>NW_006435762.1:3038641-3065896 GCF_000325575.1 Pteropus alecto
GACATATATATAAGTGCATATATCTTTTACTAAAGATGGCATTGGACCAAACATATTCTTCCGCACCTTTTTTGGCTTAACAATATATCTTTCCATGTCATTGTGTATGGTTTCTTTTTAGTTTTTCTAACATATCAAGCTTTGCTTACCTCAGGGCCTTCCATACAACCCTGGAATATTCTTTCCCATACTTTGTAAATGTAGTTCCTTCTTTCCCTTTAATTCTCTGCATGAATGTCGTTTCTTTGGATATATTTTTCCTGATCAATTTATAGTCCTCTCCACCATTATTCTCTGTCACTACACCATATTTATTTCCTTTGGAGCAGGTACTACAGTTTGTAATTGCATATTTCTTCATTTGTTTTCTTGCCTATTTTTTCTGTCTACACTGTGACTCACAAGGACAGGGACCAAACCGGTTTTGTTCATTAGTATATTCAGTGCCTATCACAGTGCCAGGTGCATAATAAGCTCTCAATAAATAAGTGTTGGAAGATAAATAAACTTGTAATTAACACATTAAAAAAAGTATATCTGATCTTTTCTTCCTGCGCACAGTGGATGGAGTATTGCCTTCTTTTTTCTTTAGTTCTTTCTTTACTCTTAGTTAAGAAACAATACTATACTTATCTTGATTTGTACCTGGAATTTGTTTTAATCAGAGACAACTGCTTTTAAAAGAAGAGTTTATTATTTACAGTTCCCAAAAGTAGGGGGTATATGGCACACGATGCAGAGAGCCACATGGGGAAGTACCAGGGTCAGAGGCAGAAGAAGTGAAAAAGAATGATCCAGAGCCTTTATTGTGGTTTCTGCAGGAAGAAATGAGTGAAGCAGTGAAGGAAAGTCTGAGCAAATTTGAGAATGACAGTTTGAATAATTTTGGCAGGCTCTGGTCTATAGGGGTGGTCTCTAGTTGTCCAATACCTGGCCTTGGGGTGATTTAGGGCAGGGGGAATATCGATTTGGTATGTGAGAGTTAGATGTTTGGGGATATCAGTTTTGGATTGTTTGTTTGCATATAAAAGTCACATTCACAGCTTAGTCATTGGCTATCTCTAGGTTAGCTAACTCCAAGAGGGGCAGTCTCTCTGTCAATAAAACCACTAAGATGTCAAAATACCATAAAATATACCCCCCAAAACATATTTAATACATTTATTACTTTATTTAGGTATTATGAAAGTTTATTTTCTGGTTAAAGTCTTTGGATGAAAGATAAAAATCATTATTACTATGTGGTATTTTAAATACACCATGTACTTATGCAAAGCACAGTACAATATGCATTGATTTCAGAATGATTTGTTATGATGATTTAATGTATATCTAGTTTTATTCAAATAATTTGTATGATATTGCCATATTTTGAGAAATGCTTTGGTTACTCATTTGAAGTAGTTTTATGGAAATAAAATATGTAACACCTGATAATTTTCTCTTACCCAATACCATACTACTTAATCTTAACCTACAATAAATGTCCTCTGTCTTAATATGATATATTTAAGAGCCAAGAAGCAATCTATTCTTTGTAACACGTATGGAATATTTTGTAGGTAATTAAATGTGTGTGTGTGTGTGTGTGTGTGTGTGTGTGTGTGTGTGTGTGTGTGAATCTTTGTCTATTTCAATGCAGAAAGAGAGGTAGGGCTGAAAATATGGAGTTAAAACCTGAGTTTAAGCATTGGTTCTGTTCATTTCCTGCCGGTGCTCTTTGGCAATTCATGTAACCTCTCTGAACACCAAGTTTATCATCACGAAAGCAGGGATAACAGCAATCTTTACCGGATGGACTTTGGGGAGAAATCAATTAATCTAAATGTGATTGTATTTGTCGAAGTTTTATAACTGCGATGTACTATGTGCATGTGTTTACTTTTACAGCAATATACTGCAGAGACATTGTTTTCAGAATAAGAATTCAGAAGGTTTTTTGTTTTCATTGCAATTGTAGAAGTGTTAAAGTGCAAGACAGGCCAGCAGGTGGGGGGGACACTAAAAATTGATTCAGGAAAAGAATAATAATTCGTTGTCTATTTATTTAGTGAAATTTTGGGTTTAAGGGTACTTCCCATCAATGAACTTCAAAGAGCTTTGAAATGTTTATTTCTTTTCATAATATTTGAAGTCAGTTGGGTTAAAGTTGTCGTCATTTGCTCTCTGAAAGGAAAATAAATACGCAGCAAGTTACATAACCTGCTTAAGTCAAAATTGGAACAAAGGCTTTCAGTTTCGCCAAATAGTACTCAGATTGAAAATTGCCCTGCTCCCCATAACAAGTACTTTCTTTTGCTGGACTCATCTAAGGTTTGGTTTTATCAAAATACTTGCTGATGTAAGCAATTAAAATTTAGAAAATCTGTCATCAAAGGATTATTAGCAACTCATTATCAGCAAATAGGCCACATCAAGTGCCTCTAAGATACAGGCCTTAGGTTACACTTAATGAAGTTAAGAATCTGAATCCTCTCCTGAGGTACCAGAGTTACCATTTTTATCTATTCTGGGCCATCCTTTCTTCTGCTTTCATTTAAAGAACAAATATCCCCACATTCCTCTTCTCCCTAAAACTTTACTGATTTAGGACTAAATCCAAAGCTTCTTCCTTGGCTTATGAGGTCCTTATTTTCTGACCCTAAAACATCTTCTTCTGCTTCCAACTGCCTTTATATTGAAGCCTCTTTGAATTTCTCATCATTCAGACACAAGGTTGGCCTTTTCATGGCTCTGCCTTTATACTCAACATTAACTCCACTTAAAATGGCAAAAAGAAGAGATTCCAGGGAGAAAAAGAAGATACATTTGTTGAATACTTATTGAGTGTTCTACAAATAATATCTTATCTAAGAAATAATAATAAGATATCTAAGATATTATATGTACAGCAGACCCATGAAGAGGTATTATTACTAACCATTTTGATGATGAAGATAATTATTTTAGTGGTATTAAGTAATCTGTCCAAGGTCACAGAGCTAGTAAGTAGCAGGACTAGCTTTGAGACCAAAGTCCAACTCCAAAATACATGTTCTGGCCTGTTCCATCTTCAGAATCTCTCTACCCACTGTTGTCACCTGGCATTATTCTTCAGATTCTGCTCAACAGAATCTTCCCTCAGCATTCACAGCCTCTCCCAGATGGAGTTAGCTGCTCCCATAGACCCCTGTTTATACTCCTCTAATAGTACTTACCAGGAATTTGTTTTTAATTGGGGTATAACTCACATAATATAAAATTCATCAGTGTATATTCACAATATTGTGTAACTGTCATTACTAATTCCAGAACATTTTCATCACTCCAAAAGAACCTCCGTGACCATTAAGCAATCAATCCCTATTTCCCCTTCCCTACAATTCCAGCAACCACTAATCTGCTTCCTGTCTCTATGGATTTGCCTAATCTGGACAGTTCACACAAGTGGAATCACACAACACATGGCATTTCGTGTCTGGTTTCTTTTACTTAGCTTAATACTTTCAAGGTTCATCCACACTGTAATATGTTTCAGTACTTCACTCCTTTTTATGGATAAATACTATTCCATTTTGTGGATATACCGCATTTTGTTTATCCATTCTTCAGTTAATGAACATTTGGTTTGATTTCACTTTTTAGCTATTACAGATAATGCTTCTATAAACATTCATGTACTAGTTTTTGTGTAGACATATGTTTTTAATTCTCTTGGTTATATAACCAGAGTGGAATTGTTGGGTCATATGGTAACTTGATGTTCAACATCTTGAAGAACTGTCAAACTGTTTTCCAATGCAGCTGCATCACTTTATATTCCCACCAGCAACATATGAGAGTTCCAATTTCTGCACATCTTTGCCAACACTAATTATTACCCTTTTTAAAAAAATTATTATAGTCGACCTATGGGTGTGAAGTGGTATGTCACTGTAATTTTCAGTTGCATTTCTCTAATGACTAATAATGAATATTTTTCATGGTTTTTCTTTGGCCATTTGTATGTCTTCTTTGGACAAATATGTATTCAAAGCCTTTGCCCACAAAGAGAAATTGAGTTATTTGTCTTTTTATTGTTTAGTTCTAAAAGTTACTTATATATCTGAATACTAGTCCCTTATCAGAGATATGATTTGCAAATGTATTCTCCCATTCTGTGGAATGACTTTTCACTTTTTGATGCTATCCTTTGAAATACCAGCGTTTTTAATTTTGATGAAGTTCAATTTATTTATTTATTTTTATTTATGCTTTTGATGTCAATGTAAGAAACTATTGCCTAATGCAAGGCCGCAAAGATTTACTCCTATGTCTTCTAAGAGTTTTATAATTTTAGCTCTCACATTCAGGTCTTTGATCCATTTTGAGCTAATTTTTGTAAATGGTTTACATAGGGATCAATTTTATTCCTTTATATGTGGATATCTAATTGTTCTAGCATCACTTTTTAAAACAAAAACAAAGACAAAACTATCATTTCCCCAATTGAATTATCTTGGGCCTTATCACGTGTTTTTAAATAAATGTTGACACATATTTGCTACTGTGAGCTCATTGAGGGCAAGTTTTTTTGAATTCCTACTTCCATGTCTATCACGGACTATGATATAGTAAATCTTCAACAAACATGTTCAATGAATGAAAAGCTGATTGCAGATTCCTAGTGTTAACCAACAAATGCCAAGTGCCATAGGCTTGGCTAGGTATTGAGAAGTTTTACACATAAAACTCAAGTCTAGTGAATTTTTCAAATGAAACATTTGCAAGGGGTCCTAGAATCTTGCACTCCTAGACTGGAATGAGTCTCTGAGATCATAGACCTCCTCCTTTGCCAGTAAGGAAAAGCAGAACTTAGAAGGCTAAATAGCAGCCTGAGGCCTATCTCATGTAAATTTGCCAGGGGTGGTCTCTTTGAATTTATATTCTGACTGTTATAAGCTAACAAAGAATTTTTTCAGTTAGTTTTTGATAAAGTCCTTTCCAGATGGAAGACAATGCTTCTGTTTCATACCACACTTATCTTCTGAGATAACTGCTTATCAGAGATTAAAAAAAAATTTTCTCCCATCCTAGCTGTACATAATTACTCCTTTCTGTGATTTTTTAATAGATCTTACTCGCTCTTCCACAAAATTAGCACTCTGTTTTGTACTGCCTATTGTTATGGATTGTTATATAATCTTGAATTGTTATTTATCACAGGTTTAAGAGTGGCTTCCTAATAGACTACTCAAGTAGACACAGGGGGAAAAGTTAGTTTTTACACTTTATTGTATCTACTGGACATGGAGCAGATGTTTCTTGATATTATTTGTGTTTTTAGATCATTTTTTTTTCATTTTTTAAAATAAGCTATTAGGCCTAAGTTTCATTCTGTTTCCCCTTCCATAGATAAGACAACTTACTCTTATGTTCCTCTACTTGCTTTCCTAGAGGAATAGAAAAACTGGAGACCTAATAATAGGTATATGTATGTATATAATTATTATAATATATATGTATATACATTATATATAATGTATAGGTATATATGTAATATATACACATATTAGTATATGTAATATGTATAACATATATACACAAATGTATTACTATGTATATATTTATATATGTACATATATATTTAAATATTCCTTAATATTACTATAAAAAGTTTTCAAAATCTATTAAAAGGATAAAAGAGTTTGGCAAAATTCCCCCAAGAATCCAGTAAATTAACTCTCAAGAGAACTCCGAGTTATAGTTTTGAATTACTGAGTCAGGAAATAGAGAAAGCCATCCTGTTTCTCTTATCTTAAGCTTTCTTTCTAGTTATGAGGTGGAGGAAGGAGATAGAATAATCTAGCCTCATACTGAACAGTGCCTATAGAACATAACTGGAATCTTTGCAAGTGTTTATCTGAGTTAAAATATAAAATTAAGACTAAATAAAAGGTTGCTGAATGAGAAAGAATGAGTATGTCATAACATAATACTTAGTACACTGTTATGCCTCTATGGGAATACAATGAGTCTGTTAATTTACTGTGATAAGAACAAATTATGTGTGGGCTAAAGTGATTCTCTAATAACAATGAATACAGACATCGTTTTAGCATGGGGTTAGATCATGGAAAACTAAAAACAAAACTAAGGATTTTGTAAAGTTAATTTTTAGTTAGTCCCTGTTTCAAATTCACAGCATTTTAAAATTATGCTAAAGAATAAAAAACATTGAAACAATAATGAAATCATTATCATTTCACTTCTCTGGACTTCATTCATAAAATGAGTCCTAGTCTTTATGCTCCTCAAATTACAATCAGTGGATCAGCAACATCAGCATCATGTGAAAGTTGATTTGAAATGCAGAATCTGGGTCCCATCCTAGACTTTTTAAATCAGAATGTTCATTTTCACAAAATCCCCACTTAATTTGTATGCATGTTAAAGTATGAGAGGACTTGTCTAGATGATATAAAGTAACTTCCAGCTAGTAAATTCTACCATCCCACGATTCTAGTTAAAAGGTTGCAAGTTAGGGAAAATGAGACACTTTTTTAGGAGTTGTGCTTGACTTGAGTAAACAGATTGCTCAGCAAGTTGAACTAACCTTCAGGTCACAGCTTTAACAAGGCAAAGAGAAAATAAAGAGTTGCTCAGCGCTTTCTTCCTATCACACTAAGATTAATTTTAGTATTTAAGTGGACATAAAACAATGTAAAACTATTTAAATATTAATAATAGTTTAAACTTTGTTGCATACCTACAATTTTCTAAGTGCCAAAAAGAACTTAAAAGGTAAGATTCCTACTCTTGAGGCATCTAATGAATATGGTAGCTTTGTTTTAAAAGTCTCAGTTTCTGGAAATCATTGTTGATTTATTTATAGGCTGATTTGTAATTTGTCATTAACCAGAATAGGAAGGCATACCAAGCCAATAAAATATCTTGTGCTTAAGTCACAGGGTAATAAGCACAATGTGTGGAGTGCTGTTCTCATTGAGATTATGCCAGTGATTAAGGAGCTAGACATCAATATAGACTGCGAGCTCTGCTTTTTCTCCTGATATCTCTGTGGCCCCTATTTGGGTCAAGGTCAGCACAAATTCCATACAAAAATATTTGAGTCCAATAAGAAGTAGGTGGAGGGGGTGAAGAAATGAGCTAGCCCTCATGTCGGGGGAGAAGGGCTGGCAACCTTATGGGGGAGGGGAGTTCATTCCAGAGGCTATGAGAGAGAACTAGATCGCGGAAGGAGGCCAATGTTAGGGTGGGTGATCTGCTAGAGCAAGGAAAATTTATTAGGTAAGGTTTACATTTTCAATTGAATATACCATTCTCAAGAGCAAATTTTTCATTTCAAATTGAAGGGTAGTTTACATATAGTTGATTGTTATTGGTGACACCATATTTGGTGTGTGAACGTCGTTTAACAATGAATGATACTTCTAAATGAAGTTTCTATATTTTGTTGGAGGCTCTTTCAACATCATTTTACCAGCCAACTTTGTGTCTTTCAGTTTAGCCAGACATAAGTGGGTCCTTCTGGTTTCCAAAGAAGAGGGGTTAGTACTCAGCAGCTGCTGCAATTATTGTCATTTACTGGCACATTTGCATTTTGTTCTCTTTATTAGTATATGTCCTGACTTTCTATTTGGATTGTAACTCTTTTGAAAAGAAAGAGAGAGCATAGTGCTTGGCATCAATTAACCCCATAGGAGTTAATTGTGTTGAGGTTTCTTAGACTTCTTTAACTATTCAGTGACTTTCATTAAGTAAATGAAATGACTTTCACTAAGTAAATTTATAAATAAATTTTATAATTTATTTTATTGCTGACTCTTTTGCTTAATGGAACTATCCACTGATGGTTAATTAAAACAAACCTCTTCTTTCATGTGTGTGTGTGTGTGTGTGTGTGTGTGTGTTTTGTTTGGTTTTTTTTTTGTATTAACAATGTGTTATTTTACATTTTAGTTCAGTCTCAGGAAATCCTTATCAAGTAAAGCAAATGCTTACCCTTTTTCTTATAAATAAGAGGAATGAAGCAAAGCGGTATTGTTCAATGTCAACAGACATTGAGAACTTATTATGTGCTAGATGCAGGGAACACAGAGAAAAAACAAATTATAGTCTCAACCTTATGAAAGTGCCAGCAAGAAAATAAACTATGATACTGCGCAATACATGCTGTAATTAATATATAAGCAGAGTGTAGAGTAGGAGTGCAGAAGAAGAGGAAACATGAAGAGAATGGGTGCCTATCAGCCAGGGGAGCAGAGGTGAGTTTGTAAATGGTTCCTAGAGGAGAGTGGAAGTTGGTCAGGAGTGGTGGGGACTGCGTTAGGGAGGGCATTTCAGTCTAGGCAGAGGGTACTATATATACAAAGACAGGTATATGTGTCATTGGCATCAATGAATGAGCTTTTTTTTCTTTGATTATCAGGGAACCTATGACATGAATTTTAAAGTTATTTTAATTTCAAAGTGAAGATATTTCGTTTCAAAGGCAAAATAAATATAAATATAACAGGCCTAAGCTGTTATATTGTCTGTTGTGTGGAAGAGAGATTGGGGAACTATAATGGAAATAAGTTTATGTGGATGGAGCAAAGGGCGCACCAGATAACTTGAAGATAAAGTTGGCCTGATGTCAATGGGGCAACGAGAGGGCATAAGAGAAAGAAGGAGGAAAAGGAAGTCATGGGGGTATTGTTTGCTATCCATGCTGACTCAGCAAGGTTAATTAACAGGATAAAAACTAAATTCTCTTACTCACCTCAGCTGTCAGGGCTCTCATCAGGAGTTTGGGTCATGTCTTCTGTTCTTGAAGGTTAAATGAAACAATTAATGTGATATTAGGACATGATTACACAGGATCTGGGTCTACTATTTATTATCTCTTTCACCTTTCTCTAAGTAGGTTATTTTCTTGGCTCCACGTTGGGACCAGCACTCTGATGACGACAGAATGAAAGAAATATTGGCCAAAAATATTTTAAATCCCTTAAGCTTGTAGATTTGAGCATTAATTATTTTTTTCCTATTAAAGTTATTGCAGTGAGCCAAAGGCAAGTATAATTCAGCCCAGGGCCCAGTCTTTATCTCCAAAGGTCACAAATTCCCTCCAAATGATCAGGACTTGCAGTTTAAACATTTTTCTTTCCTTTAAATGACATTATCACTTGCTCAGTGTAACCATTGAAGAATTCTAGGTTAAGAGCAGCAGTCTTATCCAAAGTTGAGGCTATTAATAAGTACCATTTTAAGTACAACAGGAGGAAAATGGGCTGTGGGAGGCTTGTTCGCAGTGTCTACCATTGACTTCCCATTTTATAGCATTTAGTTCTCAGTTGAGAAACAGGCATGAAAGATCCAGTAGCAGAATTTATTAGATGATGTAAAGAACAAGGCAAACAAATGTTCATATTTGGTCCTTGCTGCAGGGCTCGGTAGTGATGCTAATTAAGACTGAACATAAAGGTCTGTCTATTCCGATTAGTCATTTTCTTGTTGGAGCAGCCCTGTCTCTAGAAAGAAAGCCAATTTTTCCTAAAGATATGATTAATGTGATGCCAGATTCCTTTTAAACACTTTTATAGACTCCTGTTTTTTTTAAACCAGAGATGGCTCAATATTTTCTAGTATTTTGTTACTAAAAATAACATAATTTCCATGCCTTGATCATTCTATATGCATGACTGTGCCTTATATCTATTTTAATTGCATCATACTGACTTCAAAAATTAATATCAGAGCACTTCCATGAAGAGTTCCCTGTATACTCTCTCCTTAATGAAACAACCATAACTGGTGAAAATTATAAATTGAAAAAATGACCACTGGCTCAGACTGTGAAGCAATTTATGCCCAGGGCACTGTCAAAAACACTGGGGCAATCAGTTGCCAAATAGTGGAAGCTAACAACTGGGACTGATATCAATAAAGGCAAAATAGCCAAAACTTAATAGGGAAATGAGTGAAAGAGACTGTCAAAGAGAACCTGACTAAAACCACTGTCATTCCCCAGGGAAAGGAGAAGGAGTCAGGGTGACAGTGTGCATGCCAAAGCCACACCCGCTGAGGAGAGACATCAGGGGCTACACACTGTGGTGGAAATAGAATTTACTGAATTTGTCTAGCTGAGTCACTAAACAAATAAACAAGCAAACAACAACAATGACAAGCCCTAGAGCCAGTCTGGATCAATCTTCAGAGTTGCTACAATGGAAATGTATGGTCTGAGACCAAAAAGTGATGAGACATGTAAAGAAACAGGCAGGTGGGACCCATACACACAGAGACTGCCTTTTAGTGTTGGACTTAGAAGACAAAGACTTCAAAGCAGCTATTATAAATTATCCTCAAATAACTAAAGGAAACCATGCTTATGAGCATAGATTCAAAACTTCTCACCAAAATTTTAGCAAACTGAATCCAGCAATATATAAAAAGAAGTATATACCATAACCAAGTGATATTTTTCCCAGGAATGCAAGATTAGCTTACATTCAAAAATCAATTAATGTAACATACCATATCAATAGAATAAAGTACAAACCACATGATTATCTCAATAGACACAGAAAAAGCACACACACACACAAAACCCAACACCCTTTCATAATAAAAATAGTCAACAAACTAGGAATAGAATGAAACTTCCTCAACCTGATAAAAGATATCTATTAAAAAAAATCTAGAATAATCATCATATTTGATGGTGAAAGACTGAAAACTATCCATGTAAAATTGAAAATAAGACAAGAGTGTTCGTTCACACTCTTCTCTTTATTCGACATAATGCTAAGGCAATCAGATAAGAAAAAGAAATAAAAGGCATCCAGATTGGAAAGATAGATGTAAATCAGTCCGTATTCTAAAATGGCATAATCTTGTACATAGGAAATTCTAAGGAATCCACCAAAACACTATTAAAACTAATTAATGATTCAGCAAGCTTATAAGATACAAGATATATGCAAAATTAATTGTATTTCTATACACTAGCAATAATAATTAAAAATGAAGTTAGGAAGGGAATGTAAATTGGTGCAGCCACTATAGAAAACAGTATGGAGGTCCTCAAAAAATCAAAAATAAAACTATCATATGATTTAGCCATCCTACTTCTGGGTATTTATCCAAAGAAAACATGAATATTCACTCAAAAAGATATCTGCACCCCCATGTTCATTTTAGCATTATTTATAACAGCCAAGACATGGAAACAACTTGAATATCCATCAATGGATGAATGGATTAGAAAAAAATGTGATACACACACACACACCCCAAAACCTTATTCATCCATAAAAAAGAAAAATATCCTGCCATTTGTGACAATGTGAATGGGTCTTGAGGGTTTTATACTAAGTGAATACCGAAAGACAAATACTGTATGATCGCATTTATATATGAAATCTAAAATTTAAAAAAATAAAAATACAACCTGAACTTATAGATACAGAGAGCAGATTGGTTGTTGCCAGAGGTAACAGGAAGGGGAAGGGAAGAAATGAGTGAAGGCGGTCAAAAGGTATAAACATCCAAATATAAAATAAACAACTCCTGGAGATGTAAGGTATAGCATGGTGATTATAGTTGATACTGTATTATACATTTAAAAGTGGTTAAGAAAATAAATCTTAAAGTGCTCATTTCAAGAAAAAAACCTGTAACTATGTGGTGATGGATGTTAACTAGACTTATTGTGATCATTTTGCAAAATTTACATATACGGATTCATTTTGTATACCTGAAACTAATATAAAATTATATGTCTTTTATATCTCAATTAAAAGAAAGAAAGGAAGGAAGGAAGGAAGGAAGAAAAGAAAGAAAGGAAGAAAGAAAGAAAGGTCATTGGATTGTTTTCTTAGGTTCTTGAGAAAAAGAAAAGAAGGAAGGAAGGAAGGAAGGAAGAAAAAGAAAAGAAGGAAGGAAGGAAGGAAGGAAAGATTCTGATGCTCAAGATGCCACCCTGAGGTTCTGTTTCAACTGGTCTGGGATGCCCCCCATACCACCATCAAAATAGTTTGTAAAAGCTCCTCAGGTGATTCACGTGTGTAGCCAGAGCTAAAAGCCACTGGTGTCAGAACCATTTTCTGTACTTCTAGGCTAAATCAAATTCTAAAACCTCATGAATTAACACACTTTCAAGTAATTATTTCTCAAACAGTTCAGGATTCCAGGCATATAAAATGCTCACTTAGAATGCTAGAATAAAAAGAGAAAAAAAAATGAAATTAAGAAAACTCATTTATAATAGCATCAAAAAAATAAAATACTTAGAAATAAATTTAACAAAAGAATGCAAAACTTATACTATGGAAACTATGAAGCATTGTTGAAAAAATTGAAGATCTAAATAAATAGAAAAGACATTGTGTGTTCATGATTAGAAGGCTATGTATACTATTGACATGACCATATTCCACACACTGCTCTACAGATTCAACAATATCCCTATCAAAATCCCAATTGGCTATTTTGAGGAAATGACAAATTGATCCTAAAATTTATATGGAAATATAAAGAACCCAGAACAGTTAAAACAATGTTGAAAAAAGCAAAGCTGTAAGACTCATATTTTCCTGTTTTAAGAGTTACTACAAAACTACAATAATGAAAACTGTGATTTTTGCATAAGGATAGATATATACAGTTCAATGGAATAGAATCAGGAGCTCAATTTTGGTCGATTGATTTTTGACAAGGGTGCGAGACAATTACATGGGGCAAGAATAGGCTTTTCAACAAACGATGCTGGGACAACTAAATATCCATATATGAAGAAATAAATTTGGATCACTTACTTAATATTACACACAAAAATTAACTCAGTTTGGATCATAGACCTAAACATAAGAGTTTAGACTATAAAACTGTTAGAAAAAAATAGTTGTAAATCTTCATGACCTTGGGTTAGGCAAAGCCTTCTTGGACATGACACTGAAAGCATAATCAACAACAACAAAATAGATACATTTGACTTCATCAAAATCAAAAACTTTTGTGCTGCAAATACCACCAAGAAACAAAACAAAAACAAAAACAAAAACAACAACGATGCACAGAATAGGAGAAAATATTTGCAATCATCTAATAAGGGATTTTTCCCCCCAGAATATATAAAGAACTCGTATAACTCAATAAAAAGAGACAGATCACCCAATTTCAAAATGGCCAAAGGATTTAAATAGACATTTCTCCAAAGGAAATACACAAATGGACAATAAAAACATGAAAAGATGATCAACATCATTAGTCAATAGGTAAATGTGAATCAAAACCATAATGAGCTACTACTGTCACAACCACTAAGATGATTGTAACAAAGAATACAGTCAATAATAAGTGCTAGCAAGGATGTAAAGAAATTGGAACCCTCACACAAGGCTAGTCCAAATGTAAAATGGTATCACCATTTTGGAAAAGAGTTTGGCATTCCCTTAAGATGTTAAACATAGAGTCATTATATGACTCAGCAATTCTTCTCTTAGGTATATACCCAATAGAATTAAAAACATATCTCACACAAAAACTTATACATGAATGTTCATAGCATCATTAATGTGAAACCTATACAATAAAACATTATTCAGCACATATGGGAATGCAGAACTGATAGGCTATGACATGGATGAACTTTGAAAACATTAAGCTCAATATAAGGAGCCAGATATAAAAAGCCATATGTATGATTTCATTTATATGAAATGTCCAGAATAGGAAAATCCCTAGAGACAGAAAATACACTAGTGGTTGCCAGAGGCTAAGAATGGGGAGTTACTGCTAATGCATGTGCAGTTTCTTTTTGGAGGAATAAAATTGTTCTGGTATTAGACAGTTGTCATGATTGCATAACTTTGTGAATGTACTAAAAACTACTGAATTGTACACTTTCAATGAATGAATTACATGGTATGTGAATTATATCTCAATAACGCTGTTAAAAAATTAAGGCCATGCTTTCTGATAATCACAACTAAAAGCTTTCATCATTCAGAAAAGGAAAACTTATTTATATGATGGGATTGATGTAAATTATCAATATTTATAGATTCTTCTTGATGACGAAGTAAGCAATAAACCTCTTCTGAGAAAATGGTTCCCTTCAAGCATGCTGAGGCCAATGATAAAGGATTTTTCAAACTGCTAAGGAATAAGAACCCAAAATAAAAAGGTTTTCATGCCTTACCTTTCTAAAGTCTCACTTCCCATATAGCATAAATCTCCTTTTCTATAGCATTATATAATCTTTCAAATTCGTCACAAGTATACCAAATTTTCCATTAATGCGATTAAATTTTCATAATCTCACTTTACAAATAGTTTATATTCCATAGCTAACTGATTCATATTTAACATGCTGATGCAGGTCCCCAATTGCCAAAAATCCGGATACCAAGTATTTCAATGGGATTTTTATTAAGAGCATATAATCCAAGTTTGTAGCAGTTGAAGAACATCATACTAGGCTGTGTTATAAATAACTCTGATGAGTCGATCTCTCAGCCCTATTTTATCATAGTAAAAAGAAGTTATTTCTATGATTAATCTAACCCTTTTAGCATGGGTTGGTACCATGACTGATGAAGGGACTGGATTTGTGCTACCTCTAATTGCAGTATGTGACAGAGAGCCAGGACCAGTGGAACGTCAGGGCCTATGCTACAAGGACAGATTCTTTAAATCCATGGTTAGCCAGTGTTAACAGAAAAAAAAAAAAATGCTGATTGATGGATTGGATAAATATTCATCGTGCACCTGATCCATGCAATGGCGATAAACTAGGGCGTAGATATGGGGGCCACAAAAGAAGAAAAGTCAGCCTTCCATCGTATCTTCTAGTTGAGTTTCCTCCTTTATTACATTCATTATTATATGTTCTATAAAATAGGCTGTGCTAAGCAGGTAACTGAATTCTTGTTCCGTATAATTGAGATGATTGATGCAATTGGAAGGGAAAATTTATCAGAGAACAAAGTCTAGATCGTGACGAAGCCCAGTGACCTGAGATACCGAAGCTGGATTCAGGATTTCCACGCGGACAGCTCCAGGTACCGTATAATTGAGATGATTGATGCAATTGGGAGGGAAAATTTATCAGAGAACAAAGTCTAGATCGTGACGAAGCCCAGTGACCTGAGATACCGAAGCTGGATTCAGGATTTCCACGCGGACGGCTCCAGGGGAGCGTGCAGGAGACAGACTGTCAGCGAGAGGGCGGGGCGCTCTACACGTAAGGAACCTCAAGTCCCAGAATGCCCCAGGGACTCCAAATCCCAGAAACCTGCACTACAAAACTACCCGAATCCCAAGTCGCAGACCGCGGACGCGACCAAGTTAAGAAACTGGGTGAGATGCCGCAGCACTTGTCCCCTACCATTTTCCCTATAGGGAGAGGGCTATTTTACAGAACTATAGTTACACGAACCTTCGCATTCTCTCAATCACAGCTTCCATGACAAGCCCCCTGCAAGCGTATTTGTTGTGATGATGAGCGTCTTCCATTCACTCTCCCCCTTTTTCTTGCCCTCTGTAGGAATGGTGCAGCCGGGCATTAGGGCTCGAGTTGGATCAGTGGTTGTGTGCCCCCTCCCCCGGAATGTGGGCCTTTGGAGCCAACGAGGTGGGAGGAACCCAGGCAGGGAGGCGTGCTGGGCCCAGGCGGCCGTAGAGGCGGCGGCGGCTGCGGGTGGTGGGAGGAGTCGTGCAGTTCCGGCTGCCGGGGCGAGGCGACCCTTAGGTCCGCGCTGCGAGCGGGGAGAACAGGTAGGGGAGCGGACATCCGCGGCTCCGGGAGAGGCTCGGGCAGCCGAGTCCCGCACCGCGCCCGGCGCGTCCCCGGCACCCGCGGCCTCTGGCGTTGAGGCGGGGGAGTAAGGAGATGCCGACCCAGAGGGACAGCACTACCATGTCTCACCCGATCGCAGGCGGCGGCAGCGGGGACCATTCGCACCAGGTCCGGGTGAAAGCTTACTACCGCGGGTGAGTGTCCTGGAATAGAGGGGTAGGAGGAGAGGGAAGGGAAAAGACCAGCTCGTTTTGGGCTGGAGGAGGAGAGAGTGAGAGGCTAGAGATGTTGTGGTAAGTTGGTCTGGGAGGGAGACCCTGAGGACTCGGGATGGAGACCGAGGGGTCGGGGGAGGAGCATGGAGCGCTCCCAGGGTGTGCAGAACTCCTGGGGATAGCGCGGCTGAGGGTCCAGAGTAGGGTCCGGGAGAGGAGCTTTAGAATAGAGTAGATCCACCTGGTGGGTTCGAGATACTCTCCTACTAAGAAATTTACAAGGGTTTACGTCATTAAGTCTAGATATATTTGGAGTTCAGAGTTGATTTCAAGTGATGCCTCAGTTAACTAAGTTTGCTATGGGTTTAAAAGACAGGACTGCTTCAGTTTGCTGGCCTTTTTGATTTCCAGCAGGCCTAAAGCCTCTGGTTCTCCAAGTCAGGTTTATTTTCATCGCCTACGAGTTAACGAAGTGCATCTCAACATGGTCAGGCTGCCAGTAAATTAGACAGTTATTATTTAAGAGTAAAGTTGGTGCGTTTTCAGGATGTGCATTAGATACTTAGTCTCGCCAAGATTAGGTTGTGCATGTGCAAATTAAAATATTGCGAACGCTTCTTTCTCATTGTTGCTTCAAGGATTGTCCGATAGGGTGAGGTATTGCAAGGTGAGAAGAGGACGAGCCTAGGCACAGCTTGAAAATCTGTGATCCTTACTCGTATTATTACCTAAGTTATAACTCCTTTGATTACCGGAAATAATCCAGTTCTGAGATCGTTGTATTAAATCATATTCTGTAATCAGTGATGTGAAGTGTCCACCTTCCCTTGAATTAAGTTGTGGTTTGAAATTTCTTTGAGATAATTATGTTAGGCACATTAGAAAGCTGAAATGTTATTATGAGCATAAAGGTTTGAAACTAAGGGTTAACAGAAAACCCAGCCGTTTTGGCTTGTCCTACGCTTGTCCAAGCAGAAGTAAATTGCTGTTAAAAAAAAAAAACCTCAAGCACTAGGAGGTTGAAACTGCAATGCATACTTTAACATTCCTGAGAGGATCAGTGAAGATAGCAAACTTTAAAAATGCCTTTCGTTTTGATTTCAAAGAAAATATAAGCCCCTTAATGTCTTATTGATCTGATGTAAGGACATGCTAGTTCAGTTTGTGTGCTGCCATGAAGCCCCTGACCTCTGTGTATTATTAGCATGACTGTATTCAGGAGTAGTTTACAGGAGTTATTTTGGACAGTATCAGTGTTTTTGCTTAAATTTATCAAGGAGGTCTTAGTTTTAAAACAGTATCAAGAAGTGTGTGTAGGTTTCCTGAAAGTTTTTAGTTGTCACAGAGCTGTTTTGACTTGAGAATGGTCAGCTATGAACGTTGCACTGTGGGACAAAAGCTTTGCTCCCTTTACCTTACTTTTAATTTGATAGATGAGATATTTCACTTTAGAATGTGTTCCATTTTATAATGTCAACAGTCCATGAGTTGACAGAGATTGAAAAACAATACGTATTTTTTTTAAGGTGTCCATTATTGACAGTTTAAAAACTAGATTAAAAAAATGCATATACACTCATGGTAAGAAAGTACAAATTGTATAGAGTTATAAAATAAAAAGTTTCCCCAGCTCATCCTCCCAACCTCCAGAGGTAACTACTGTTTACAGTTTATTTTTGGTTCTCCTGGAAGTTGCCTTTTTTGCTTTAAAAGTTATACTTCTGTTTTGTGATTTATCAGCTTTAGATAGTATCTATTGATCCTCTGTAAGATGAGAAATTGGGTGCACACTACCTTTTTTTCTTTTCCTGGTGCCTCTCGATTTTTGATAAACTTATTTTTGGTTCAACAGTTTACTTTTGTAACTTTAGATAATATACATTCTATTTTTAATTGTGAGGCACTCATCATAAATTCTTGACTTATTAAATTTAGATAGTTTCCAATGATTCCAACTATGAAAGACGAAGAATCTAGCGCTTCTTTCTTTTTTCCCCATTTTTATTAGTTTGACAAATGTAAATAGGCCTAATTGGTAAATTTAAATCATTGTGAGTTTCTCCTTTGCAAAGAGATCAAAGTTGCTATATTTTAGAAATGCTTTATCATATATCTTAGTTTATTGCTCCAATTATTGAAAAAAAGAGACAAAATAAGGATATATAACCTGTTTAGTGCTTGACTAAAAGTTCTCCCAAGACATTCAAGTTAACATTTTCTAGCACCTATGAATTTTTGCTAAGGAATGAAACAACCCTTTGCTCTTTAGTGCTTTTAATTTAATATAAGCTTTCTAATAGTGCTTTCATTACAAGACTCATTTAAAGACAACATCGGTATTCTAAATTGTACCAGTTTCTGTCTTCTGAAATGAGATCTGTTAAGATTATATGTTTATTAACAATAGTCTAAGCTGATGGTTATGATATTACAGTCAGCTGCTCATTACTACAGATGAAGCTAAAATGAGTCACCAGTGAGGATAGTTAATAAACAGGTCGGCTAACTAGAACACCTACCTGATTTTAAAATAGAAAATCCTTCCTCTATCAAGAAATATAAGGACAATCTGCACTGGGAAAAGTTTTTTTTTTTTCCTTCAGATCTTCTGAATGGCCATTATCAGAGAGTTTTCCCCTATTCCCTTTTAACAATATTTCTTTCCAGTGAATGTTGAACCTTAGAATAGCAGCATCTTTTAGTGAATAAATTGCCCTTTCCTTTCAAAGATGTGTATAGTGTTATAATTATGTTAAATTTGCTTTTAGTGTAAATGTGATGTCTTTCTAGATATAGCAGACATTTAATTAGATTTTTTTTTCTAGTTTTGAAGCAGGAGATTAATAGCATTGAGAATTTGGTTTTATTGAAGACCCCCTAAGAGTACCTGTCTCACAGCCTGTACTCCTCTTTGCTCACCACGGTAGCTTGTCAGTGAGTGGCCTTCCTTCTTAAATCATTACCTAGTGGTGTTAGTTTGGAGGAAGAGAAACAGGTTTTGTTGATTAGTTTGGAGGAAGAGAAACAGGTTTTGTTGATTAGTGATAGATTGCCATTGTATGTGATTATCCTTTTTTAAAATTATTTGATATTTTGGAATAAAATTTAACAAGAAAATGTCTTGACTACTCTTTTCTTTACATTATAAGTGTATGGGAAACTGCAAAAAGCTTGTAAAAAATGCTTTTTAAACCACTGCTGTTAAGCAGTTATGATAATGCAGAGGATTCTTTGTTTGCACATCTACAAATAAAACAATCGTTAACTTGTACATTTGGAATGTATAGCTGGTTCAGTGAAGAAATGGGCAGGATTTTTTTTTCACTCTTAACAAGTCTTGACAAGACTTGTTTTTAAAAGTATTGCAAAATAATTTTAGTGATATTCTTTAGTAATGGTTCTAAGTAAATAAAAATAATATATTGAATTGAGGTTGGGGAAATGTTAGTTATTGGTCCTGGAGCTTCTGGCATGGCACCTAACTATAGGGTAACTGATCCATAGTTTCACCAGAGAGAAAGGACATGGTGGCCTGGTGCCAACAATCAAAACCAAAACAACTCTCAGAAATTTGAATTAGATATCATGGAGATAAGTTGCTTGTTAGCAGCGAGGACTAAAGCTGAGAGTTGAGGGAGAGGCTAGTGAGGCTGGGACCAACCATGTGCAAATTGAAGGTCTGAGGAAGCAGAGGAGACAGAAGCAGTGCTCTACAGAAAAATTCTCCCTAGAGGTCCATAATAGCTTTCTAATACAACTCTCAGCCTTCTTTTTAAGATAACTTGAATGTTTGTTTTTTTTTTTATGGTTGAAATGAGCCTAATTAAAACGTGAATTTTTAAAACTCCAATCTTGCTTAGGATTTCACATTTTACTTAAGTGTGTTTAAATCCAGTTTAATAAATGTTGTTGAACACCTACTGTAAACCAGGCACCCAGTACTAGGTGGGCACAGAGGATGTAGAGGTGGATAATACAAGGCTCTGCCCTCATGGAACTAAGAGACCTGTAGGAGGAAAGACATAGAAGAGTTAATAGGTGTGCGTGCGTGCATGTGCTTGTGTGTGTGTGTGTGTAAGGTACTTGCAGGATGGATATTGAGGAGGAGTTTGAGGTGAGGGAAGCCTTCCTAGAGGATAAAATATTGGAGGCTTTTAAAAGATAAATAGGTTTGCCCTGTGGATGGTGATGTTGGGTGGGGCACTGTCATTCCAGGCATTGCACAACTGCATGATATGTTTGAGGAATTAAGATCATTTTAGTTGGTAGTCCCATATGCATGCCTTATTAGGACACAAAGTGTGAAGTGGAAACTGATGAGAAGGCTCATGATGAATGTTCGCAGGCACTAATTCGTGAAGCCTCTTGAATATCCTATACTTTGTGCTTCAGACTTTTTCTCAATGCTGAAGGTTTTAAGAAAGAGAGATGCATAATTAGATTTTCATTGTAGGATGAACACTCTTGGAACCAGTATGGGAGATAAATTGGCAATGGATAAGACTAATTTGGAAGCTTTGGAAGTAGTCCAGGTGAGAGTTTCTGAGGGGATGGAAAAGAGGATATGGATTCAGTGGCGATTTTAGGTGGTAAAATCAATATGGATTAGAGACTGATTGCTTATAGGAAAGGGGGTGGGTTCTGACAACTCGTAGTTTCTTATTTGAGAGAGGTTAGGGACTGTAGAAGGAAGGTATTTGTGGAATGGGCAATTCTGAATTTTGAGCTCAAGGTGCTTTGGGAGCATCCAGGTGGAAATGTCCAGAATTAATTGAACAGTCATTGTGTCCTGGCTCTATGTCCCAAGCACTGTGCATGACAGCTAACCTGTACAGGCATGTGAATGATAGAAACCAAAACGCCACTAGTGGCCTAATATAGATCACAAAAGCAAGGCACTAAAACATTTTAAATACAGAAATATATAAAGTGGAAGGTTCCCCCTGTCGCCTCCACTTCCTAGGGGGTAGCCACTGTTAATAGTTTGGGATATACATCATATCTATAAGGATAGATATGTATACACATAGACACACCCATTTATTTTTCTAATAAACAGGTTCATACACAAGTTTCTGCAACTTGATTTTTTTCATTCATGGTCATCTTTCCATGTCAGGATAGATGATAGATAGAGATAGAGCAATCTGCCTTTTTCTTTATAATTGTTACATAGTATACTACAGTATCCTTACACGATAATTTATTCAATCCTTTTTTCTCATTGATGAATATTTAAAGTTGCTTTCATTAAATCACTATTTCAAATCACGCTGAAGGAACTTTCTTGTTTTTAACATACATTCTTACAAACATGGTCAAAGATATGCCTGTTTTAAAACTTGGCAATTGTCCTCCAAAAACTTAAGAATTTACATTCCCAACAACTGTATGGATGAAGCATTTCCTTTTGCTCTCATTGCATGTTATCGGTTTTTTAAATTTTGCCAGTAAGATTGGCAAAAAATACTAACTCTTTTTACAAGTATCTTTTTATATATTATTGATCATTTGTATTTTTTCTGTGGGTTGTCTTTTTATGTCTGCCCATTTTTTCTCTTGGATTTTTTTTTTTATTAATTTCTTTGAAGGGACATTGACATTTTGCTTGTTAAAAAAGTTGCCAGCAGTTCTCTAACCTGTTGCTTGTCTGGAGTTGCTCATTTTTATTAATCAAATCTGTCCTTTTCTTTATGGCTTCTGGGTTTGCTTTCTTTGGTAGATGTGTTTCTCATCTAAAACTATTCTATTTTTTCTTCTATTAATTATGCAGTTTTTAAAGTGATCCTCTTTTCAATAAATCTGGTATTTGGAGATTTAGTTATTTGTGGTGTACTGATACAACTTAATTTTTTTGAAAATGTACTTGACTAATACTAATATTGAGTAGGTTGCTCTGGCAGTTTAAGTTGAACTGGCCACATTGTTCTGATAATTTCTCAGTTAATTGTCTTATAGGTAAATGATGTCATCTGTAGATAAAGATTTTGCTTCTTCTTTTCTATATAGCTCATTCATTTTTCTTAACCATTTGGCTAGGTTTTCCAGACAGTGTTGAATTTTAGCAGTGATCGATTATTTAATGAAATATCAATAGTTAGAAAAATTTGATAAATCATCTTCAAAGATATCCAGTCTCCTTTCTTCCTTTGAAGTATGTTAAAAATCATAGAAACTTTTTTTTTTTCCGTTAGAATCTTGTAATGTACCCACATGTTCCAAGAACTGTGATAAGTGTTTGGCATTTGTTTTTATTTAATCTTCACAAAAATATTCAAAGGTAGACATCATTATCTCTATTTTATGGATGATAACATTGAGCCTTAGTAAGCCACAATACAAAGCTGAGTCCTACCCTTTAGGGAATTTTCTGTTTTCCTTTTTACTATATCAAAGAGGCTTTTTAAAATTACTTTTTTGTGTTATTGTCATAGTCATATTTCAGTTATTCTTTTTGAGTCACCTTTCTATCTCCTTGATTATTAAGAAATAGAAGTTTCTTTATGACTTCTATAATTAACAATTAATTTGAAGGGTAATACTTTGAGAATGTATGAATATTCTATTCCTCCAAAACTTCTTACCCAGTGATTTTACCATTCATAGGTAATCCTGCCTAAATCTGTTATATTGGTGATTACAAATAAAACTTTTTCTGATTACATTTAATTGAGGAGAAAAGCTTATATTGAGATAACAGAAGGGCTGACTGTGATTCTTTTCCAGGTATATTCTGAAAGTAATTAGTCCTAAGGAAAAATGTTTGATTCCATTTTTTGGAACATAGTAACATTATGAATGCTTAAAGCAGTTTGTCTTCTGAAGCTCAATAACAAGATTAAAAATGCTTTTTTTTCTTTTTTAAAAATTCAGCTAAAACTGTGTCTAAATTTGTCATTTTGGAAATCTTTGTGTTGAAGCAGACTCTATTCTTTCGAAGACCGGTGGTAAGATAATTTACACTAACACTGAAGTTAAAACCAGAAAAAAAATATCTTTCATACATAATTCGTTTTATACCTTTAAAATGTAATATCTTTATTTTGAAACTCATTTTTAGTTCGGGTACTATAAGGATCTTGTGATTGTGGAGTGTATGATGCTTTCCCAATTACTTAGAGAAGTGTTTATATAAAACTCCCTTAAATATTTTAGTTCCTGGAACCTAAGGAGTGGCAGTTGATAAAGCATGACTCCTTCATTGAGTCTCTTTAGGAAGTATGTACTTAAGTTTTTTAAAGATTACACAGATGTTTTAAAAATATTTGTATCTTTCGATAAATATTTTTTAGCTCTTGAAAAATAAGATTTCTGAAAAATCCCCATTGTTTATAGACAAGCTTACATGCGTGTTAATTTTAACTCCATGTGGACCTTGATAAGGAAGTCATAATTCGAGGATGTCTGACCATACTAATTTCTTTCCCCTTGCATTCAAAAGTGATAACGCCACACCTATTCTTTGCCAGAGAAAGTCTGTGGGAGCCTTTCCTTCTTTTCTGATTTCATTCTAAAATATGTTACTCAAAACCCTTACCCCCTCACACTAGTAAATCTGAGGGTATTCTGAAAGAAAAATTGCTTTAAGGTAAGCAGGTTCTCCTTTAATATCATTAGAAAAATAAAAGGTTTTCTGTTTTTATTTTTTAAATAAAAATTTAAAATGTTTAAAACAACTTTTTATAGAAGTTATTCAAAATTTGTTTTATATTTTATTTATATTTATTAGAAAGTAAATTTTATCATACTTTTACATGGTAGAAAAGGTAATAATTTATACCATTCAGAAGGGTCTAAGTACAAAATACATCTTTTCATCTCTAGTCTTGCCCCAATCCCCAGTTCTACCATCCAGTGTTAACTACTTTAAAATTTTATTTTGTTTTATTATAGCTGTCGACCAATATAAAAGATGAGAAATTTAGCACTTCTTCATTGCCTCCTTCCTGACTATTTTTAGTTCTCTCGTGGTTAAGTACAAAGCTTAAATAATACAACTCTTATTTTTCTTTTTTATTTATCATGTGGTAAAAAACAACAACAACAACTATTAAATTTACCTACCATCTTAACCATTTTAAGTAAAGTTCAGTAGTTAGTTAAGTATAGTTCAGTAGTTAACTGTATTCATATTGTTGTGCAACCAATCTCCAGAATTTTGCATTTGCAAAACTGAAACTCTATACCTGTGGAACAACTCCTTATTTCTCCTCCCCCCAACACCTGGCAACTACTGTGCTTCTTTCTGTTTCTATGAATTTGACTACTGTAGATACCTCATGTAAGTAGAATCATACAGTATGTGTCATTTTGTGACTGGTCTTTTTCACTTAGCATCATGTCTTCAAGGTTCAACCATGTTGTAGTACAGGCCAAATTTCCTTACTTTTTAATCCTTTGTGTTTATATATCACTTTTTGTTGATGGACACTTGGGTTGTTTCCACCTTTCAGCTATGGTGAATAATGCTGTCATGAACATGGGTGTCCACATATCTGTTGTAGTCTCTCTCTGCTTTCAGTTCTTCTGGATATATACCCAGAAGTGGAATTGCTGGATCATATGGAAATTCTGGTTTTACATTCTCACCACTTCTGCACAAGGCTCCTATTTCTCCACAACCTTGTCAACATTTGTTATTCTGTTTTTTGATAGTAGCCATCCTGATGGGTGTGAAGTGATATTTCTTATGGTTTTGATTCGCATTTCTCTAATTATTAGTGATGTTGACTATCTTTTCATAAGCTTGTTGTTCATTTGTATATCCTCTTTGGAGGAATATTTGTTCACGTCCTTTGCCCATTTTTTATTCAGGTTATTTTGTTATTGTTCCCTGCTTTTATTTTTAAATTAGTAGTTTTAGATATTGACTCCCCACTAGGAAAGAAACATTTTTGATTTCACACTTCCTTTCACTTTCTCTATATCTTGATTTTTTCCTTTAGTAATTTTTACATTTTAAATGTTTATAACATCATTCTTTTCTTTAACTTGTAGATTTTCTTTAAAGTGATTTTAAAAAGCATTTACAATGAATGCTTATGTAAGTATTATACACTTGAGCCAAGCAGTGTGATTAGATGCTTAGAGAAAGAAAATTAATCTTGTGTCCATAAAATTTCTCTTTTTAAAGGGTCCTCTTAACTTTTTTTGTTTGGGGCCAGTATGTTTTCTGGGTCAATTTTATCTCATTTGTTTTCAGTCATCTAGGACTTTCTTTTATTTTATGATCTGCTGCTGGTGCCTTTTTTGTTTTTTAAGGCTTTGATAATTTGTCAGTGGGCCCTTAGGATGAAAGGTTGTAGATGTGTGTTCCCCCTACCGTATTAAACAGAAGCATCTGTGTGTTGTTTTTAGAAGTTTGGATTATCTGTATCTCTCTAATGAGGTTTTACTTCTATTTAAAGTGTTATATGAATACATAATGTTTTAAAAATTTATTAAGCGTATAGAGTGGCTATTCACTTAATCCATTAAATCCTTATAATACCATATGAGATATTATTTCTATTTTATAGATGAGGAAATTGAGCCACAAAAAAGTAACTCCTGTTACATAGCTGGTAAGTGATAGAGCTTGGATTCAAACTCAAGCATCCTATCTTTAACTTTCATGGTCTTAACCATTATACTGTGGCTACATCTTATATGCCATTCCTCATGCTTTCGTTAGAGTCTAACATGTGACACCTCCCTTGACTTAACATATATTAACAGAATGTCTACTCTGGACCAGACGGTGCTGCAGCTATTGGTGATACAGCCATGAGCAAAACAAAGTGCCTCCTCTCATGGATTTTATACTTATTTGGGGGAGACAGACTATAAAATATGTATAATTTATATATGCTAACAATGTATTTTCTCTGAAGAAAAGAAAAATTAGCTTCATGTACTAAAGTAGGGTAATTTAGTCTCCAAAACAAGGATTACGTTTTTCATTAGCCAGTCTCTTAAAAGTGAGATTGACTGTTTATATTCATTATGTTTTTGTCAAAAATTATCATCCGATAATAGCTATGCATTGAATGGATACTGGTGTGGAAAGTGGTTTCTCAGATTAGCATGTAGGAGGTTTATTCAGGAGTGCTCTTGAGACTTACAGCTGTGAAGGGAAGAGAAAGGAAGGAATCACACTTAGGTCGGAAAAAAATCAAGACGCCCTAAAGTTTCAGCAGAAACCTCAGTGGACCCTCCAGGGAGTTCTGAAGTTGAGTTGACACTTCAGAGCTTTCTGGAGTCACATCTAGGACTTTTATTACCCCCACATCTAATCAGTTATTGGTTGTGGGCTGCTCTAGGAAGGGTATGTGACCATACTGAGGAGTCAGATCTCTGAAAGAGGCTGACAGCTGGGGATTGTTTACTGGTAGCACTCTCAGCGGTTGATGTAATAAATGTTCCATTGCTAATGGGGACTGCTGGGGGTGGTGGGGTAGAGAGGGGGAAGGTCCAGTCATAACATCCACCCAAGAATCGTTAAGAGATTTGGATTTGAATTCATAGTCTCTTTCCTAACTGAGACTCTCGCAAATATTCCAGAGTTAAAAGTGTTTTGCTTTTTAAATCTGTAAAATAGGTTTGTATGTCTCATTTGATGGTTATTTTGAGGATTATATAAGGTAAAGTTTGTTTAGACATCTGGAACTTAATGGAACATACTAAGTATTTTATAAATGTTTATAGGCAAAGGAAACAAACAGTGACGTTTCTTTGTCAAAAGTGTTTTTTCTGGAAGATTGGTTTCTCCTATAAAATCTACATTCAGTTAAATATTTGAGTCCCAGTTATATTAATAGTTATATGCATATGCTAAAAAGTCAAAGAATTTTTGTTTTCCAGTGTATAACTTAGTTGAAGATGTGTTATCAGTATATAATTAGTTAAATAACAAAAGATGGAACAGAAGATACTTGTTGAACAGTTTTAGAAGTAGAGGACATTGGGCTTGTGTGGTTGAAAAAGTTTTAATGGAAGTTGATGTTAAAGTACCTGTTGAAGATTGATTCCCACCTCCATCCATAAACTGAGTCTTAAACAGAGGAAATGTTGGGATTAAAACTTGGATCATCAAGGTCTTATGTGTTGGAGTTGTGAGTAAACCAGATAGATGTCTGCAGGAGAGTATTTGTATTGGGAATGGTGGGATCAAGTTGAGAATAAAGATTAGAACCAGATTATCAGGAGTTTTAAATAGCACACAGAGAGCTGGAATTACAGATTTAGGAGACCCCCTACATAGTGATAATAGTTAAAACACTGAATGTGAATTAG
>NW_006435762.1:3065942-3094760 GCF_000325575.1 Pteropus alecto
GAATGTCTTGTGATTGAAGACAAAAAGAGAATTAAGTGTTCAGAATAGTAGAAAGAGTCAGGGAAACATACTATTATGAAAGCCAAGCAAGAAGGTTCTAAGAGCTAGGAGCAGAAATATCTATGAGATGCTTAGGAAGAGAATGATTATCAAGAAAAAGCCATTCAATTTCTATGCTTGGCTCTCTGCTTACCTTTAATAGCCCCTAAGACTGCACATGTGACTTTTTTTGCAGATGACTAAAAATTTTAATTTATTTCCTGCTCTATGTTCCAACTAACCCATGTTTGTTCATAGTTCCTAACTCGGTATAATTTCTTTCCTTCAACAAATATTTATCCTGTACCCATTGCGTGCTAGGCACTGCATTGGCCACTAGGAATAAAATGAACAAAACAAAATCTCCACTTTCACCAAGTTTACATTCTAGCAAGGATAGGTGGTCTACTAGAAACATAGGTTTGTCTTTCTGGTAGTAGAACAGGTAGGTCGCAGAGGTAGCCAGGGCCGGTACACAGGGCCTTGTAGACTGCTAGGGACTTGGGATTTTACTCTGCTTGAGAGACAAAAGACATTTGAAAAGTTTAAAATGGGAAAGTTGTAAATTGCGTTGATTTTGTAAAACCCTTAGAACAGAGTCTGACACATAGAGATCATTATATAAATTAGTCATTCATTTGACTTATCTTTGGAAGGATGACTGTGGCTGGCTACTGTGTGATTAGATCATAGGGAGTCTTCTTATAGCTCCTTGGAGGACACCCCAGGCTTCTGCTCTAAAACATTTTGTTGAAATTTTAAATTTTATAGTGAATAAATAGCTAGCTGCTAGTTGGACTTGTTTAAATACTGTTGCTTACACATTTATGTCTAGTCTTATGTTTTTTGGGTATGAATCATATTTAAAACCAATTTTGGCAAATGGGAATTATTTTGGAAAAGGGTAAAAATTAAGGTGTGAAATCTAAAAACAATTCCGTACAAAGCGGTTGACATTCTGATGGATGGCTAATCTGTGGAAGTTAAGGCTGAGGAAGAAGACATGACAGATCTTTGTCAAATTATTAAAGGGCCATTTCTTGGACAAAAGGTAGACTTTTAGATGAGGGGAGATCTGGAAGTAATGATTGGAACAGTTTTCCATTAAATATGAGGCAGAGCTTATCAATAATAGTGATATTCATTGAAAGAGTGCAGTGCCTTACAAAAGAGTGATCTTCTGAGAACTAATATTAAAGCAAAGATGGGACTACCTACCATCTCTTAGAGGAATTAGGGTGGATTTCTTGAGTGAGAGAGATTAAATTAAGGTGTCTCAGAAATTCACTAGTTTTTAAAGCATTACTTAATACCGATATTTTATTTTTTACTTTATAGTGATAGTTTACTGGAAGAAACAGTTGATGCACACACAGAATAGCTGAAGTCCATCATATTGTCAGGCGTTCGGTAATGTGTAGAGTGTTATTAGTTTTAATCATTGTCAAACTTAAAATTCTCTTTCTTTTTCAGGGATATCATGATAACACATTTTGAACCTTCAATCTCCTTTGAGGGCCTTTGCGGTGAGGTTCGAGACATGTGTTCTTTTGACAATGAACAGCTTTTCACTATGAAATGGATAGATGAGGAAGGTGAGTGGTAAAGAGAGGGCTGCCTGTGTAAGCATTTGATTTAGGATACTATTCTGTCATTTGTGTTTAAAACATAAAGTTTCTAATTAAGGGGCAAAAGGTATATTAGAAATTTAATGTCATTCTTGTTTTTCTTTAAGAATTTAATTGAAAGAGTACCAAAGAGCGCAATCTCTGTTTTGTCCTTTTTACCCTAAAATAGTGAAATCAAATGACTTTTTTCCAGCAATAGTAAACGTCTCATCATAGTGTAATATTTTACTTTAATTTTGAATATGTCTTATATTTTAAGAGACTTTCAGTAATTTGATAGTAATTTACTGAATATTACTTTTAAAAAATATTATGAAATAAAAGTAATTGTGACAAACACTGTTTCAAAGATGGCGGCGAAAACTCCATACCTTAGTGAGTTGTATTCAGAAAACATTTATTGACTATCTGTGTGCTAAGGATAGGTATTTTCTGTCCTCAAGCTCACAATCTCATAGAGAGACAAACGTGAATAACAAATGAGGTAAGTTAAACATTAATGCATAGAAGCCTTGGAATACAAAAGGAGCAGCAACTATGTATGCCTGAAATATCTGTGATATTTGGACTAAACCTATAACAAAGAGTAAAAGTTTTTGAAGTGGAAGAGGTGAGGGGAAAACCATTTACGATGAAGAATAAGATATAAAAAAGGCACAGTGGTATGAAGAACAGTAATTCACTAAATCTGAAGTATGGGGAGTGGTGAGGTATGAATTTGGCCTGGATCCTTCCCACTCAAAGTGTGGTCTGTGGAACTTAATAGAAAGGGTACTCTCAGGCCCATCACAGACTGCTGAATTAGAATCTCTAGTTTATCAGGGTCTACAGGTGAGTTGCATGAATACTGAAGGTTGAGAAGCATAGGATTCGATTCCTGAAGAGTTTGCAGACCACATTAGACTTTATTTTACACGGTGGAATGTCAGTGTAGTTAAAAGTTACCCTAAATATACTAGTTTTGTATAATGGTTTTTTATTGTCATATGAATGGAATTTCATTTTAAGGAATGTTGTTATAATATTTAGCTCAATATGGGGGCCATTTCTATGTTCTCTGATATAAGAGCCCTGGAAAGATACTATCCCAGCTCTAAGCAATAGGTAAATTAAATCTATTTTCATTTTTTAAAGTCATTTTTTAAAGTTTCTCTAAAGTAATCTATGTTCACTGTGTGTGGCGGCGGGGCGGGGGGTGGGGGCAGGGGGAAATAGTCCATGAAATTTAAAAAGAAGTCTTTTGTTCTTTCTCTTCTCCTCCCTCACTAATTACAGTCCTAAGAGGAAACCACTGGTAAAAATTTATACATTCTGGGTATTTTCAGTACATATACAAACATTCTTGTTTGTGTATGCTATTTATAAGCACATTTCTTTTTACACAAAGAATTGTATATAAACCGTTAAGCAATATTTTCCTTTTATATTGTGTATTGGACAATTTTTATTTCAGTGTGCATCAGTTTGCATCATCACCTTTATAACACTGCATAGTATTCCATATTGTAAATATTTCATGATTTATTTATTTAATCCCTTATTGATGTACATTTGGACTTTTTCCAGTTTTTTGCTACTATGAGCAGTATATAATGAACATTTTTTATGTAATTTTGTGCTATTGTGTGGGATTCTGTTTAGTAAATTTGCAGAATATGCACATTGTAAATTTGGTAGCTAGTGATAATTTGCTTTCAAAAAAAGTTAAACCAATTTATGGCACAACTATATTGCCCTTATCAGCCTCTCAGATATTGTGAGTCCTTGACATTTTCTGAAATCTAATAAGTGAAATGCTAGCTTGGTATTTTAACTTTTGCATTATTTAAGAGTAAGACTGAGTATCTTCATCTATTCAACTACTTTTTGACCTACTGTATCGCAAGGTTAGCTTACATATTATTATAAATGGTGTGGATATCTTATAGTATGTCTTCAGCCTAAAAATGAGACTGTATAATTTAGCAGAGTGCATAGAATATAGTTGGCATCAATAAACTGAATCTTATCATGAGCCAATGTTATTTTCATTTTAATCCTGTTCTGATCATTTCATGCTATTTATTTGCTATTTAAGGTTTTTGTAATCAGTGGTTTTCAAACTGTAGTGCACATAAGAATCACTAGATAGTGCATTTTATTAAAAGAAATTGGTTTAGAGACAGTCCATTTAAAAATATTATAGTACCATTATACTTTGAATTATCTTTGCCTGGAGAGTTCTGTCCCCAGATTGTCACATGGCTATCTCTTGTCATTCAGGTCTTAAATGTCATGTCCTCCAAGAAGACTTTTACCTCTATTCACATTGGCTCTTATTTGTATGATGGAATGTAAGCTTGAGAGCAAAAGTCTTGTCTTTCACCATGGACCACCAATGCCTAGAGCAGAACTCAATAATAGTATACTCAAAAAATATTGGGAATTGTACAAAGGCTAGTAGCAAGCCTTTTCTCAGATTAGTTTTATGTCTGTTATTGAAGATTTAAGCATGGGGAGTTTTGGTTCATTCTATTTTTCTTCAGCAATAGCATATTTTAATTAACAGATTCAGGTAGTAAATTATCTGATGAAACGGTCTAATCCTTTTATAATGCTATTCATAGTTCTGTCTCTCTAAATAGCTACTAAGTGTCCTAATTTTCTAGGGAAAGCAAAACTGTAGCCTTTGCCTCATGCAAGTAAAAGATTAAACTTTCCATTAAGATCTATTGATTCCCATGTGATCCTTCTTACCCTTTTTAATTGTTACCGGTCTTTTCTTAATTTTAGACATAGAGAGATAGTTGTAATTATTTTTAAATTCCTTGCAATTATTTTTCAGTTGTAATTTTGTCACCTTCATTTTTAGCCATAAAGGCATTAGGACTTCCTTATCAAGAGAAAATATTTTCTCTAGGATCAATGCAAGACAGAACTATAATTTTATTTCTCTAGTTTATGAGAAATGCTGTTCTAGAAGCTAAACATTTAATTATGGGATTTTATGTTAGAGCAAATAAAAATTATGAGCTTACTTCATTCCTTTAAACAGATTTCGTGACTACCGCCCTTTTTCCTTGTGTTCAAAACCAGTTTTACTCATTTGTTTTGATTCGCTTGTGGAAAAACTGGTTTGCTTAATGTAACTAAAGATTTTAGGATGAATAGAAATGTTCTAACAATCATACCCCCTTTCTCATATGCTAGGCAGAGAATGATAAATGTGACTTTTTAATTCATCATGTTTTAATTGTGACTGTTTTTCTTTATACTTTTGGTATTTACAACCTAAAAGTATTTTCTAAATTTCTAATTTTATAAATTTCTAATTTATTCAGAATCTGATTACCTGGTTTAAATTTAACTGTGTTTCTTTTCTGTCATTTCTCTTTTACTAGAAAGTAGCCTTTGGATATTTTGTTTCTTATTAAAGTTTTTTTTTATTAAGAATAGTACAGGTTTTTGTTATAAAAATATTGATTTGTTTGAAGGAAAAAGTATCTTCAGGAATCCTCAGATCCCTAGAAATAGCTGCTGTAAACAAATTGATGATGTCTTTTTCTGTGAGTATACAACTAGAAGGGACAGGGTAACAATTTTTTCTTTCTTATAAATAGACTGATATTGTACAAGCTGTTATTTAAACCTGCTTTTTCACTTAATGTGTCGCAGATATTTTTACACATCAGTCCGTGTAGATTTATCTTGCTCCTCTTGAATGTCATGTATTATATAACATGGTCATACCCTAATTTATTTAACCAGTTCCTTTTTGATGAATATTTGGATTGTTTGCAGTCTAACTATCAAAAATATTGATTCAGAGACTGTTTTTGAGCATATATTTTTTGGGGCACCTGTATTGTATTTTCCGTAAGGTAAATACCCTGAAATGAAATGTGTCCTTGATGATAGGTGGTACCAAAATGACCTCCAAAAATATTGTACCTTTTTTATTCATTCACCCATAGCATATGTGAGGGAAAAAAAGTTGAAAATGTACATGATTTTCGGAGAGTAGGAGAAGGTATTATTTGGATATAGTTCTTTAATTCATTTCCTGTTGGTTTCAGTAAGTGAGATTCAGCGAAATTGAATATGAATATAAGCATTCTTTACCATAAAGAGTATGGAGTGTTTTTGAATCCTAGGAAGGTTGAACTTCCTTACTCGCATTATAGACTCTGATGTGTTCATAGGGGGCCAGATTGAATGCCAAAATGTAACAAAACCATACTTAGGATGGTAAGAAACAGACTTCTCTTATGTGATATTTTCCAAACATCTTTAGTCTGGTTTAATTTTAGCTGATGTATTAAAAACTAAAATAGCAAATCATTCTTCATACTTTTTCTTATCATCCAACACTATACAACCATGGTAATAATGTCAGAAAAAAATGGTGAAGGGAAAACTTTTTGATTAAATGTATATTCAGTGTTATTTCAGTTGCTTATTGCTGTATTATTTAAAATTTCCAGGCTCCAAACCTGGAAATTTTACAATGAAAATCAATATCAATAAGAAAAGCTAGTCTACAGCCATGCCACCCCGAACAAGCTTGATCCTGTCTGATCTCAGAAGCTAAGCAGGGTCGGGCCTGGTTAGTACTTGGATGGGAGACCACTTAGGAAAACCAGGTGCTGTAGATGTAAAAATGAATGAATGAATGAATGAATGAATAAATAAATAAATAAATAAGGTAAGGAAGGAGAGAGGGAGGGAGGAAGAGAGGAAGAAAGACTAAGTAACCCTGAGCAGTTCTCATTTTGTAACCGATGTTTTCTTTCTGCTTAGAGAACTTCCTGTAACATTTCTTGTAGTGGAGGTTTGCTGGCGATGAATTCTTTCAGGTTTTTCAGATTTTTATTTCACCTTAAAAATGGCTTTATTGAGGTATAATTGACATACAACAAACTACGCATATTAAAAGTGTTTGATTTATGAGTTTTCATGCTCAGGAAACTATCACCACAAGCAAGATAGAGAACATAGCCACCATCCCAAAACACATTTCCTTAACTTTGCAGTTCCTCACTCCTGCCCCTCCATCCCAGGCAGCTACTGATCTGTTTCTGTCACTATAGATTAGTTCGCATTTTCCAAAGTTTTATGGGAATGGAATCATACAGTGTGTTCCTGTATCTCCCACCACTCTCTCCCTCCACTCCCCCTCGTTTGGCTTCTTTTACTCAGCATAATTATTAATATATGGGTTGTGTGTATTAGTTTATTTCTTTTTTTTTTTGCTAAGTTGTATTTCATCATGTGGATGTACCACAATTTGTTTATCCATTCATCTGTCAATGGACATTGAGATTGTTTCCAGTTTTTGGCTATGGTACTCATGTACAAGTCTTTGTGTGGATATATATTATAGAAGTGGATCATGTGGTAGGTATATATGCTTGCTTTTTATAATATAGGAAAAGAAAAATTTGGAAAAGAGAGGAAGTGGGGTACTGTACCCCAGGCACATTCTCAGACAGATGTTTTTTAGAAAGGAGTTTATATGGAAGTTAAGGATCTGGAAATTGATCCTTTTTTAAAACTGTCTGTGCTCGGTGGTCCCTGGAAAGTCTTCCTGCACGCCCTGGAAAGTCTTCTCATTCAGTGCACTTTCTAGTACCCCATGTAGAAGACAGCTGATTTAGAGAAGTCCCCAAGAACTTCTTTTAGTTCTGGGGTCTGCCCCTCCTTTGTGCTCCAGACATTCTGCCCAGTAATTGGTGGCTGCTACCATTTATACCTCAGGCTGTGTAGATGTCAGAGAGGCAAAGAGATCAGACTGGGGCCCATCTGGGAGAAACCCTTTGCAGTGGTGAGGTGGGGATGGGTTGAGAAGTGAATCAAGAGAGGGTATAGAAGCCTGATAGGGACCAGGGCTCCCAGACCGCAGCTTATGCTCTGGTTTCTTGGAAGGTCTGTCCTTGTTGGCATCCCCTTCTCTTCCCTAAGAGGCAACTACTATCATAGGATACCTTTATAATCCAAACTATTCTTTTACTCTCATCCCTTCGTCCCTAGGCAACCACTGCTCTGCTTTCTGTTACTATTCTATGTATATAAATGACAAAGTATAGTGATTTTATGTGCTTTTAAATTCATATAAATGGCATTATTCAGCACATAATTGTGTAAGTTCCCTTTTTTCTCTGGGGATTATGTCTTGAGTTCTGTTCATGTGGAATGAACACTGGTATACTCCCTTTTTTAAATTCTTTTTTGTCATTATGATATATATATAACATAAAATTTACCATTTTAACTTTTTTAAGTGTATAATTCAGTGGCATTAAGCACATTCACAGTGTTATACAACCATCCTGGTTACCCAGTTCCAGAATTTTTTCATCATCCAAACAGAAACTCTATACCCGTTAAAAACTCCTCATCCCCTCTCTGCTAGCTCCTGGGAGCCTCTCTTATACTTTTTTTGTCATTATGAATTTCTCTATGACTTTGTCTCTAGAGCACCTTTGGTTTTGAAAGATAATTAATTTTCTGGGGTAAATAATTTTACCCAGGTTGACATTTTTTTTTTTTTCATTCAGTGCACTTTCTTCTTGCTTACATTGTTTCTGATGCAAAATCTGTCAACTATCTTTGTATCTCTAAACGTAGTGTATCTCTTTGACTGCTTTTAAGATTTTTCTTTTTATCACTGGTTTTATGCAATTTGATAATGATAGACCTTTAATTTTCTTCATGTTTCTTGTCTTAAGATTTGTTGATCCATGAGTTTCTAGTTTTTATTGAATTTGGAAAATTTTTGGTCATTATCTCTAAAAAAAGTTTTTTCTGTCATCAGATCCCTCCTTCATAGACTCCAGTTACGTGTATATTAGGCCTCTTGAAGTTGTCATAAATCTCAGTAATGCTCTGTTCTTTTTTATGTTTTTTTTTTCTTTTTCTCTGCATTTCTTTTTGGATAGTTTTATTGTTGTTAATTTGAGTTCATTAATCTTTTCTTCTACAATGTCTAATCATCCGTTATTACCATCTAATGTAATTTTCATTTCAGACATTAGAGTTTTTATTTCTAGACATTCAGTTTGTCTTTTAAAATATTTTCTGTGTTTATGTAACATGCTCAATACATCTAGTTTCTTGAACATATTGGATATAATTTTTAATGTCCATGTCTATTCTTTGTTCTATGTCAGTTAAGGGTTTCAAGTGATTGATTTTTTTTCTCCTGTTAAGGGTCACATTTTCCTGCTTCTTCACATGCCTTGTTATATTTTATTAGGTTCTAGACATTTTGACTTTTGCCTTATTGTGTGTTGAATATATTTGAATTCTTGTTAACATTTCTGAGTTTCGTTCTGGGATGCATTTAAGTTACTTGGAAACAGTTAATTTTTTGTTTCTTGATTTCCAATATGCTAAACCACTTTTTTCATTTATTTTGTCTATTTTTTTTTAAGCTGGAATGTTAAATCCAGTTCCTATTACTCCATCTTTTCCAGAAGTAGAAGTTGAGAATGGGCAGCTTCATAGGATAGCTGATACTTCTGTAACCACTGATTTCCACTTTCCAGAAAAATAAAGCGAGAAGTCAGAAATTCATTACTTTTGTGATTGGGCCCAATGTTGAAAGGATTATCACCTAAACACCATAGCATTCTTGGAAAATTTTTACAAATCTATATTTTAAGCAATAGAATAGGGAGTACAGTGACTTTCACAAGTGGTATATAGTCTTCTGGACCCAGTATCCAGAGGCAGGGTGGCAGTTGGAAGGTCCTGGAGGGAACAGACAGTGAGTCTGAAAATCTAACATCAAGGAGAGAGGAGTGTGGGGGCGCTATCTCAGGCAAATGTTAAAGGTTGCCAATTGTGGTTTTAGGCTGTGTTGATTCTTTCCAATGTGGGGCACTGAATTCAGTCATATGCTAAGATATCTAATATAACTAGTGTTATATATGTTTCATGTTGTGCATATTGTCAGATTATCTCATAAATAATTAGATCTTGCATAGACCCCAAACACTTTGAGGTCTAATGCTCTACTTCTGTCTTTTTATAGATGAGAAGAAAATATAGGTGTATTGAAAAAAGGTCAGTTCTTGGGAATGCAAGTTGGTACAGCCACTATGGAAAAAGTTTGGAGGTTCCTCAAAAAAATAAAAATAGAACTACCTTTTGACCCCTCAATTGCACTTCTGGGTATTTATCCAAAGAAAACCAAAACAATAATTCATAAAGATTTATGTACCCCTGTGTTCATGGCAGCACTATTCACAATAGCCAAAATATGGAATCAACCTAAGTGCCCATCAATAGACAATTGGATGAAGAAGTAATGGTACATATATACAATGGAATATTACTCACCCATTAAAAAATGAAATCATATCATTTGCAATGACATGAATGGACCTAGAGGGTATTACGTTAAGTGAAATAAGTCAGACAGAGAAAGACAAATACCATATGATTTCATTTATATGTGGAATCTAAGGAACAAAATAAATGAACAAACAAAATGAAAACAGACAGGTACAAAGTACAATCTGGTGATTGCCAGATTTGTTGGGGTTGAGGGGCTGGTTGAAAAAGGTGAAGGGATTAAGAAGTACAAATTAGTAGTTAAGAACAGTCATGGGGATGGGGAGTACAGCATAGGGAATATAGTTAATAATATTATAATGGCTGTGCATAATCAGGGGATCACTTTGTTAATTATATAAATGTCTAACCATTGTGTTGTATACCTGAAACTAATGCAAAAAAATAAATAAAAAGGAAAAAGACCAGTTCTTCTGGTTAATATACAGATTTCATTACCTTGAAATTTACTGAATTAAGCAGACCTCACTCTAGGTATATGCCTGTTTTAGAATGTGAATTTGGACTTTAGTAATAGAGTCGGCCTTCAGAAATAGCTTTCTTCTCATCTTTGCTTCATGATGACTCTCCATGGAAGGTTTTACTTTTGAGTTATGTACCCTGCTTTATCAGGCATTAAACAGTTGGCTCAGAAAGGTAATACTAGAACCAAAGACATTCAGTCTAATAAAAACAAAATAGATTTGAATATACGTAATGTCAGTGATTAACACTTATTTTCACACTTCCTTGTGGGCATTCAGAAGTATCAGTCTCTAGGTACATGTTGAAAGCAAGTGCTTGACTTGACCTACATTTCAACCAACAGCAAGTAGATAATAGTCTGGCAAAAGGTAATAGCTAACAAAAAGGAAAAATTGATTTTTAAAAAACATGGTTACAATGATACCTTTCACAGTAGTTAATTCCATTTATAGCTTTTTATCAACGTGCATTAAAGCCACACCTATAATGGACCAAGCATACTGTGAGTCATTTTAAATATATGATCTTTAGTTTTCTCATCATGTTTGCAATGTAGGTAATACTCCTGTGTTTACATAGACAAAAACTGAAGCTCAAAGAAGTAATTTCCCTCAAGTCATACAGAGAGATGGGATCTGGAGCCTGGGAGCGAGCCTGGGTGTAAAGTACTATAGGACACCTCTTTGAGAGATTTTTGATGCTCCTTTTTTAAAGGCCTGACTGAGGCATTTCCTGAGAACATTATTTATATAACATTTATTTACATTACACACAGCCTTGTAATCTATGGCTGATTTTTCCTTTTGTTCCAGAAGCACAGAACCGTATAATAAAGGTTGATATGAATTGGGAATATGACGTCGTTCTCCAGGGCACACAACTCCTTAAAGGTTTTTCCAGGCTTTTTACTATTACTGTAAATGCTAGTTAAGAATTTAATATTAAGTCAACTTTAAAACAGGAAACTGTAAAAACTCCATCCATAATCCCATCATCCTGATGCAGAACCATGTTTATTTTTTGTTTTTCAGGGTTTTTTTTAAAAATAAGTTTATTTATTTTCATTAGTTTCAAGTATACAGTACATTGGTTAGACATTAATATAGTTTATAAAACAATCCCCCTAATTGCTCCTTCTCTCTTCTGGTTTTCTACCTAGCCAACATATTAATGCTAACTGCATTCCCTATGCCATGCTCCCCACCTCCGTGACCATCTATCCACCACTAATTTGTATTTCTTTAACCCTTCACTCAATTGTTCCAGGCCCTCAACCCCCTCCCCTCTCTCCGTTACCAAATTGTCCACTATATTTGCGAGTCTATTTTTTGATTAGTTTGTTCTTTTTGTTCCTTAGATTCCACATATAAGTGAAATCATATGGTATTTATCTTTCTCTGTCTGACTTATTTCACTCAGCATAATAACCTCTAGGTCCATCCATTTTGTTGCAAATGGTAGGATTTCATTTTTTTTTAATGGCTTTATCCAGTCGTCTATTGAGGGGCATTTAGGTTGCTTCCATATCTTGGCTATTGTAAATTGTGCTGCCACAAATATTGAGGTGCATAGATCTTTACGAATTATTGTTTCGGTTTTCTTTGGATAAATACCCAGAAGTGCAATTGCTGTGTCAGAAGGTATATCTATTGTTAATTTTTTGAGAAACCTCCAGATGGTGTTCTATAGTGGTCGTTAGAACAGTGGCTATTTTTCATAGAGCCTTATAATCTTTTCAACAATCTTTTCTAAATTTAGTTGTTCATTTTATATGTATTTTGTATGTTTCTTTTGTGCTATTTTGTGTTTATTTCTGAAGTACTTTTCCATTAAGATGCTCCCAGCCCATAACAGATAGTATTTAATCGGTTTTTGTATCCTTTTTTGTTTTTCTGCAATTAAGGAAATCAAAGACCATTTTAAAGAAGTGGTTTACCTGAGATTGCTCAGAAAGTGGGGTTTTTTGATTCACAGACTACTGCAGTAAATTCATCCTAATTGCAGGAGTCACTTGAATTGTGGAAATCGGTTTGTTGGGTGTTGAATTTGCTTCAGTCTTTTTAGGCTTTTTGGAAAAATTTGTAGAAATACCCTATTAGGACATGAAAATCAGCCAGTGAGTCTAGGGAAAATTGGATTTAATGTTTAAATTTTTAAAAATCAAGATGCCCAAAAATAAAAAAAATAAAAAAATTTAAAAAAAGATGCGTATAAAGCATGCATTGGTATGTGTGTGTACAGAGATAGATACATATGTAGATATCCATATATGCATATGTACATATACATATGCAGACATGCGAATGATATGTATGTTTCTCATTGTTTAGAAAACATTGTGAAGTGAGCTTACATGTATTTGCCATCATGGACTCAGTTTCTTTACCTGGAAAATTGAAAATGAAGTGTTCAGATTCATTCTATTTCTAGATTCTTCCAATATTTCATTATTTGGAATTAATTTAGTCAACTGGCTTATTCTAACTCAGATGATATTTGTACACTCAATGAAGTATGAAATTTTTATTCTTTTTGTATTCCTTTTCTATTTTTTAACCTTGGCGTACACTTAATGTACTTCTATAGAAGCAAAAGTTTTTCAAAACCTGTGTCAAAAACAAAATGTAAATATATTATCTTTCACTTTCATATGTGTGGCAAAATACAAGAAACATGCATAGCTGAAAAAGTGAGTCTTTTTAAATGGATTATTTCTTTAAGGCAAGGCAAAACAGACTTTGCTTTTGGACTAGAGTGTTAGTTTTATTATCAGACTCATAAAAATGCTGCAGTAAATATTTTTAAAAACAGCTTTATCGAGATATAATTTATCCCTGAAAGTGTACAATTCAGTGGTTTTTGGTATATTCAGAGTTGTGCAACCATCAGCACAATTTTAGAACATTATCATCACCCCAAAAAGAAAGCCCATGCTCATTAGCAGTCACTGCCTGTTTCCCCCTAAGTCCCTCTCTTCCATAGTTCCCACATTTGGGACAACTGATCTACTTCTCTCTTCTATAGATTTGCCTAATCTAGAGATGTCATATAAGGTATTAGTATTTATTCATTTTTTTAATGGCTGAATAATACTCCATTGTATGGACATACCACATTTTATTTACCAGTTGATGAATTTTTCAGTTATTTCTACTTTTTGGCTATTATGAATAATGCTGCTGTGAACATATAGTTAGAACTATTTGTGTGGATATATGTTTTAATTTCTCTTGGGTATATACCTAAAAGTGGAATTGCTAGGTCAAATGGAACTATGTTTAACCTTTCGAGTAACTACCAGACTGTTTCAGCACCATTTTACATTCCCATCAGCAGTACGTGAAGACTCTAGTTTCTCTACATTCTTACCAAAATCGATTATTTTCAGTGTGCTGCGTTTTGATCCAAAAATGGTATATCTGTGCAATCTCTTTGAATCATATCTTTCCTTTTTATAGATAATACTCAATCAGAAAGTATATTGAACGAAAACATTTCATCCACAGTAAAGCATAAAAATAGTTATTTTTTAAATCAAGGAATAAAATTTAATGATATATATAGAAACCTTATAAAGAAAATAAACAAAAATAATTCGGTTCATAAACAAAATTTGAATGAATGGTGTTGGGGAGAAGCAACATGTAAAAGGTAAAAATGTGAAGTCCCTACTCATCAATCTATAAAAAACACAATCCCACCCAAAATTCTAATAGGATTTTTTTTAAAAAAACAATTTTATCTGGAGAAAAAAATGCTCAAGGATAAACAGGAAAATTCTGAAAAAAAGAAATGTGAAGAGGGAAAACTTTTCCTGATTCTTTATGTCAAAAAACACCCTAAGCACGGATATAAGAATAGTAACAACTGAGAGAAAATATCTGCAGCGTTTACAAAGGATTGTTCTCTCTAATATAAAATATGTAAAAGAGAAATACATGAAAAATCTATTTAAAGAGGTATAAATAACTAATTCAGAAATAACAAAAAAGCTCAGGGATCACTAATCAAGTAACAAAGATTTAAAAATAAGATGTCAGTTATCACCTATCAGATTGGAAAATATTTAAAATTTAATAATTACCTGTAGGGAGCTAGGAAAGATACATTATCGGTTGAGCGTATATGTCATAACCTTTTTGGAGTTACTGTTATTCCAAATTTTGAGATAATTGTCAAATATTGGGCACACTTTGAATCAATTATACTTATAGAAAATCATTATGGGAAGTTATTCAAACTCACAAATATTTCAGTTCAAGAATATTTACTATATAATTCACCAATAAAAAGCGCCTAAGTACCTAATATATGCTACAACATGGATGAACCTTAAAAATATTCTAAGTAAAAAAAAAGCCACACATTAAACACCACATATTGTATAATTCTATTTGTATAAAATGTCTAGAAAAGGCAAATCTAGAGTCTAAAAGTAAATTAGTGGTTACCTAGGCCTGGCAGCTGGAGGAGAGGCTGAGGGGAAATGCTGAGTGACTGCTAACAGGTAAGGAGTTTTTTGAGGGAGAGCTGGTGAAAACGTTCTAAAATTGATTAAGGTGGTAGCTGCACCGCCCTTTGAACATACAGCCATTGAACTGTAAACTTCAAATGGGTAAATTGAATGCTATGTTAATTATATCTTAAAGCTGTAATTAAAAAATTAGATTACATTTAGCATTTAAAAAAATATACGAAATACTACCTCCTTAGGTAAGGCTTTCAGAAGAGGTGGCATTTGTCTTGGATCTTGTAAGATTCACAGAATTTCAAGATTCAACTTGAAAGATGGTGGGAAAGATGGTAGCAAATAACAGATCACTTCAAAGCTTAGTGACTTAAAAAAAAAACCCCACCGTTTTATGTTATAGTCTCTCACACTTCTGAATTGACTGGCCCTGCTGGCCTCATTTGAGCTCTCTCATGCAGTGGCAATCAGATAGCAGCTGGATCTGGAGTCATAGGGAGGCACACCTGGGATGCTGGCATAGTTGGATCTCTCTCCCTCTCTGTACTCTCAGGGTTTCTACTCTCTATGGTTTCTTCTTATTGTCTTTACCACAGAGGTAGCTGAACTTCCTACATGGTGGCTTAGGGCTCTCAAAAGCACAAAAAGCAAAAGGTGCCAGACTTATTTAAGGTTGAGACCTAGAACTGATACAGTACCACTTCGTGGCTTTTTCTTAGTTAATGTAGTAGTCATAGCCAGTCCCAGTGCACATTGTTGTGCAACCATCACCACCATCTCCAGAACTTTTTTATCTTCTCACGCTGAAACTCTGTACCCATTAAACAGTAACTCCTCATTCTTCCCTCCCACCATTTTGCTTTCTGTTTCTATGAATTTCACTAAGCACCATATATAAGTAGAATCATACAATATTTGTCTTTTTGCAAGTGGTTCATTTCACTTAGCATAATGTTTTTAAGATTTCTTTGCATTGTAATATGTGTCAGAATTTCCTTTTTAAGGCTGAATAGTATTCCTTTGTATGTATATACTACATTTTGTTTATCCATTCATCTGTCAATGGACACTTGGATTGCTTCTATCTTATGTCTATTGTGAATAATGCTGCTATGTACATGGGGATACAAATATCTTTTAGAGTCACCACTTTAACTTATTTCGGATATATACCCAGAAGTGGACTTGCTGGACCATATGGTAATTTTATTTAACATTCCTACCAACAGTACACAAGAGTTCCAGTTTCTTCACTTCCTTGCCCATACTTGTTATTTTCTTTTTTCTCTTTTTCAGTAATAGTCATCTTATGGGTGTGAAGTGGAATTTCATTGATTTGCCTTTTTCTAATGATTAATGATATTGAGCATCTTTTCATGTGTTTATTGGCCCTTTTTATGTCTTTAGAGAAAAAAGGTTCAACTTCATTTTTTGCATATGGTTATGTTTGGATATTTTATAGTGAATTTTTTGTTTTTATAGATTTATATAATGGTATTGTGATTACATTAAGAGATTTTTATCTAGAGTTATATTTGCTGAAAATGATACTGTGGAGGGGGATAAGTGAGTATGCAAGTGAAACAAGGTTTTGTTATATATTTGAAAATTTCCAAAATAAAAATTTAAAAAGAAGAATTGGTAAACCAGGAGAATGGTGTTTTAGAAGCCTAGACACAGTTTCTGTAGTCAGTCAGTGGGCAACTTTGTTAGATGCTGTAGAGAGGTCAACTAGAATTAAGAAAAGATGCTATTGATTTCAGCAGCTGTTTTAGAAGAGTGAAGTAAAACCTGATAGCAGAATGTTGAGAAATACACGGGAGACAGGAACATGGAGAAAGCAGTGTGGGATCACTCCTGATGTCAAGGAAAGTTGTTTTTAATAAGTCTAAAAGGTTACAAACCTGTAATTAAGAAAAGAAAAAAGTATGAAGTGAAAAATCAAGGACCATATTGCTTTTACTTCCCCTTCTTCTCACCCATCCCCTCCAGTTTAGGCCCACAGTTTACTCTTTAAGATGTGTGGCTACTGAGCGAATGGAATGGCAATTGAGTAGGAGAGAGATTTTTGAGAGGGAAACTCAAACATGCCTTTGCCTGAGAAGATCCAGTAGAAAGAAAGCAAAAATAAAAATGAAACTGAGGAGGACTTAATGGAATAATACCCAGAGAAGACAGAAGAAAGTAGGGATTCAGTGGGCAAGTTAGAGAAAAAACAGGCATTCATTTCTTTGAGACAACAGGAAAGGAAATGACTTCATTTTTCTCTCAAGTGGTAGACCAAATTCTTTGCTGAGAGTAATAGAGGTTATAACAAGGTTGGTGGCATCTAATGTGTGGTAACATTTGGTATAAGTACAGCAATGAGCAAAAGAATGACAGTGTGGAGGACCCAGCTCAGGCCTCAACTATGCTCAAAATGACTTTTTCATTGAGGAATGCCATCCCACAGGGAGATGTGTCATCTTATTGATTGCCAAGAATGACTCAGTTTTTTGGCTGGTTGACTATAAGGAAGGTGTTTCTTCCTTCCCCCCTCTATGTGTAAGCTGACTAAAAATATACATTCATATTTAAAAGCAGCTCAAATAGGACAGCGCTTCAGTCCAGAGTTCTTTATTAGCTGTACTTCCTTTCTGTGAGTCTCTTGAGTAGGCTCTCGGGGGAAGGGAGAATTTGACAATACGGTTAGTTACATGGAGAGCTCTAATAGACCATATTGTGGCAATGGAACAAAGGAAAGAGGCAACAGAAAGCTTGTCCCTGCCCATTAGTCATATTGCAGTGACAATCTAAAATGTGGTCAGTGGTAGATTCTGTTTGCTATATTTGGAATATACACATTATTGAGAATTAAATGGTTTTATATGTACAAAATTTGGTATCTGTGAACCTTGTAATATTCTGTAGAAATAGAAATGGAAATTATATTATCTACTTTAGAGAATAGAATTGTCTAAATAAATATCTAAAGAGTTGTCCTTGTCAAATATTTCTCCCTTTATATATAACTTTTTTCCTCAAGATTTTATGTAATGGAAATTGTTTACTAAGCATCACATTTAGAGGATTTTAAAAGTGAGCTTTACTTTTTATTTTGTAGGAGACCCATGTACAGTATCATCTCAGCTGGAGTTAGAAGAAGCCTTTAGACTTTATGAGCTAAACAAGGACTCTGAACTCTTGATTCATGGTAAAGGGGTAGTCATTTCTTACTCTTCTAGAGCAATATATTTTTTTTAAATAGCCCTGTATTCTTGACCATTGTAAAACATAATCCTGATGTTATTTTCTTAATCTCTATTTCTCATTGCTATATAATTGTCCTTATTTAGTAGTTTCTCAATTGCGAGAGAAGGTAAAATCAATCAGCTTCTTATAATCTTGGAATATTTGTTATTTGTGTATGCCTTTTTGGATATTAAAGTGTGATCATCGAACAGTGTTTTCATAGCAAAGTTTAGGGTAGAATTTAAGAATCGAAAGCCTAGTTACATCTGTCATCCCTACGCAGTTTTGCAATGTATGCAAATAATGATCTCCAAAGATAAGGTATCTTAAAAGTCCTTTATTTTGTTGAAGGGTTAACAGTGAAATTATTTACACAGTTCTTACAGGTATTACTGTGTTAAATGTCTGCACATCTGAAAGGTAGGTGGTAGTATAGAGAAAAAACCTAAATTCAGCCATCATGTACATTGTAGACCCGGGTTGTAAATCTAGGTGTTCTGATTCCAAATCTGTGTTCTTTTAATTCGGCTGTGCTACCCCTCAGATTTTTATGTCATGTAGCACTTAATGTACTGTATTTAATTGCAATATATTGGCAATATTTTATGGGAGCTTTATGAGACCAGACCTAGGGAACTCTTTAAAACTTGAAACAGATACAAATCTCCCATAAGTATAATGAATGATTTTAATGCCTTGTATAATTCACTTATATTTTTCTATACAGTATTTTTTTTAAACAGTAGTTTGATTTCTTTTCTTCCTTTAGAATTTGGCATAGTGACTCCCCAAGGGATCTTTAATCTAATTCGTTAAGATCTTAGCAGAACTTTACAAGTCTTCCATTTTTTGGATCATGTCTTTCTAAATAAAGCTATAATGAATGTTTAAAGAAATGAGTGATCAATTAAAACCAGTTTAAGCTTTGTTGCTTTCAGTATTTTGTCACAGATCTGTTTTCAGAGGTTAGCTTACATTCTGGCATACTCTGTGCTCTTTATTAAACCATGTCCTTTTGTGTATCAAGGACTACAAATAGTTGACTAGACGTTCTTAAACATACAATTTCTTTATATTCTATCTCTTTATAAAAATGGCCTGAATTTGTTTGTTTACAAATATATAGTTCTAAGATAAAACTTACATTTTTGGACTTGGGTACTCTTTCCAGTGTTAATTTATTCCTAAGTTTAGCATACATTTTTTAAAAACTGTACTGGTTTATGTTCATGCTTATATATATTTTATAACTTAATTTTAATTCTTCATTGCAGTAAACTTGTCACTACAATAAGGATTTAAGGAACTAGTTCTTAATGATTTCTCTAAGGACAAAAAAAATCAATTAGTGACATAACAGGGATTGGAATGAGTAATTTGAGCTTCTAATATGTTATTTATAGATGTTCATTTTCATAAAACTTCTTTTAGGTGGCCCTGGTAAAGTGGGTCTCTTTAAAAAGTAATACTGATCATATGCTAAATATCTTGTGTCAAGCGAGGGTAAGGTTGAAATTTGGGTCAATTTTTTGATATTTGAATTCTGTGTAATTTGCATGTTTTAAACATGTATTGATTTTAGTTTATTTTCTTTCAGTCTTTCCTTGCGTACCAGAACGTCCTGGAATGCCCTGTCCAGGAGAAGATAGTGAGTGTTTACATACTTCATAACTTTGAATAAAGTTGTTTACGATACAGTGGCACAAGTCAGAGAAGTCAGAAATAGAATTTTTAATTCATTTGATTTTGTTTCCATTCTTCAATCTCATTTGAATATAATAGCAACTGCCTAACGTCTCCTTTTGCCAAATCAAAATCAGGCAGTTGTTACAACTTACTGACATAATTGTCTATTATGCATTTGAAGGGAAAATTAAATTAATTTTAGGTCATGTTTTTCCCTAGTCTTTAATTTTGGGAATTTTCAAAGCTATAAAGAGGTTGAAACAATGTTAAAAACAAAAATACCCATATGTTGTTCTTTGCCTAGATTCACCAGTTTTTAACATTTTTGTTTGCTTTAACTCTATATCTGTGCACGCAAATGCATACATTTGTATACATAACAAACACATTTGTTTTATATTTTTGCTGTACATTTAAGAGTAAGTAACTGACATGACACTTTACAAACTTAAGCGTGAGTCCTTAGGAATTGTTACGGGATTTTCTTTTGAATGTCTAAGCTAGTAAGTAAGTAATGAATGAATCGAAAGAGTCAAACAGTTATTTAGTCTGATGTAATTTAAGTATGCAAACTTGTATATGATCATAAGTTATTGCTTTTGCTATATGGTATAATTTATTAGTTGTGGATATTAAGCAACTCATTTTTATTTGTGTTTTCTGCACATATCCATGACTTTAAAAGTAATTGTGGTGTTTTGCTTTGAATTAAGTGAAATAGTTCTAAACTTTCAATTCTATGACTCTTCATGCAACTTGGTGAAAAGAGAAAATTAAAAACTTTGAGCGTTTGTATATGGAGTTGAATGGGGGCCATATACTATATCGGAAGGTGGGGAACTATAAGGAATAGGTAGAACTCTGAAGCAACAGTGAAAATTTTAGGTTTGTATTCAGCTAGGAATATTTTGCTGTAGTTCCAGTGGCGGCTGGGTTTAAGCCAGTATAGGCTGCCTTCAAAGAACTGTTGGAGAAGCAAGCTATTCTCCCGTTGGCCAACCCAGAGTTTTAAAAGACTTGCCATTGTAGCAGATCTTGGCTTGAGTCCCATCGCCAGATCTATTATGGGTCTGTAGCACACTTCCCAGATAAAATATTATTTCCTAACTTTTCATTGTATTTCATGCCCATTTTTCCTCTTTAAATTTTGCTGATGGAATTTTGACACTACTCCTTCCCCAGCATGACAAATATTACCAAACTCTAGTGCATGAGGAGAAATCAGTAGCCATTAATGTGGTTTCTGGGCTCTTTTAATTCGTAGGAAACATTAACATGTTTAAGATATATCAAGTTTTAGTTCATGAAAGCTTCTGAAATAAGATGTTCTTTTAGGTGAAGATATTATTAATAGTAACTTTCTGCTTTGGTTACTCCTAACAGAATAAATAATTAAAAATAAAAGCATCTATATTTAAAGTTGTGTATTATACTATCTCAAGATTTCTTATTCAGAGAATTTCAACTGGTCTTTTCTAAATTTTAAATAGTAAACTCAGTGTTACATTTGCTTTAAAATGAGTTTACAAACCTAATGGAATCTTTCCACATTATTAACTGTTACAGTGGAATATTACTATTAATATCTAATAGACTGTGTGTGTGTGTAAAATAATGATTGACTTAACCAAAATTACACAGATGGTCTAGATTTAATTTTTATGGAATTTCTTTGTTTAGGAAAAGTATTAATATAAAAACCATTTGATGGAAGGTTATTGAAGAAGAGAATATCTTGTGTGGTTATAAAATGACCCTGAGACATCTGTAAGAGTACTTACAAAAAGGAAAGGTACCTTTACAATGAAGAAAACTAGGAATCACTGCCTTTTAACAGAGTGAACACTAGGAGTGGGAGTCGGTAATATGACATTTATGCATCTCTTGATGTAATGTGATAAGAAATACACATCGCCTATGTATTATTTTTACCAAATAATAATACCAACTCTAATGAGGAAACTGACAAATCCAGAATGTAGGACACAAGACAACTGCCTAAACTAAAAAAAGTCAACATCTTGAAAACAAACAACAAATAAGGCAGAATGAATGTTTTAGCATACATTAAAGAGACAAAAATGGTATAGCATCAAAATGCAATGCCTGAATCTTGATTGGATCCCGTAAGGAACATGAAAGCTATGAATGATACTTTGAAGGCAGTTGGGGAAATTTGCATATGAACCATATATCAGGTAATATTGAATTCATTTTAATTTTCTAAGACATGGTAGTACTACTGTTCATAAATAGAATTAGAGGGAATGAACTTAATCTCAGGCAGTGGACACTTAGGTATTTAAGGGTGAAGTGTTATGTTGTTTGCAACTTACTTTTAAATGATCCAAATAAAAAAGTATATTAAAAAGAGAAGAAAGCAAAATGTGGCAAAATGTCAGTCATTGCTAAATCTTGATGAAGTTTAGTGTTCTGTTTTTTCAACTCTTCTGTGGGTTTAAAATTTTTTCAGAATTAAAATTTGGGGGAAAATGAACAAACAGAAAAGCAGTAATAGTTGTTCAAACATTTGTATTCCATGGGCTTTATTTATTTTCATCTAGTCCCTGAAGGAATGTTTTGTTTTTTCACTTTCAGGTTTTTACCTGTATTTATTTTTTTCTTGCAATGAATATCATGAAAAAAAAAATCACAGACTTAATTATAATAAAATGGCTTTTATTCACACTTGCTCTTTTTTAACTTTTAATCTCTCTTCAGAATCCATCTACCGCAGAGGTGCACGCCGATGGAGAAAGCTTTATTGTGCAAATGGCCACACTTTTCAAGCCAAGCGTTTCAACAGGGTAAACCTTGGTTTGTTGAATGTGGATAATTTGAGACAACTATTTTTTTCCTCTACTGTAAAAGAAAGGTAGTCTTGTTCTTTCCTTTTAAAGGGATAAGTTGGGTTACCTAACATTCCCAGTTACCTGTTTTCTTGAGGTAATTTTTAATAGCATCTCCTTTCACTCTTAAAAATGTTCCAGATTGGATGATTAATTATATTGTTACCCTAGCTATAAGACAGTCGGATTTTTTGATATAATTTAAGATAGCCAGAAAATAAGCTAGGTTTATTTTGGAAACCATTTAATATTATAATTTTAATTCTCACTGTGTAGAAAATAATAATTGCAAACACTTATTTAGCTTTTACTATGTACCAGGCGCCTTTCCAAATGCTTGACATATATTGATTCATTTAATCCTTACAATAACCTCGTGAGATAGATAGTATATGTTTCCATTTTATAGATGAAGAAACCAAGGTGTAGGGCAGTTAAATAACTTGCTCAAGATGACACAGTAAGTGGCAGAGCCAAGGTTTGAAAGCAATGTGTCTCCAGGAGTTCATGTTTTTAACTATTCTTAAATAGTTATGGACTCCCATTTCTATTTTAAAACTGATGCCATGTTCTAAATTCATTACTATAAATAGAAGCCACCACCCGGGGTTCCCAAACTCTTGTTCTCAGTAGCACTGATATTTAAAAAGCTTCAAAATGGAAAATCACCTTAGGTATTGTTTTTTAAGAGAGCAGGGCTTTGGTTTTACCTCTGAACAGTGTGGAAGGTTTATCTTTGCCCAGGAATCTTTGTACAGCCTTTTCTGCCATATGTTTGTCAAGTTTAATTTACTTTTCCTGTTTTTATTATTCTCGGTCTAATTACATGAAGACAAACTTCTTGGACTTAAAACAGAAAACAACATGGTTGTGAATTTCACTCTCTTTAAAATAAGTTCTCTTTTCTGTTTTTTTTTCCCTAACCATCAAAGCTTTGGAAAAGTATGTATGATGAAGAGATTTGAGTTAGAGAAGAAAGTCACTTATTTTCACTATTCTATGAGCAAACTGTTGGGAAATGATTATGACCCCTTTTTTTGTTACTAAATTCTGTTGAATTACTCTTTCCAGCGTGCCCACTGTGCCATCTGTACTGATCGAATATGGGGACTAGGACGCCAGGGATATAAGTGCATCAATTGCAAACTCCTGGTTCATAAGAAGTGCCACAAACTTGTCACAATTGAATGTGGGCGGCATTCTTTGCCACCGGTAAGACACAATTGTCTAATTTTAATAGAGCATTTTTGATGGTACTACTAGAAGAAAGGGCTTAAATGGAGGGTGTTAAGGAACCACAACTCAACAGTGGGCATAAGATCACAGTCCAGTTAAGATAGTGGGAATTCTGGAACTATTACAAATTTGTTGGTAGGGTATAGTTAACTTTTTTGTTTAACCTTCTACAAAATCCTCTTGTGTAAATTAGGAAGATGTAGGGAGAACCATTTAAGAGATTTTTTTTCTTCTTTAAGCTAAACTCATGATTTTATAGCTCCCATGATTCTGGCAACTATACTAAGCAGATACCAGGTAAGAGTCAGAAGCTTCATGTTTGCTATTTAAAGTGTCAGACTACTGAGGACTTTTTGCATTTAAACTTTTGATTTTTTCCTTTCTATTTTAAATATGTAATTAAAACATGTTCACTGTAGAAAAAATAGAGAATACAGATGAATAAAGAAAAATTAAATTAAATCCCCCACAAAATCTACCATCTAAAAGTAATTGTCATTTGCGTATATCCTTCCAGAACTTTTTCTGTGCAAATTTATATGCATAAACATTTAAAATTTTTCCACATGGAAAATTTTAAACATATATAAGAGTAGATAGAACAGTGTAATGAACTTCCTTGTACCAATAAATCATCCTGCTCCAACAGTTACCAATTCATGACCAATTTTGTTTCATCTATAACCCCACCCATTTAACCTGCCCTTTCCCTGTATTATTTTCAAACAAATGCCAGACATATTTCAGTATGTACCTCTAAAATATAAGGACTCTTTAAAAACTGAAAACCAAATTCCTTATATCAAATACCCATACAGGCAATGTTCAAAATTTCAGTTATCTCATAAATGTTATGATTTTGTTTTTACAATTTTCATTATGAATTGGAATCCAGTTGAAGTCCATATTTGCAATTGATTGATATATGTTTTAGATATTTTTAAATTTACGATTCCTCCCCACCCTTGCTTTTTCTTGCTTGCTCACTCTTGCTCTCTTTTCCCCCTTACAATTAACTGTAGAAGAAACTGTATTGACGTTTAAAGTGTCCTTGAATTTTCTCTTTGCTTTTCCATGGTTATGTTTAAAATGTTCCCCTGTCCTCTTTATTTTCTGTATACTATAGTTGGATCTAGAAGTTTGATTAGATTCTGGTTTTTGTTTTCGAGAATACTTCATAGAAGGTGGAGTGTTTGTTTATTCATCAGGACGCACGTAATATTTGGTTGTGTCTCGTTCTACATACTTTTAAATAAAAGTGGGATCACATATGTACTATTGTTTTCTAACTCATTTTTTTTACTGAACAATATATTTTGGTGATCTTTCTATATCTATTTAGCTATCTATATTTTCATTATTCTTAGCATAATATTTTCTTACGTGTCTGTACCATAATTTTTTTAACCTGTTCCCCATGATGGAATATTTGAGTTGTTTCCTAAATTTTCCTATAAAGAAAATCATAGTGAACTTTCTGGTAAATAAATTTTATTATTTCCTTAAGGATTCAGAAGTACTTGGTTAAAGGATATGCATTTTTAGAAAGATCTGAATGCATCTTTCTAAATTGTCTTCTAGAAAGATTATTCCATGTTATTCATAGTACCTTCTTTGGGCATTATAAAAATAGTTTATTACTAGTAGCTCTTTGGTATTAGAATTATTTAGCTAGTTCATATAAGGTTAGAAATGGGTTTGTTGTTAGGGAGCTAAAAGTCCAATCTCAATAAAAAATAGAAGGTCAGAAATTTCAAACAATTTATCCAGGTTACTGTTGACATTTTTTAATATTCTTAGGTGATAGATGATTTGTGTGAGTTTATAAATGTGGAAGAAAAGAGGGACAAAGTTAGTGATTATATTTAGGATAGGTGTTAAACACATTGAAAAACGCATGAGCCTATCTTTAAGGCAGCCTTAAATTATAACTACAATTAATGCTCCTTCTCAAACTTACCCTTTCTTTTTGTATTCATTAAACTTGGGTCCAAGATTAATGAATTAGTAACATTTTGGTTTGAATTAGCTTTACCTGAGGTTATTGACAGGTGGCTGGTTAGGTCAGTTTCTAGGAGGTATTTCTTTTTCTTTTTGGGGTCACTGATACCTTTGAGACTTTAGAAAAATGAGGAGTCCTCAAAATTTTGCATATAATTTCAAGAGGTTTATAGACATCTTGAAGTCTATCTCGTGACCTCAGTTAAAGAAATCAAGTACTAGAGACTCCTTTTGCCAGAGACTAAAGTGAGAATATGGAAGTGAGCTCAAAGGAAGAATCAGTAATGTAGAGGAGAAAAATCAGAGTTTAATTTGGTTTGTAATTGTTGGTCTGAAATTAGTTTTGTGTTTCTTCTGTTACTCTGTAAAATGTGACTAACATTACCTCATTTACAGGAATATTATGTTGGTTTCATGTAATAAAAGTAAAAGTGAATTAAATACAGTGATATAATTTTTACTTAAGTTATATTCTTTCAAATTTTAATTTTAATATGCTGTGTCTCATCAAAATAATGTTTCTGGATTTATAGAGATACAGAGATTTCAAAAGAATTCACTAAGTTACTGTTTCTTTGGAAATGTTTGTAGGAGCCAATGATGCCCATGGATCCGTCATCCATGCACTCAGACCACGCACAGACAGGTAAGAATGTCAAGAACCATTGTTCATTAACAGAACAGCATTTAAAGATTTCTTTAGGTGACTCTTGCACCAATGTTTAAAAACATTTAGATTTTTCCCAAATAAAAGTTAGATAACCATATTTTGCGGTGGTAATATTGTAGTGATATTTAACATACACATTTGGCATTTTAAAAAGACAACTGTGTAAACTACAACAAATGACTATTTTCTGTAATTTAGATAAATTATTTTTGAGACCTTTTTAAATTCAGCAAACCTAGTTATTTCTAATAATGAAAACATGCTGATTTTGTGGGCCACGTTTACTAAGTTAAAGTGACCTGTTTTTATTAAAAGTTGTATTATCAGAAGTAGAAAATATGATGTAAAAGATAGAGATGCAGTATAGAAAATTCAAAAAAGATTATGAAAGTTCAAGTGTTAAGTAGATACAAACCTTAAATATGTATCTGGGAAATTTAAAGAGCAATTAAATGGGACAGAGCATCCTGATCTGGGATGAATCAAGAAAGGCAAGGCAAGGAGTTTTTCTGAAAGGACAGACAGAATGCAGTGTCTTATTCATGGAAGAAGCTGGTTATATGAAATATAGACTTTTTTCCTCCCCAAGTTGCTTCAAGGAATAGAAACCTAGAGTCCAAACTTTGTCAGTCCTTTACTTCAAGGGTCCCCAACTCCCGGGCCGTGGACCAGTACCGGTCCGTGGCATGTTAGGAACCGGGCCGCACAGCAGGAGGTGAGTGGCAGGCAAGCAAGCGAAGCTCCATCTGTATTTTCAGCCCCTCTCCAGTGCTAGCATCGCAGCCTCAGATCCACCTCAGATCACCAGGCATTTGATTGTCATAACAGCATGCGCCAAAAAGGTTGGGGACCGCTGCTTTACTTGACTTATGTGATATAATGATTAGGAACATTTTGAGTATGAAGAAGTGAGTAAAAACCAGAGACCCTCTATCTCCATGCCTCAGTCATGCTAAAATAATTAAATGAGGTTTATAGAGTCACCTTTATAGAAGGAATTGATTAATTTGTATAGAAGATAAATATTTTTAAAATAGCAAGAATATTTGTTAAAATCTATACTTGGCTACTTACTTACTGATTGGTTCTTGCTTTTTTAACCCTCATTAAAGATTAGGATTTAACTCATATTTACAGACAATTTGTTGTGAGTAGCACAGGTACTTACTTTTAAATGTTGAAAACTTACTCAGAAATAAAATCTAAATAAAAAATCAAATCAAGAGAAAATTTAAGTCGAACTCAGTTAATGGATGCTATATTTTTCTTTCTTTTTATGTTTGGGATTGGGGTTTTAGTAATTCCATATAATCCTTCAAGTCATGAGAGTTTGGACCAAGTTGGTGAAGAAAAGGAGGTAAGATAATTAGTCTCATGTAAATTATGTCAATAGCTTTTTTTTTATTTATTTTTTTAGCCAATATAATTTTTATTTCTTTTTAGACAAACTGTTTATATCTTTTTTTTTTTTGCATCTTATTTTTTCACCCTCCTTTCATCCTCTCCCCTCTGGTAACCACTAGTCCACTGTCCATGTCCATGAGTCTCTTGTTTATTTGTCTTGTTCATTTGTTGCTTTTAGGTTTATATCCCACGTATAAGTGACATCATGTGGTTTTCAACCTTTTCTTTCTGGCTTATTTCGCTTTGTATGATTATTTCAAGGTCTATCCATGTTGTTGCAAATGGCAGTTCATATGATTATTTCAAGATCTATCCATGTTGTTGCAAATTTCATCTCTTCTTATGGCTGAGTAATATTCCATTGTATTCATGTACCACAGCTTCTTTAGCCAATTATCTATCGTAGGACGTTTTGGTTGCTTCCATGTTCTGGCCACTGTGAATAATGCTGCTATGAACATCGGTATGCGAATATCTTTTCGGATATGGATTTGCAAGTCTTTGGGATAAATACCCAGTAGAGGGATTGCTGGGTCATATGGTAGATCAATTCTTAGTTTTTTGAGGGACCTCCATACTGTTTTCCATAGTGGCTGTACCAATTTGCAGTCCCACCAGCAGTGTATAAGGGATCCTATTTCTCCACATCCACTCCAACATTTGTCATTACTTGTCCTGTTGATGATAGCCATTCTAATGGGTGAAATGGTATCTCAGTGATTTTGATTTACATTTCCCTAATAGCTAGCAATGTTGAGCATCTTTTCATATATTTGTTGGCCATTTGTATGTCCTCTAGGGAGA
>NW_006435762.1:3098659-3129215 GCF_000325575.1 Pteropus alecto
CAACTATTTTTCTGAAAATGCTTTCAGACAATCCCTGCTCCTTTTCCTCCCCTTCGAGAATTCCCATTATTCTTATGTTTCCTCTCCTAATGATATCAGCTAGTTCTTATATTTCTCTTATATTTAATTCTTCGGTTTCTTTCTTCTTCCTTCTGATTTATTTCTAGATTTCTGTCTTCAATATCACTGATCCTTTCCTCATTTGGTCGACTCTGTTTCCCAAGCTTGCTATTTCGTTTTTCAACTCTTGCAGTGTGTTCTTCATCTCCAGAAATTCTGTTCGGTTCTTTTTGAGGGTTTCAATCTCCTTGTTAAAGAACTCATTCTGCTCATCTAGTTGTTTTTCAGCTCCTGAAATTGTTGATATGACTTGTTTCGGAAGTCACAAAGTTTTTTCAGAAGTACCATCCCGAATTCTCTCTCACTTAAGTCTCATATTTCTATGTCTGTAAGCTTATTTTTTAGAGATTTTTCTCTTTCTTTCTGAGATGCCTTGTCACCTTAGTTGTTCATGGTGTTTAATGGACTGTTTCTTCACCTGGGCATTAATGGAAGTGTGTTCTGCTTTTTTTTCCAGAAAGGAGATTTATTATGTAATGGTTTCTAGCCTATTGCAAAGAAGATATTTTTCTTTTGGTTTCCAGTAGGTGGCGTCTAAGCCTCTTGGATCTCTGATTTATATAAAGTCTTAATAATGTCTTTTTTTCCCTTATAGATGTTTACTCATACTCACTACCCTTATTCTCAGTTCCCGTCAGTGTTAGCGACAGTTTCGGTAGCATTTGCTCAGATTCCCCTGGGGCTCCATGGTGATGGGTCTTGGAGGGTAAGCGGGGAGGAATCCTCTGGGTTGGGAGTTGGGGACTGCAGCTCAGCCTCAATTTTGCAACCACGGCTGGTAAAAATCAACTTATTTTTCTGCCATCCTGCTTCTTTGTCTTCTGCCCTAATGACCGCGCCCTGCCGTTGGCCGCAGGGAGCTCACAGCTTTTCCAGGCAGGGTTGTTCAGGGACATTGCTGCTTCTTCTCCCCTCCCCCCTCTTCCTACAGGGAGCGCTGGTGGCTGCGAGAGGCAGCTTCTTTATTTCTCCCAGTCCACTGCCCGACACTCTGGGGTTCTGACCTATGATAGCTCTTATGCGCAGATCCCATGCTCAGATGTGCTGCTGTGCAGTTCGGGTGTTTTTTGTTTAGTTTTAGATGTTCAGCTTATTGTGGTTTCAAGGGGAGAGGTCTGGGGATGTCTCTCACTTCACCATGTTTAATCCAATCTCATCAATAGCTTTTTAATAAGACTTGACATTGTCAAAATATGACAAATTAACTAGCTTAGATTTTAGATCATAAGGGTAAAATGCAAGAATGATTTTTAATGATTCTAGAGTTTTATTACGATTTAATTTGATAATTAAATTACTAATTTTATTTAAATTAATCTGGTAGCATAATTTATTTTCACTTTAAGAAAGCATAATCTAAAAATTATAATGTATTTAAGAATGGTGTTTAGAATACTTGGCAGTATTGTTTAAAATATAGATCTTTCTATTTTATGAGCTTATTGTTATTTAAAGTTTAAACGACTTTAAATTTACTCTCCCTTCTGCTTTTGGTCTATTTTTTGTCATATTTAAAAATTGTATGTATTGGTGTTTTTAAACAGTCAGTCCTTATTTAGGTTTTATTCTTTTTGTTCTGCATTCCTTCTTGCATGCCTGTGCTATATGAGATCGATCATCTTTATTCTTGAAGAACTCAATGTTTCCTTTAGTGAGAGCCGACTAGTGATGGATTTCCTTTGTTTTTGTTTGTCTGAAAACATTTTTATTTTACTTTTATTTTGAAGGCTATTTTTGCAGGATCTAGAATTATAGGTCATTGGGTTGGGGTGGGGAATTATGGTCATTTTAAGGTGACATTCCCCGATTTTCTGGCTTCTCTCACTTCACTCAGTCTTCCTGTTGTTTCTGTGAAAGTACTCTGCTTTTGCCCCATTCATTCTCCTTTGTAGTTTCTAGTTAACCGTATTTAAAGTCTGTACATCGCCTTATCTTCTAACCATTCTCTGCTTTCTGAATCTGCCCTAATCTGGTTTCTTTTTTACTCCTTTTTATTTTCCTTGTTACCAAATCAAATTATTATTTCGAAATTTTCATGTCTGACCTTTCTTTTGAATCTTTTTGTTCAGTTTTCATAATTTTTCTTCTTTGTGCTTATTTATCTTAAAATTTTCTCTTTGCTTTTCTTAATATGCTTCAGAAAATTCATACTTAATTCTCATGGGTACATCTGTTGATTGTGTGATGAGGGTTTTGCAGGTATCTAATAAAAGATTATCTTCACTCTTCTCTATAAATTATTAGAAGCCTACGTTTCTAGTTGTGAATGAATTATAAGGCTGATTTTGTATTGGAGCCTTGGTATTATGTAGAAAGAATGTTTTCCATGCTTGTTTTCTGCTTATAGTTTCCAGTGTTTCTGAATGTGTCCTCTCATAACTCAGATTTCATATATCAAGCTTCTTGCAGACTCTTTCATCTTGTTATCCCATTGTAACTTCTAACTTCAGAATGAAAAACCAAGCTCATTATCTCAACAACTCTACTTATACTTCATTTTTCTGTCACTGGTACATCCAGTCTCCCAGTTACCAAAGTTGGTATTGTTTGTTTCATTCATGCATCTTCATTGCCCCTACACCCAAAGTTACCAGATCTTTTTAAAGATACCCTTTAACATTTTCAGATTTCACCTCATTCCTGTCACCACCCACCCCTCTGACATCAACTCATGAATTCATCCTACCTCTTGAGTAGTTAGATTGCATTATTTGGAATGATGTAAGAAGAGAATTGTTAAGAACTTAAAATCAGAAAATATTTTAAAAATCATCATAGGTATAACTAGGTGTTAGAAATATAATTATTATGCAAAATGCTTCCAGGTATAACTAACTCTTTGATATAAATGTTCTTAACAGGCAATGAACACCAGGGAAAGTGGCAAAGCTTCATCCAGTCTAGGTCTTCAGGATTTTGATTTGCTCCGGGTAATAGGAAGAGGAAGTTATGCCAAAGTACTATTGGTGCGATTAAAAAAAACAGATCGTATTTATGCAATGAAGGTTGTGAAAAAAGAGCTTGTCAATGATGATGAGGTAAACACAATGATTGCTTTATTACTTTTAAACTGTACTTGTAAGCAATTACTTCTAAATTGCTTAAGTGTACCATTTCAGAGAAAACCTCAATGTCTGTACTTTATTATTTCAGCCTGCTTTTCTAAATATATGCTTCAATCAGATTATATAGGATATATTTAAAGTAATCTGATGATTATTAAATTAAAAAAAAATATCAAGCCATGTTATTAAGGGAAAGTTGATTGAGCTTTGTAAAAGTTTTCTAGACTGTTTTGTAATATTGAAAGATACTGGTGGTATTTTTCTTTTTGTATATAAATTGTTGTTTCATGATTATCAGTGCTTTTGATATTTAGCCTAGTTAATAATGACATTTGTGATAATTGAATTGCTAAGAACAAATTTATCATAGTTTCGATGACATTTCATTTTTACATGTATTTCTTTCATATTTTAAAATAGGATATTGATTGGGTACAGACAGAGAAGCATGTTTTTGAGCAAGCATCCAATCATCCCTTTCTTGTTGGGCTGCATTCTTGCTTTCAGACAGAAAGCAGGTAAGATTGAAGGACAGTGGCATGATTACTGGGCTTTACACACTTCAGTACATTACACCATAAGAACCTTTCCTACTGTGATTCCTGAAGTGGAAGTCATGGATACAGACATAACAGTATTATGCAATGGTTTCCTGCCACTCACTCTAATCAGAGATATCAGTTTGGATCAGCATGAAGAAATTACCTGTTTTAAAAAAAAAAATAGGCAGGTTGTAATTATGGCTGTAGAAACTCAACCTTTTAAATATCCCTAAGATTTTAGTTTTAGGACTTAAAAGTTTCCCAGAGTTTAACTAGGGGGAGGAATCTTAACTTCTTTACCTTAAGTGACAGTTGAAAATGACTTATCTTGCAAATGCTACAATTGAAGTGGGAGTGAGAGGCTCTGGATTGCAAGTGGTACTACTTTAGAAGTAGGTTACAGAATTATTATCTTGCTGGTGTACTTTCTTATATCTTCCGCCATTAAACAGCTTTCTATTCCAACTACCCTTTTGTTTTCATTGAATTACTGAGATTTTTTGTTAAGAGTAGATCATATAACGTACTCTCTGTGTTGTGACTGGTTAAGAGTAGATCATATAAAGTACTCTGTATGTTAAAATGCAAAGTTACACAACCTTATTATGGATCTTGGTTTCATGAGTTCCCTCCTTTGTTTTAGATTGTTCTTTGTCATAGAGTATGTAAATGGAGGAGATCTAATGTTTCATATGCAGCGACAAAGAAAACTTCCTGAAGAACATGCCAGGTAAGTTTTTTGTTTATTGTTTGTTTGGGTTAGATTTTGAGGGGAGCTGTGGGACTCTTTATGTGCCAGTGGTTGAAAACAGTGGATAAATCATTTATTTTGATACTAGTTAATTCTTTATAAGTCATGCAGAAGCTAAGCTAAAAGTTAGTTTACATTATAATATATAACATAATACATATAACATATTATATAATAATATAAGCAATTCAAAAGTATAAACAGTATTAAAGGGGAAACCGTTAGTCTGGGAAACCCAGTAATTTTCAAATATTTTGCCTATTTGGCATCAGCCTCTGAAGTAATCGATGAATTAACAAACATTAATTTTATCAGGTTTGCAGTGATCTAGGACAGTTTTTATTAGAGGATGATTATTCATATATACTTGAGTAATAAAATAGTTCTTCTTAAGCTACTGTGTAATTCTGACTATTCTTCTTGTAATTATAATTTTTTAATTGTTTTATTGGCTTTTTGTCCTATGATCCCATGCATGTTGATGAATAAGAGCAGAGTGTTAAGTTTTATTTATTTAGTATCCTTTCTTTGATATTATTATACAAGATTGTAAGTTGTTTATATGTTGGAAGAGTGGGGAAGGATCATGGCCTTGGATAACAATTGTGATCATCAGTGCCATATTTATTTTATTTTGTTAGTCATAATTAGTTATTCTCACCCTTTTTTGCTTCATGAGAGTAATGTCAAAATGAAGTGTATGAATTTATAAATGTCTATAACTAAAGGGAGAGATTTTTTAATTAAATTTATTGGAGTGACATTAGTTAATAAGATTATATAGATTTCAAGTATACGATTTTGTAATATATCAGCCGTATACCGCATTGTATGTTTACCACCCAAAGTCAAGTCTTCTTCTGTTACCAAATATTTGATCCGGTTTACCTTCTTCTACCTCCCCCATCCCCTTTTCCCTCTGGTAACCACCATAATGTTGTCTGTGTCTCTGAGTGATTTTATTTTTTTAAATACTTTATTTAGTGGAAATCTTGCTAATTCATTGATTTGTTTTCCTTGTCAGAAAGAGATAGTATCCTTCAATTTCATAAGAAGGTATAAATTGTACTAATCTAATCTCAGGGCTAAACTTTTTTTTTTTTAATATACTATATGTTTATTGTTTATTTAGGCTTTATCAAATGGTCACCCTTCATAGCAAAGCCACAGATGATATTTTAAATTGTGAACATAGCCAGTGTTTGTTCCTTGTTTGTTCAGTTGGACTTGGGGAAAGTAGTATAGTTTTATTGCGTTAAAGTGCCAATTCTGATTTTATACCATCTTTGCTTTTCTAGAAACCTGAATGTAGAATAAGGACTCAAGTTACCTATTCATAAAATTAAGTAGCTAGAAGTTATGTAATAATGTACCTCCAAATATGATTGTGATAATATTCACCAAAGCAGCCATAAACCAGCTTGGGTGTTTCAATTTTCATTATTCAGGTGACAAGTTCTGGTTATCACCAATGAGCTGGAGGCACTTTTTAAAACTTTTTTCTTTAAAATGTTATTATTGTAGAGTGATTTCTTTAGATTCCTTTTCTAGAATTTTGGTATGTATTTTATGGTTCAAGTAGTAAACTTTTAGTATTCTTTCTATTCTAGACCAATCAGTGGGTCTTAGCATTTTGGGAAGTCACTGGTCCCTTAAAGAAGTGATGCAAGCTGTGGAAACTCTATAGATATAAAAGATGTACATACAACTTCCAATTGTAGGAATATGGACTGCCCAAAGTCCATCTAAGGACCCAGGTTAAGGACCCCTGTTTGAGACTTTCAAACTGTTAACTTCGTGAAAAGTGTGATTTAACTTATAGTGAAACTTTTGTAATTGTGTTTTGGGTTCAGATATTTTAAAGTGGTACTTCACTTGTGTTTGATAGTGTCCTAAAATCATTGGAAGAAGAAAATCTTTTGACATGGTTTTGATGTTTTGTTTGCAGACAGGAGTAGGACTTATATATCTTCCTCTAGAAACTTACCACAATTGAAAAATTTGAACCAGATGGGTTATTTTTCATTTTATTTTAGATTTTACTCTGCAGAAATCAGTCTAGCATTAAATTATCTTCATGAACGAGGGATAATTTATAGAGATTTGAAATTGGACAATGTATTGCTGGACTCAGAAGGACACATTAAACTCACTGACTACGGCATGTGTAAGGTGAGAGAAGTTATTTTGGTAATATAACTACAGAGATGGAGAAATGATTGCTACTTTATTTAGAATACTTTTTGGAATTCTAGCACAAAGATAAATTTACTTATTTCCTAACCATTTATGAAATTTCATATTTTCTGTATTATATGTGCTATGAGTTAATTTCTCTTTATTGTCTGCAACTTTTTGTCTTGAAAGTTGTGACACTATTAAAAATCTGGAAATAAAAATTGCCTATAGTCCCGCAACTTTAACACAACTACTTGCATATCAACATCAATTTTTTGTCATTTGATTATAACTCTTAATTTAAGATTTTCCTAGGAAATCTAACATTTTTAATAATTAAAATGTAAATATCTGACATAAAGTACAGCAGAACAAAATAAGAATTTTAGTTATTCTCAGGACATGTCTTTTATTTCTTGGTGGTTTTTTCTTTTTGTAACAATGTTTTATTTAAAGGCTCAGTCTTTTTCCACAAAATGTATAGGGAGCTACACACTTCTTGTTAAAGTAGCGGGGACAGAATTGTTCTTACACAGTGATATGGTGTGTGAATTACATTCCCGCATTCACCTGAAGGAATTGCCTCCAGAGCCAGGAGATTATTTAAAGGCTAACATTAAGTAAGACAGTCTAATAGGACTGCAGATTTAACCTTATTATCTGTTCATCAACATTAGAAAAGAAAATCTTCACCTAAAGGTATACAACTTTTATGTACACAACTCAGACATTTTATCTTTTCTTATATTAATTTTTTCTTAAATTTTTCTATTATGTAAGTTTTGATCATAAACAAGTAGAGATTTAGTAGGTAACCCATCGTGAATCCGTCACTCAGATTTGCGATACCTTTTGATCTGTGTGTCGTTTTCCCCCCAGTGGATCTTTTTCTCATTTCATAAAAAAAAAAAAAAAAAAAGAAGAATAAAGAAGTCTTATAATTTGCCAAGGGAAAATAAAACTGAACAAAAAATATGAAGAATGTTAGCCTTGTTAAAAAATGTACAAATTAAAACAATGAGGCTTATTTTGCATGCCCAGATACTGATTTTATAATTATAATAGTCTACAAGAGTTTAATGAAATGGACATTCTCATATGTCATTGGTGAGTGTATATATTGTTGTAACCTTTTTTAAGCAGTTTGGTAGAGATGTATTAAGACTCTTTAAAAATGACCATATTCTTTGATCTAGGAATTCTGTCTTTGGGATATCTTGAGTAAATATTTTGGTCTGTGAAGATAGGTTTATGACCAAAATATTTTATTGTTTTTTCTGATAAATATTTTAGATAATTGAAATGGCTACTGGTAAGGAGAATGATTTAAGGAAATTGTGGAATGACTAAAAAACATGGCATACAAAGTCATTTAAAAAGATGATTATAAAAAGTTCGTAACAATGTAAAATGCTTATAACATTAAGTAAAGTTTTAAAGTATATTCTCTCATTCTATATGTTATATATCCTATTATATATTCTATTATGTAGCATCACATATTTATTCCGTTTACTTTTACATTTTTTTAAAGTTATTCTAATGCGTATGCATTACTTAAACAATGAAATTTACAAAAATGAATTAAGGCTTTCTTTCTGTCATTTTTTATTCAAAGAAATTTGAGAATCTTGTTTTGCCTGGAAGATTTTATGAGAGAAAAATTACTTAATCTTTTCTTAATCTTAATGAAGAATAAAATTGGTTTATTTTACATTCTCATTCTTTCTGGAGATCCTCAACCAAATTAATTAGGATCTTTGATAAATCTTAGAGGTCTTATTTAGTAAGTCTTTAAATTGGTTCGCCTGTCTACCTCCCTTAATGTTTTTCCTCCCTTTGCAGGAGCTGCTTACGAATCACACACAAAAAAATCATTGGAATCACAACATATTACTTACTAAGTATATCTTATAGATGTGTTATATTTAATAGAGTAAAATTTAAAGAAAAATACATACACCATACCCAGAATATCTCTGGAGGGACACATAAGAACCTCATAACAGTGGTTGCCTCTAGGGAGCTGAAACTGGGTGTGTCAGGGACAGGAATGGGAAAAAGGCTTGATTTGTTGTTTGGAATTTGTACCGTATAATGTAACAATAGGGAAATGGTTAAATTCTAAGTACCTATGTTGTTTAATTTTATATACTCAATAATAGGAAGTATAAAGTAAAAAACATCTTTAATTGTATATTTAATATTACTCAGCTTGTTTTTACACTAGCTTTTATTGTTAATATCTTATTTAATTGCCTCATGACTAGAGAATAGTCTGAATGATATTGGTTCTTGACATGTATTCCTTTGCGATTTAGTATTTGGTCAGTATCCCATGAATACTTAAAAAGGATATATAATCTCTATTTTGCCTACAAAGAGTCTCTGTCTTTCACACACTCTCTCTCTTCCCTTCTCCACACACAGATATATGTATTCTTTGTATAATTTATATATATTTTTTAGCTCTATCTGGCTTTTGTCCAAATCTTTCTCTGCTTGCTAATTTTTTTGTTTGAGTGATCTATCATTTTCTGATATAAATGTGTTAAAATCATCTGTGATGATTTGCGATTGTATTATCAGTTGGGTTGTGGTAACAAGATATGATATAGACTAGGTGTCTTCAAAAACATTTATTTCTCGTGGTTCTGGAGTCTAGGAAGTCCAGGATTAAAGTGCCAACAGATCCATTGTCTGGTGAAGACCCTCTTCATGGTATGCAGATGGTTGTCTTCTTACTGTATCGTCACATGGCAGGGAAAAGAAAGGGCAAGCTCTCTTCTTGTAAGGACACTAATCCCATCATGGAGGCTTCAAATTCATGACTTAATTACCTCCCAAAGGCCTCCCTCCCAATGGTATCACATTAGGGCTTCAACATATGAACTTGGGCACACAAACATTCAGTCCATTGCGGGGATTGTGAAATTATCCTAATAATTTTGTCTGTTTGTACTCTTTGTATTTCAAGGCCATGTTGTTATGTGCATACAAGTTTGTTATAACTTCTTGGTGACTGTTCCATTTGTTATTGTGTAGCTTGTCTATTTATGCATATTAGTGTGTTTTGCCTTAATTTTCTCCATCCTGTAGCTAGTAAAATACAAAATCAAAAACGTGTGCCTTAGGAACAGCAGCTAGAAGGGAAACATAATGCCAGCTGTGGTTGTGTTAGGTGGGCTTTAAAGTGCTTCTTTATAAAATGTGATTCCTTTTACTCATATAATTTAAATTTTTCTATTAAATTTTTACTTGTATATAAAATTTTTTAATGCAATTTTTATCTAATTGAACTGACTCTTTGCCAACAACTAATGATGACAGCTTTTCTTTAAGCTATTTAGTGGCAGTCCATGATTTTAATAAAAAAAGCAACTGTGTTAGTGATATTTTATTTAAGCTTAATAAGTTACCTACAGATGCTGAGCTTATATAATAGATAAAAGAGGTGACTTTAAAACAGAATTTTGGGTCTTATTATTTATTTATTTTCTTCTTCTTCTTCTTCTTCTTCTTCTTCTTTTTTTTTTTTTTTAAATAAAAGGAAGGATTACGGCCAGGAGATACAACCAGCACTTTCTGTGGTACTCCCAATTACATCGCTCCTGAAATTTTAAGAGGAGAAGATTATGGTAATAAATTAGTAGGTGGTATTTTAGTTATGTGCTAGAACAGTAGTTAAATGTGGTGCAAATTGCATTATAGTACACTGTAGTATTTCAGTACTGACCTTATTAATATAAACTTTCTTGATCCCCCTTGAAACCTACATGAAAACCCCAGACTCTGCAATGAAAGACAGCAGAACCTAGGCAATATCTAGAGTTACATATTTGCATAATATTTCATTAACGACAGCACTAAAGAGCACTAGGCACTATTCTAAGCAGTTTACAAGTATTATTAAGTTAATCCTCTAAATAATTCTGTGAGGTAAGCACTGTTAATTCCTATTTTATAGGCGAGGAAACTAATGTATAGGAAGTTTAAATAATTTCCCCAAGGTTATACAGCTAGAAAAAGGCAGAATAGCGATTTAAAACTTCAGCCATGTAACCTCAGAGTTGTGAACTTCTAGAAGATTGTTCAGATTTCCTGGAATATTTCCCTCAGGAATCTTGAAAGATAGTGGAGAGATTGTCAGGAACCAAAGGATATGTTTATCTTAAGAAAATGTTTTACTACTTGAGTTCTGGCCCTCTGATTTCAGCAGATGTAAAAGAAGATGTGTACTTTTGGTAGCTGCTCATAATCTGATTCCAAGGTTCTTCAGGGATCTTTAATGAGCTAGCAGAAGATTAAGTTTCAGACCAAGGAAGGTTAGTCACAAATGAAATTTAATTATATCCTCAACACAAAACAGTAGATACAGGCCATGAGTATGAAATTATAGATTTATTTTCATATTTTTTTCACATTTTTCATATTTTTAAAGTTATCTTTTAGGGACCTCCCTTTATTGATAAGTGAAATATTCCTATAATCCTCCATGCCTACGATGATAGTTATGCATTTAGAGTTTACTTTTTCATTATGTAATAAAATGAATCAAGAATGAAGATTGGATAATTTGTTACTTTAAAATTTCTTTTTTGAAGGATTCAGTGTTGACTGGTGGGCTCTCGGAGTACTAATGTTTGAGATGATGGCAGGAAGGTCTCCATTTGATATTGTTGGGAGCTCTGATAACCCTGATCAAAACACAGAAGATTATCTCTTCCAAGGTAATTTGTAGTATTTTATGCAGATTCTCTGTAAATGTATTCTAGAGCATGAATGAGGGTAGCACAAGTTATTGCTTTGAGTAAGAAAGAGGAAAATAATCTGGACAATATACATCATAATATGTGAGGCTTTAATTTTTTGGAATACATTCTTTTCTACCTCACTACTCTTCATTCCCATTTGCCAGTTACCTTCTCATTCTCAAAAACATAACAGATTCCTTTAGATTGTATGTCACAAACAGATTGGAAGAAGGAATCCTGTGGGTAGAGGGGACATGGACCCGAGGCTGAGTGCTTAAGTTCAAGAACAATATGGGGAAAAAAATAGAGTACCAAGAAGAGGGATTGAAAGGTGGGAGGAGCCCCACAATTGAGAATACAAAGAATTGAACAGAACAGAAGCAAGCAGATAAGCACAGGACTCCCAACATAACACATAGTCCAAAGAAGTGTGAAGGCTGCTGTAAAATTCTACATTTAATAATTAAGACCATTCCAGGAAATGAATAGATATTTTATATAATAGGAACTTCAGATGGACCTGAACTATGTGGAAGGATGTTCAACCTCACTACTAATTAGGGGTATGCACATTAAAACATTAACGAACTACTATTTCATATCCATCCATTTGGCACAAATTTTAAAGCTGGTAATATCAGTGCTGGTGAGGATGTGTAGCAACTGGAACTCTCATAGACTGCTGGTGATAGTGAAAGTTGATAAAACATCTTTGGAGAATAATTTGGCAGTGTTAAATATAATGCCATTATTTTTATCTTTCCAGTTATTTTGGAAAAACAAATTCGCATACCACGTTCTCTGTCTGTAAAAGCTGCGAGTGTCCTGAAGAGTTTTCTCAACAAGGTATAGTGTATAATAATCTTTAGTGGTTTAGTTCTATATAAATTAAACTGGTAAGTAGGTTCACACAATGTAAAATTCCAGAATAGCAGAGGATGTAGTTAGATCTGGGATTTGTCTCTTCACCAGAGTAATTTGACATTAGATCCTGAGATGAGTTGTCCTTTCCGTTTTGCCAGTGTACTCCCAGCTACATATTATGTATGGTGTTTTTAACGTAAATGACATATACCTTGTACTTAATTAGGGAAAAATTGCCTCTTGGGGGATAATTTCAATTATACTTTCAGTCGCAATATTGAATTTTCTTTGGATTATTATTCATAGACACTCTTTATTTATTGAGCAATTGGGGCAATAGTGTTCTCTACAAATTCTGTCTATTCTCTACAAATTCTCAGGTTTTTAGGTAGGTACCATTACATAGGCATGATTAACTAAATCATTGGCCAATGGTGATTGAACTCAATTTCCAGCCCCTCTGAAAATGGGGCTCAAAGTTTCAACCTCTTCATCACATAGTTGGTTCCTCTGGCAACCACCCCACATTCTCAAGTATATAGAGGCCCAACAAGAGTCACCTTATTAGCATAAATTCAGGTATGATCAGAAGGGATTTGTTATGAGTAACAAAAGACACTCCTTTCACTCAGGAAATTACAAGGGTTTAGAAGCTCTGTGTCAGGAACCTGGAACAAAGACCAAGTATATATACTTATTGTATCACAATGATCTTGGCAATTATAAATCATATTTTAAATAAATGGTAGTTTAAAATAGGTCGATGTGCATTTACCTTCTAAGATAAATAATATATCTTTTAATAAAATAAGAAATCGAAGTTTATCTTAAATGAGTACTTTATATGAGGAAAGACTTTAACTGGAAACCTAAGCTTTAACACAGTGAAAAATGAAGGTGAAAGGTGTTAATATGCAAAATAAATTGCCTTTTATTAGAAAGAAAAATGGGAACATGTTCTCACTCAGTAATGAATAAGCCAAGACTTTTTACAAGTTGCATTCCCCTTCTCAGTCCAATGATTTAGATAATGGTTGTATCATTATTGTACACAGTTTATGGATTGTTGCCATAATTAGGCATGAGGTTTTTAAATTAAGCTAAAAACTTGTGAAGTTTGGGGGTTTGCATATTTCGACTGTCACCGTAACCCATGCCAAAGAAATAGCTGGATGTCGCTCAAATGATTCTGCTGCTCTCATTTTCCTCCCATTTTTCTTTAGCAAGGACTGGTGACATAGCTCCATTTTAATTACATGATAGCTGGAGAAGGAGCCATGAAAAATCATAACTTGTCACAAGCTTCAGATACTCATTTGCATCTAGTGTTGTACCTTCTAGAAATGAAAGGTAGACCATTCTGATTTCAGTTATAAAGGTGTAACAGACACAAAACACAGGTCACAAAGGTGATGTATTCTAATGCATGATATTCACCCAATTTTGAAACATTTCTTTGCACCATAGGACCCAAAGGAACGATTAGGTTGTCATCCTCAAACAGGATTTGCTGATATTCAAGGACACCCATTTTTCCGAAATGTTGATTGGGATATGGTATGTAAATTTTGATTGTTTGTTGTATTAGATTTCGTTATTACCTTGGGCCAAATTCAATTGTCTTAAAAGAATACCGGAAAACTAGTATATCACAGATTAAATTACTTAAAATCGTTCTCTAAAGTGCTTTTTAAAAAGCTTTTAACAGCTTAGAACATTAATTTAGTGGAGCAAGTTGTGATATTATTGATACCTGCATCAATGTTCAGATTTATAAATCATTTTCATCATTATGAATATTGTAGAACCTTGCCTAGGGACTCACTTTAATAAGACTGAGAAACATGTGACAGCAGATGAGAAATGTGGAGGTGGAATTTTTCTAAGAATACAGGCTTGAACTGTCATCCAATATGTCTTTCTAGATGGAGCAAAAGCAGGTGGTACCTCCCTTTAAACCAAATATTTCTGGGGAATTTGGTTTGGACAACTTTGATTCTCAGTTTACTAATGAACCTGTCCAGCTCACTCCAGATGATGAGTAAGTATTTCTATAGACTGAAATATTTTTAAAGTTCTTTGAACGTCCCATTTTTAGTGGCTATGCAATGTTTTATTATCATATTATACTATAATTTATCTAACAATTCAGTTACAGGATATTTGAACCTATTATACTATTATAAATTATAACAACTGCCATTTTCTATTTTGCTTTACATGCATTATCTATGATTCTCACAACAACCTTGTAAACCTAGTTATTGTCATCTTCAGTTTACAGATGAAGAAACCGAGGCTCAGAGAGGTTAAGTAAAGTTACGTAGCTGTCAGGTGACAGAGCCAGGATTCAGACCCAAATCTGAGTGACCAAGGCCTGTGCTCTTCCCACTGTATTGCACTGTTTTCCATTCTGATGATGACCAGGTGTCTTGAGTTCCTGCATATTAAGATAGACTCCTAGAAAGGGAATTAGGTTAAAGGGTATGAAATTTTAGAGCTCTTGATATGTATTGCCAAATTGCTTTTTTAAAAGATTGCATCAGCTTATCAAGTCCAGCCATCAGTGATCTGACCTGTTTTTTGTGTTTATATTACATGTTTTTAAAACATGGTTTAGAGTAACTTGGGAATATTTTGATCATTTACATGTCTTTGCAGATTCATTCTCTCATCTCAAGGAGGCCCTTACTGCTTGGCAGTCATTTACATCTTGTTAATTCTTATCCCATTCCTCATAGCAGCTGTTCTAAACTGTCTCAACATTTTAGAAGCCTTCATTCCTACCCCTGCCTCCATCATTCTTAATGGATTAACCTTGCCTTAACTTGACTGCAAGCCTTGAGACCTCCTTGGTGTGAGCTTTCTCCCTTTCAGCTGTCACCAGACCACCTTGCATCTCAGAATTGATCTCTCTCTCTTCTCAAACGTTTTCTTTTTCCCTGTTCTCGGAAGGCTATCCTTCCTTTACAAGGGGCCCTCCGTTTTCCCAGACTTGTTCCCTTATTTTCCTCCAGGGTTTCATTTTGTCAGTTGCCTCCATTAAAACACCTTTAACTTCTCGTTTTCACCTTTTTCCCCTCTGCTTATAAACATGCTCAAATATCCTGTCCCTCCCGCCCCCCTGCTGAATCTTAGCACTTCTTTGAAGCACCATTTTTTTCTCATTTTCTTTTTATCTCCCAGCTTTTTCAAAGGCAGTTAATAGATGGTCATGGTAAAGGAAAAATAAATAAGAAGTATCTTTTATCGGATGCCTTCAGAGTAGTCAGCGTTGATTACAGTCAACATCGATTGTGTTGTACTTTCTTACTGCCAGCATTTTAACCTCTTACAGCTTAACCTGCTCTTTCAGCTTTGAAGGTTGAATGACTTCTTAATTTCTAAATATTAAGGTATTTTTTGATCAGTTCCCATCTCCCCTGATATCTATAAAGCATGGCCTTGCTTTGGTTGTCACTGTCTATCCTGGTTCTACTTCATCTCTGTGACCATTTGTCATCTTTTTTTGCCCTGTCTCCTTGAGACTAGAATGTACTGCGGTTCTGTTCATGACAGCCTTTTCTTTGCTATATGCACTTTGTACCTTGGAGATTTGTTCCAGCCCTGTCGCATGGATACCAGTTACTTAAATGACTCCCAGCTTAATTGGCAAATAATTATTGAGCAAAAGGTGCTCCACTAAGTACTAGACATTCAAAGATGATCAAGACATAGGTCCATCTTACAAAAAAGCTTACTGCTTTCTAGAGGAGAGAGATATATACCAAAATCATTATTTCAGACAGCACCAGGTATCAGAAGGAGCACTAGATTTAATCAAAAGATAAGGGTTTGAATCCAGACACCACCTTTTACCAGCTGGGTAACCTGGGTGTGAATTACATAACTTCTCTGAGGCTATTTCTTCTTGTATTGTCTAACTCACAAAGTTGTTGTTAAGAATAAATGAGTGATGGTTTTTAAAGGATTTAGCTCCCACCCTGATGTCTGTTTTGAGCTGCATTTCCATCTCTTGTCAGATAGCATCTCCCCTAGCTCGTCAGATAAGCACCTCAAACATATTAAGTCTGAAATCAAAGTAATGCCCTTTTATGGTCTCTTTTTCTGTTGTTCTCAATCAGTTCCTTGTTCTTATTCACCTTTTTCTGCTCATTGCATCAGCATGTATTCCTGTATTCAGATTTCAAATATCAGTGACTGTTGACTCCTTCTTTTCCTTAACTAGAAAATATCTTCAGCTGCCAAGTCTATGTCTGTTTTTCCTTTACTTCATCATTTGCATCAGATCCTTCTTTTCCATTTGCATTGCCATAAGCTCAATTTAGACCTTTTCCAAATCAGACCTAGAATATTATACCATCCTCTTAATTGGGCTCCTTCTTTACTTTGCAACCCATTCTATACATCTCATGAAGTACCACTCCAGTTCTTTAAATACTTAAATCAGAAACCTTTAGTAACTCCTGCATTGCCTAGAAGATAAAATCTATCCTCTTGGCTAGCATTTAAAGCCTCCCACCATCTGTTCCAGCCTGACTTAATAGCCATATCTCTCACTATATGTTAACACAAATGCTGTGTTCTGATCAGTCTCAGTTACTCAGCATTCCCTGATAGTGTGCTGTTAACCTTTGCTCATGCTGTTTCCTCTATATTCTTCCTTCATTTGCATCTATTGAAACTTTCCCCATCTTTTAAAGCTATCTCAAATGCAACCTGATCTTTGATGGATTGAGGTAAATCTTCTTAGTGTAAACATCACTGGATTCTTTGAGCTAGCCATTACCTTCCTTCCAGCATCATCTGCCACTTAACACCCTTCTCTTCCTGTGCTCCAGCTCTAATAAATGTCCTGTATTTCCCCAGACCTAGCATAATCTTTCATCATTCTGTTCAGTAAGTGTTTGTGGAGTGAATGCTGCCTTTTTTGATTTCTAGAAGTCACCCTTTTCTTCAGAACTGTGATTAGAACAGGACTTAGCTTGTCCTGTCTAAAACTTAACAGATACTACTTTCTCTTGTAGCTTTCTTTTTGTACGAGGTACCTTCCCTCCTTGAACAAGGGCACTATATCTGTGTAACTGTGCTCTGCACTATGGTGTTTGAGTGTTAAAATATTCGATAGTACTACTCACTGATCACTTTTGAAGTAGAAGCCCAGTGTAACAGTGTCCACCTCTCCACACCCTGCGACCCACTACTTCTCTGTGGTGGTCGCTCCTTATTCCAGGTCTCTCAGTGTACTTACTTGTTCCTATTGCCTTTTCCTTTCGGTTAACTTCTGGGATTCTCTTCACCATATTCCATCTGGCCGTTGAAGTGCCTGCTAAATTGAATACTAGTTCAGACCTCGATGTTTACCTGTAGTTATGAATGTTCAGGTCAATAGTTAAAATTAACTAGAATTGTGACAACTTGCTCCTTTTTTATTCTCAGTCTTCAGTTTTAGACTACCTTTTAGTATAAACTTGCTTATTCACTTATTAGTCTTTTTTGATTTTCAGTACTCATGAGTCTTCTAGATAATATTTTGGGATTAATCTAAAAACTCATAAAATATTTTTTCCATAAGATATATAAATTAGCCTTATTTTTTTTCTTAATCTTATTTTACCGCTTAAATAAAAAAATTGATGAAATCTTGATTATGAAAATTAATTAATTTTTTTCAACAGTGATATTGTAAAGAAGATTGATCAGTCTGAATTTGAAGGTTTTGAATATATCAATCCCCTTTTGATGTCTGCAGAAGAATGCGTCTGATCCTCATTTCTCAACTGTGCATTTTGTTTTTGTTGCCATTTAATGCATGGAAAAGTCATTACCAGCCTGGAGTCAATGAACTGTATTATATTTGCCACCTACAGAAAAGCACTTCAGTATCTTCTGTTGTTGACTGTAAGAGTCAATTATTACATCTAAGTTTAACTATGAAAAAAAATTGAGACTATTTCCAGGTAATCATGTTAAAATTTAGTTATACTGATAATCTAGCAGGCTACTGATAAGTAACGAAGTTGTCCTTTTTTTCTGAAGGAAATACCACTCCTTTTAAAAAGAGTATCTGTTACATTAAGGCATATGGTGGGATTATATCATAAGCCTCCCATGATTTTTGTCATTCTTCCATAAGTCATTTAAGTGGTTAATTTTGGAAAAAAGATTAATTCAAAGTACAGCAACCTGTTATATTACCTGTTAGTTTCTGAATTCTTTGTGTTTAAAAATTCAGCTGTAAATTTTATCATTGCTTTGGATAATTAAATTATTGAGTTTTAAGGCAACAGTTATTAAATTGAATGATAATAAAAGATATTGCTTGCTTAGAATTGGGGAATACAGATCTTTCTTGAGAAAAATAATAGACATTTTCTTAAGATTCCAAATCATTAGCTATTTTTAAAAAACTAATACAAGTGATTTCTTTAATATATGAAGGGGTTAGCTTCTGAGCTTGTCCCTTTAGCCAGAACTTTAACTGGAATGTTAGTTAATACATGTAGTTCAGAGGATCCAGGATGCAGTTGAATGGAAAATTACTGAGTATATAGAAAGGAAAAAATAGAAATTTAAAATAGATACAAAAAATTTCAATGGTCATATTTATTTCTTATTGGAGAATAAATCTCACAGTTGCTTTCTGTGATTTGATTTAAATAAAAGATTGATACCAAACTTTTAAATGCATTCCACCTATCAGGCGGAGGCAGAATGTATACTATTTTTACCTTATAATTTAGTATAAGAAAAAAACTTATCTTCTAATCAATGTGTTAACCATGATTATTCTTCCCTCAGACCACACTATCCATATTTTTGGACAGTTTATGGCATCATCAGTGAAATCCAAGAAAAATAATAAACATGAATAAACATTCAGGACACAGCCATACACACATACATACATACTCACACACATCACAATTCTAACTCCTTAAGTGAGTTTTTGTTAAGTAGGTAATACATGTAATACAGAGTAGAATACATTTCAGGGGCAAAGTTTTTCAAATTATTTTTATTCATGTTAGTGTTTTAGCAATGTAGTATTTAAAGCAGCAGTCCTAGACCTTTTTGGCACCAGGGACCTGTGCTCCTATGAGAATCTAATGCCTGACCTCTGAGGTGGAGCTGAGGCGGTGATGCTAGGGCTGGAGAGCTGCTGCAAGTACAGATGAAGCTTCGCTCGCCTGCCGCTCACTTCATGCTGAGGGGGCAGAGGTTCCTTATAGGCCACGGACTGGGGGTTGGAGACCCCTGAATAGGGATGCCAGTGATAGCATCCTTCTGTTGTTTAAGTATTCTTTTTATGAAAAGGGATTTAAAAAGTAACTATAATCATCTAAATTACTTATAATTGCTTAATCTTAGTACAATTTAATTTTTGGGAAAGCTATCTAGTCTTAAACTTAGAATGATTTAAAATTTGTAGGCATTTAATTAACTTTTTTGAGGGGGAGGGGGATGCTACATTTCATTAGAAATGTAATTTTCCCCAAAGTTTCTGACCATGTATACTCTCTTTTCATTAATAACTAAGTCTAAAAGCAATGAAAACCTCAAAGGAAAAATGTTGACATACATTCACATATTTATTTTAGAGATATGTGTTTCTTTTAATACCAGAAACTTGTTTTAAAACAAAAAGCAGTATTCACTTCAAACCATAAACTTAGAGAAAATTCTGATATCTTATGTAAGAAATATGTTTATGATCTTGCTTTTAAGTGGTGCTGTTTCCTCTATGGCATTAGTTCTAAAATTTTAGGATGTGGAATAATCACCAAGGAAGTTTAAAATGCACATTACTGTTCCTACCTTAGAATTCTGTTAGGTCTTTGAATGAACTACATTCTGAGAAACATTTTCTATGAGTTATTCTTTTATTTTGTCCTGTAGTTAAATATTAGAAAAGATTATTCAATGCTAAAACATTTTGAGAAGGGGTAGGCAATGAATTACATATCGATAATTTTAAATAAATGTTGAACAAATAACTTCTTCAAATTAGATATCTTCTCAAAAAAAATCCATCAGTGTTCTATCAATAATGTTACAAATGGTGAGCATTTTTCTATGGTTAAGTTTTAAACACTATTCATGGTAGTCTTTTGTTTTTAAATCTTTTTTTTTTTTAACTAGTAAGATTCATTGTGTATATTTTATGTAATTGCATTACAAATATGTTTTTAATCATGTTCTGTTTTTTGTAGTCTTCAAGTGCCATGACAATTGTTTTTATATTATACAGAAGTTCTCTCAAAATACTCATCAGAAGAATAAGGCAGTTGACAGTCAGAATGGTTGGAATTGTGATGTTCTAAGAAAAAAATTTATTTTGTATAAGCATGTGGTCAGATCATTTTCTGTATATGCAGCCTTAATTGGATAGCAGGTATTTTACTTTGTACATTTACTTTTTAAATTTTGTTTTGACTCTTGTCATGTAGAGTATTGCCTTGGTCATCATAATGTAATCTGTATTGGTGTGTTTTGTTTTGTTTTTTATTTTAAAATCTTTAAATAAAATGTTTAATACCCATTAAGATTGGAATTTATTTAATACATAACACCAGAAATTTGTTGAAGGTGTATCAAAATTTGTTTAAAAAGGAAAATGAGAATTTTAGAGTTTGGAATTTTGCTGTATGTAAAACAGCATTCTGGTAGTACTGATGCCATATTGTAGATTGGAACTCATAAAATATTTAGTATACTTTTAAACTTGCCCTTCGTTGCATCTCTTCTGTTGGTAAACAAATTATTGAAAGATCAGCTGAACATAGAACATTTTAACTTTTACAACTGAAGCAAATTTAAACAATCAGCAGATTATTCCCAAATTGTGTTCTACAGTGATCTAAAGTTTTAGAACTCCTTTCTCACTTCTAGCTATTGTCCATATATAAACAAGTGTGAGCCTGGTGTCCCACATTTACAACCATCTTTAACATAAGTTAATGTTTCCTTTCCTTCGCAAGAAGAATTAAATCTTAAGTGCCTTAACTTTTTTTCTTAATTGACTTGTCAGAGAGCTGGGGCTTGTGTATTAAAACGGTCAAAGACTGATCTCCTATGTCTGTTATTTTATCCTAAATTCAACTCTTGCTCAAAATGGAGTTAAAGGCAGTATTATTAAAGAACTGTTCAGGCAATTCCCTGTATCAAATCATAAATTTGGTTGTTTGCTCTGAATTAGTAAAATCCCAAAACAGAGTCCAAAGAGGAGTTTGATGCTTTATGGAAATTTTGCATTAGGCATTTCATTTAGACACTGGGACAACCAGTTTCTCCCTGAAAGGTAAAAGCCTTTTACTTTTAAAATTCAACAGGTTGGTTCTGGATAACTCTTAACAGGGAGTCTGAGTAGTTTGTTTCTATAGTTTATTGCTCCAGAATATACTGAAATTTACTATGCATTGGTGCTAAATAAGGCTAATAAAAAGGCAGAACATCTACCCCTGACATTCAAGATGGAAAACACATTCAGAGAAAAATGTTTGTCTCCACAACAAATAGTCCAGTAATAAAAGCCAAATAAGTGCAGTAAAACACATACATTATGTGGTCATGATAGTTTATCAGCTTCACCAGTGAAACATGAGTTTTGCTTGACATATAATTGATCCATGCTAGGAATTTTTAGGTTTTTGGTAGATTCTACAAAGCTTTCAAAATTCGTATACATTTAATAAGAGTAAAATCTTAGATGCTTATGTATACGTAGTATATGAGATCTAATATATATACACAAGTATAGTATATATGTGTATATAATATATGGTTATTTTTGGCTTCTGAGCTCAGAAATATGAATTGGACTACATGGGAATGGGAGAGAAATTTGTCAGATGCTTTTGCTTAGATTCAGTCCATCTTTGAAATTTATAATTAAAATGAATCCAGCTCAGAGTGATTTTTGGATGTGAAATGGGGCAATACAGTTCACCTTCATGAAGCAATTTGTGTCTTATAGGGATTAACAGTGCCTTTTTACTTGAATTAGTATTTTTAATGATTTTATTGAAGAAAATGAAGTTACAAGTATCTAAGAATTAAGTGGCTATGTATTTAGTCTGAGCTTTCACGGGATATCTGAAAGTTATAACCCACGACAGATGGATTCACTGGACTCGAGAGAGCTTTAGCTTAAGTTTTCATCCACAGCTTAGCTTGTCAGAAGCAAATTCTGATTGCGTAAGAAAGCCCATTGAAAGGCTCTAGCAAAATCCTTGAAAAAATTAGACACTTTGTTTTTTCCATAAAAGGGAAGTGTGCTGAATTTCTAGAGGTAGTGCCACGTAATCAGATTTAAAACTTACATGATATAAACTATCTGCAATGTGGGTGGCTACCCTTGGTGACATTACATTATTCATAATTAGGAGTAAAATCATGTAAAGGTAGTTAAGTAAGGAACCTAATTCTAACACATTTTATGGCCCTTTACAGAAAGTTTTTTTCTAAGTAAAATTTTTTCTAGGAAATCTAAGCTTTTATTTAAAATTCAGATTAGAAAATTTAAGGATAATGAAAAGGTGCATTTGTGAACTATTTGACTCGTTTACCCTGTTTAAGAATATTTTAATGAGGAAATTTGAATCAGTGTGACAAATACTTGATATTTTGCTAAATTATTCCTTTTTTTAGGTTAAAAATTTTAATTTATGTATTTATTGGAGGCTTTACAATGTGTCTAGTACTATATTGATTCTGCAGAATTTAGAAAAGTTTTATCGTAAGGAATTTTTTATGATATGAGGAATAAATTCATTCCAGGAAAGTTGGCTTAAGTTTAAAACAGAATTCTTTGTGTACGTTATCCCTTTAGGCAGGGGATATATGCTGTGATTAAAATAAAAATTAACATTCTCCCCCAAGTACTGAGATCTGAAAAATATGAAAATGAGGGGACACAGCTGTGTATCTGGTTCTCAGAATGATGATTCCGTCTGTTTCACCACCACCAGGGGCCAGTCTTGCTGTAAGGAAGGTCAGAGTTGCCAGCACCTTAGCCCTCTGGAGGAGGCAGTATTCACTCACAACAGGCTAGTTACCAAGATGTTCCAAGATTTTCCCAGTGCTGATGATGTGTATTTTGATTTTATAAAACTGTTAAAAAGATACCATTTGAAATTGCTCTGAAGGAAATACCAAATATGTTATCTGTGGGTATGGCAAGTTTTCATAGAATTGCCTTTAACTGTTCTGAGTGTTAGACTTTCCATATTTCTTCAATACATATAAGGACCTACTATGTGACCTGCACTGAGATAGAGCAAGCAAGAGTCTAGTCATGTCTTATTTCGTGTTGTCTGGGCACTCTTCCACCTATGAAAGATATCTTTAGCTGAAAATGAAATGGGCTGATATTGATCGTTTTACTACAGACAAATTCCGTTAAAACAAAATCCAAGAAATTGTCCACATTCTTTAGTTGTGGAACGTTCTATATTAAATATTCATTTCTTTAAAAAGTGTCTTTCACAGATTTAACCCATAGATATTTGTAGGCACTCAAATTATCCATTAAAGACACAATTTCAGAATTTTTCACTATGTTACTATTTCAAAAACACTAAACACTTTTGTACTGGAGATAAATAGTTGAAAGCATCAGTTTGCCAAGGAAAGAAATTTTTCTTGGTATTCCCAGTGAAAATTAATTTCCACCATGCCTCAATTCCAGGCAGTTATTTACTTCATTGCCCCAAATAACTGATTGTACAATGTACCGTAAGTTGTATTAAACAACCTCACACCTTCTCCTTCACAGGTTTTTCATCAACAACTTTTTTAGATTTGTTATGTTGTTGGCACCACTTTATAATTCACTCATTGTAACTTGGTAGTAGGAGTAACTGAGAAATATGAAATCTGTCCACTTACAAAGTATTCTTAAAAGTATAAGAATTCCTTTTTGTATTTTGAAATAGAAGAGAAAGCTTTGATTTTTCAGAGATGCGAAAGGAAATTAAGTTTCCCAAGGAAAGTTGCTCCTTGATGTCTGGTCCACCCATAGAGAGAGATCATTTATGAATTTTAATAGCTGACATGGGCCAGGCATGTGCTGAGCATTCTGCACACATTTCATTTAATCCTAACAATCCTCTGACACTGTCTTTCACTCCAGAGCTGTTGAACTGCAGTCTTGGTAGGTGGGACCTCAGACTAGCATATCAAGCTAGTTTCATGTTAAATTTTGAGAACCACTAACCTATGTTAATATGTACTATTATCACTGTTCAACAGATGGAAAAAAAAAAAGATTTAAGGAAGTTAATTTGCTGAAGGTCCATATAGTTCCAGGGTCTAATGCTTCTCAAGACAGTTTAAATAAAGTTTGCTCTAAAATCTCAGTCTTTTTTTGAGAAATTACACACTACTAAGGCACTGTTTTTCAAACTCCATCTTGCTAACTAAATCCTTGATGGCCATCTCGGTGGGTCTGTTTAGTCTCTTCTCTACAACTATTTGTATTGCCTCAACCCTGCCAGCCTTTTCCTATGATATCGCACTCCATCTTTCCCTGGTCTGAGCCTCCCACATCATAGACCTATGAAATACACTTTCTTGGAAAGCCCATGACCCCTTTCTTTCAGGCACCCAGAACTGTGATGTGGCCTATCAGAAATTGCTACTATGTTGAACACTTGGTGTGAGCCTGCCCAGTAAAATAATCCTGTGACTGGCCTCTGCCTACCTATGATTCCCTCAGGACAGAAAGTCCAGGATGCTGCTGATTTCCAGGAAACTAGGATGTCCTCCACAACACATACACACACTCCTCTAATCCACTAGGTGACTGCTGGGGTTCTTTTTTAAATTTATTTATTTAAATTAGTTTCAAGTATACAGTACATTGGTTAGACATCTATATAGTTCATAAAACAATCCCCTCAGTTGCTCGCTCCCTCCCTCCTGCTGGGATTAGTTCTGTTAGACATTTTGGAGTTAGTTATACCCATGTGCTGGTTATCTGTGGTGACCATCCAGATGTGACTCCAGTGTTTGTTTTCAAGATAGTCCACAGCCACTGACAGAAATAGATTTCCTGATAAATACAATAAAGAAAGCAAAAGGACAGTACTTTCCTGTTGTCTTAAATGATTGAATTCCACTTCTGCTGTGAACTAGATATGCCTTGCCTTGTTCTGAACTATATCTGTATGATATTCTCTCTCCCTCTTTTTAAATTAATTTATTTAAATTAGTTAGTTTCAAGTATACAGTACATTGGTTAGACATCTATATAGTTCATAAAACAATCCCCTCAGTTGCTCCCTCCCTCCTGCTGGGATTAGTTCTGTTAGACATTTTGGAGTTAGTTATACCCATGTGCTGGTTATCTGTGGTGACCATCCAGATGTGACTCCAGTGTGGTAGCTTGCTTGCCCTGCACTCTCATTCCCATTCTTTGTTCTTGCTTCCCCCAACTCAACTTTCCCTCCTCCCCCTTAACATTTCTTCTTTGCTCACTGGGACCTTCCTTCCTGGGTAAATGAACAAAAATGTTCTCAGCCTATTTATTGCACTTTCCCTCCCTTCTGACCCATCCCCTGAGGACATTGCTTTTCCTGTCACCTTTTCAAGTGAAGGCTCTGAGTTCTGATTTCCAGGATTTAGCAATCTCCTGCTTCCTTAATGCCACTGCATGCTGTCACTCCGCCTATATATGAAAACCTACTTCTTTGGATTCAGCCTTAGCCTCTGTCATTTAACATACTCCTACTTTTACATTTGAGGAAGATTGGGCTCCTGTCTCACAGCCCTAAGGCCTGCCATCTTCACTTTGAGACAATGTCTCAGTGACCCAGGGATCCAGTATCCAACCAAACATCAAATCCTGTCCTTTCTTATCAGTCTTTTTCCTACCAACACTTGTTTCCACCTAAGGACCTCAGCACATGCTCTTCCCGTGTTTGTAATAATCTCCCCCAACATCTCCCTTACTCACGGTGGTCACCTTATAACCTTCAGGTATCTGTGTCACTTCTACAGAGTGAACAACCTAAGGCCACATTATCTAGTGGGTCTCTCCACTATTCTCTATCATTGTACTTTATTTGTTTTCTTCACGGCATCTCCCACAACATGTAATTATGTATCTGCTGGTTTGTTTTATCATGTCACTTCCACTGATAAATCTATATGTTCCATGAGGATAGGGGACCTGTCAATTTCATTGACTATTGCAGTTCCAGCACTTAGAACAATACTGGGCACACAGACCCTCCAGAAATACTTATTAAATGAATAAATAAATGAGTGAATGAACAACTGATAGCTCTATACTTTGGAAAGAGAGAACTCCCACTGACTTTTGGTTTCTTCATGAGTAGATGTTGGCAGGGAAACTTTCACTGCTCCAGCATAGTTTGGGCTAAGGAACCGGTATTTTTAATAGACCATGCCGATGATTTTTGCGCTTTAATAACGTTTGGAAAACTGCACTAGGGAAAGGCCCTCACCCACACACTAAATACTGACCTAGGCTGGAGAAACTTTTTCGCTGTAGTCGGTAAGGTGAATCATTCTGGGGTTTTGTGGAATTCCCCAGCACTGATGCAAACAGAAGTTTTTAGAAAAGGGCCCCAATTACACAGGTAATAAATGGAAATCAAGGGAAATAAGACTCCTGAAATATTGCAAACTGAAAAGTGTAGAGAAATTTTAGTTGATTATTAGTTTTCTGTTTTGTAAGAGGAACTTAGGACAGAAGAATTTCCGATTCTCCTGAAGACAAAAGCAATTCTTAGATTGCCTCTGTTGCCTTAACCAGGTGAAAACTACTGAAAATTCTCAGTGGCAGCACATTTCACCTTTGAAGATGGATTTGGTTCTCAGAAATATTCAAAAGCCACTCAGGGTCAAGTTTAATGTACTGGCAAATCTGAGAAATATTGCTCTGGAATTATGGACCTTAATCCCCCTCCTCCTACCCCCTGATAAAAGAACCTCCAACAGGATGACTTCTTGAGGTGACTTCTGGAGGTAAACAGGGCATTTTGCTCCTTCTCTTTGTACCACAGAGGAAGACTTCAGTTCTTCTCAAGGAAGAAGATCCAGAGACCCAGAGTACCTATTTTTTTCTCCAGCACCATGATTCTTAAATGCTGTGTCCTTTGTCTCTGCATTGAACCCACTGGAGGTAACTCGGGTGTTTGCTGTGGGCCAGAAGTGGGGAAGGTCTAGTTCTGAAGCTCTTCCAAAGCTTCTAAGAACCCAGAAGAATGTTCAACTAGTTCTGCACTCCAGGCTCCTCATCATAGGACTTCATAGGATTGAGGCGATGGGGATGAAAAGAGAGGCATTGCACCTCTAGTTTAAAATCCTTGTCACAAGAAGCTCATACAACTTCAGGGGATCATCCCCCAGACCTTTGAGAGTCCTCACATGGGTGCTAAGAGAGCAGAGATTGTCCCACCTAGAATCCCCCTCCTCTCTCCCCAGTCCTTGCCCCTTGCCCCCCCTTGTTACCACGTAAGTAACTGCTATTTTTACCCCACACCCCATCTCTATTGCTAAGATGGGTAAGGGAAATGTAGATATTCTGGGGTTGGAGAAAGGGAGGAAAGAATTGCAATTGCCTTGCTTTTGTTTTCTGTTTTTTTGTTTGTTTGTTTTTGTTTTTTAATTTGTTCACTTCTAAATTTCTTTTTAGAAAAAAATCAGACATCTTGCATTGTGAGGATTAATATCCTATGTCTACAACTCCATGTCTACATTTAAAATTGATCCTTTTTCTGCTAACATAATTCTTGGGCTTTCGGGACCTAAAAGAGCATCTATCTCCCTTTAAAACTTAGAGTAACATTACAATGTCCCTGTTTATTAATCTTGACTTGACAGAAGCTATGTATGATTTCCCCTTCCCAATTTCCTGTTTGCTTCACCCTTTGACATTAGGCAAAGAGATGTTATAAATGATGGTGGACTGTACTGAACTATTGCTTTTAGTATTGTAGGTTAAGCAGGTGTAGGTGTGAGGACCTAACTACCATTTCTAACACTATCTATATGACAGATCTATACATTTATAGAAAGATTGTCTATGTTCCAAACAAAGGACAGATATGCAAACTAGTGGACCTAGTGTTACTGTGGAAACAGTCTCTATATGTATGCATGAGTGGTCATACACATCACACACATAAAGTGATGGCCTAGGGCATTCTCGCTCTAATAACCCTCTTGGGCCCTTGGTGACTCTCTGGCCACACTGACTATTACTTAGGGTAGGGTATACTGCTCTAACAAATAGACCCGTAAGGTGATAAAAGTTTACATCTTCCTCTCAACAGTCCAGGACAGATGCTCTGGGTACAGAGCTGGGAAGGACCCAGGCTGATGGTGACTCTGCCATCTTCAAACCATAGGAAAGGGAAAAGCTGGGAGGCCTGGCTGTGGGAGGTTTTCCAGCCCAGGCATGGAAGTGACTTGCCTCACTTAGGCTTATATTGCTTTGGCTAGAACTCAGTCCTGAGGTCTTTCCTAAAGCAAAGGAAGCTGAGGAATGTCAGCCAGCTGAGTGCCCAGGAAGAAGAGGCAAATAGATATTGGCGGCCTGCCAGCTGCCTCCACCAGACTGAGTCAAATCAGATGAGAAGCCCTGAACTGACCCTTGGAGAAACATCAGCATGTTTCAGGCTGAGATGGATCAGGCGAGAAGTCCTGAACTGACACTCAGAGGGTCACCAGCACAACCCCCTCTTGGTTCTTGGTGTCTGCAACTGTGAGTTCCACTTTGACCACCCTCCTTGATTCTGGCTCAGCTGGACTCCAGCCCCTTTCCGTGGTGTCCCCCTGTGCCCTGCTCCCAGTCAGCATGGCCCTGCCTCAGGCTCATAGTCCCTCCTTGCCCCCAGGATTTGCCAACCCAGTTTCCTAGTTCCTTATTCAGCTGCCTGCTGGACTCCTTGGCTTTTGGTTCATGTGTCTTGTGACTCCTCTTCTGTTCCTTTCGACATGGACAATAGCACCAGGCCTCTGAGCCCTTGTCCTGATGTCCCAGGCCCAGGCCACTGCTGTTTATAGTCTCCTCTTGGCTTTAGGACTTTGGTCTCTACTTTCAGTTCTCTTACCTCCATCTGACCTTCCTCTTGGCTGACTGCAGCTTTGCCCTTCTTAAAGCTGTCCTTTTCGTACTCAAAGACACTCAGCTTCCTGTTCTCTCAAACCCCAGGCTGTGTCTGTGTTAGGGGCCTGGGTCATAGTGAAGATTTAGATGATTTAAAATGTTGGATACTCAGCCCTTAAAATATGTATTACAAATGAAACAATGATAGAATAGACAATAGAAAAGGCGGAATATATAGCACAACTGAGGAAGATTATATCAAAAACTAAGAGAAAGGTGGTTTAAAGACTATATATACTAGAATGATATAAAGTTAAAAATTTACTATACTATTCTGAAGCTCATTTTGCCATTGTACTTATAACATGGCTTGGCCATGTTTGTTTGTTTATTTATTTATTTACTTATTTAACTTTTTTATTTAAATTAAAAAAATTTTGTAAGAGTTTATTTGAGACAAACTGACAAAATGTGCTGGGGAGCAAAATCTCAAATGCTCCCATGGCCATGTTTTTAACAGCATTATAATTACATTTTGAAATGAGGATCTGTCTTGATAAAAATATGGCAGCTATAAAGAGAAATATCATAATGCACGCTAAAAGTTGGCCTGACCAAGAAATTCTTTAGAGACTCATTTATTTCTATCTTTTGGCTAAGTGGACCTGGAGAAGGAATTGTAAGTTATGGAATGATAGTCCAAATTTGAAAAGGAAGATCTGCTAGGTAGGAAACAAATTCTTCTTTACAGAACCCAACTCATTTGAAATGAGGGGAAAAAAAACTGATGGATGAGTTAAAAGGAAATGTTTGACTGAAGTCTGCCTGCTGTACCCATAGCTACCTGCCCACAAGAATGTAGCTCCCTGGTGACAGCTGCACTAATTATAGAAAAACAAGTTGACTGGAAGATGAATTATGTAAATTTACATGGACTGAGGATCCTGTTGAAGCATTTAGGAATTTTGATTACTAAAAATAAACCTAGGATTTTCTTACATTTAAAAGCAATTAAAAGATGAAGGATAATTTGCTATAGTCCTAGAATGAAATCTTGATCAGCTAAAATAACATTATTAATATTATTATAAGTTACTGGTAGGTAACAGCCATTTTGTGGATTTGAGAGGAAGTATAAAGTGCATTTTAAACTGTAAGTTTATATTTCATTTTTTTTGCTTATAAAAAAAGAAAGATTCCCA
>NW_006435762.1:3129286-3131614 GCF_000325575.1 Pteropus alecto
ACTTTTCTTATTTTAAAATATAAATCTAGCTTAAAGGCAGAGGATTAGAAAACAATAAAGACTGAAAAGCCACTAATTCTTCTAAAAGGAAACCTTTTTTGTTTGTGTTTAAAGATGGGCCAGTGAAATCAATACCTCAATAAAGATGCTTAACATGATTCTTTACACATTTAGAAATTTAATAAACTCAGGTTTAGTAAACATGTTAACGAAAGCAAATGAAACTGGTATTTAAAATTTTTCTCAGTGAAACATTCCTCAACACTTAATTTAACATGCTGTAATTTTAAATGAATCTTTTTTCCTACTCAGACACATTGGGAATGCAGCTAAACTGTTTCAGTCGCCCACTCACTGAACAAAAGGAAAAAAGATGACTTTACTTGCTACATATCAGGAAGGTGAAGGATCTGCCACTGAGGCAGCACAATTCACAGGGAACGTTCTTTCCTCACTCCCCGACATCATAGCACTTAGCGTAAGTGGGAAAAGCACTGTTACAGCAGGGGCAGAAACCTGCGCAAATATAAAATGCCCTGTGTTTATCATCACTCTTAATTCCCAAGTATGTATATTTTAATAATCTACAATTCAGAGCGGGGGCAATACCCAAGGCTTTTTCCAAATTCAGATCTCTCACAATTTGTGTTACACTGAAAAGCCCCATGCAGACAAAGGACAGCTCGAGGATACCGAGTGTTCATATTTAGCACTGACACAGCACTTTCCTCTGTATGTGCCTTACAAACAGTAGCTCATTAAGAAGAACGACACCCCTGCAAGGTAATTTAGCAGGATGTAAAAATGAAAACCTACAAGCAAGACAGCCAGGATGCATAAATCATGAAGTGTTAAAGCAACATGACCTGAAAACAGCAGGATTCTCTCCCCCTTTTCTTGCTCTAACTGTCTTTTGGGAAAGGCAGGAAGTTGGATTTTATGCTAAGTGGTGATGGCGGTGGTGGTGGTGGTGGTGGGGATGGTGTGGTGTCTGGGTAGGGATAGGTGGGGGGAAAACGATAAAGTTCTAAGTATCACATTTGCAAAAAGGAAATGTTCTGCTAACTCTCAGAGAAGGGGCTTCAGGGATATAAAAGTACCTCAGAGAATAGAAAATCAATACAGTGTTTAATTAATCTACTGCAGACTGACTTCACATAAAGGAATCCCAACCAGGGAAGTGCCACACTGGGAAATCTGATAGTGCACAGCTGGAGAGTCTAGGATGGTGGCAAGTGGCCTGTTACTACATTAGGCATTTTTTGTTCTTTTAGGGATAGGGGAGGGCATCATAACTGCCCTGTGATCCAACTGCACAGAGTTTGCTCACTTACTCGATGAAAGCGGTCTCAACAGGTAACAGCATTACACAGTGGCGAGTGGGATCAGTTCAGTAGCTTTTAGAGGAGGGGATGAGTGCTGTTCAGAAGAGTCTTCAGTTCAGGTCTTTGGATAAGGAAGACTGCTGTTCTAACCAATTCTGTAACCCAAGTCTCTGTTTTTTGTTTTTTGTTTTTTAATCTTTATTTGGTTTAATAATCTCTATCTGAAAGCAGGTGCTAGAAAATGAAATGAAATGGACATAAAACTGCTTAAGCGCAGAGTAGATGCTCAGTGAATTGTAGTTCTCTCTTCCTTATGACCGCAGGCGTGCTGCAGATAGGAGGCAGTTACAATTCTGTCCCAACCCCAGGAGGTCTGTCGTTGTTGGAATCAGTTCTAGAGTCAGCAGGCATCTCAGATACCCTCCAACACCCTGAGTTGCACCGTCCAACATGGCAGCCATGAACCTATGTCCTGTTGAGCACTGGCAATGTGACCAGTACAAGTTGAGATGATCTGTCCCTGTAAACTACACATCAGATTTTGAAGATTTAGCTTTTACAAAAAGGAATGTGAAACATTTTATTAATGATTTTTATACTTATTATATATTGAGTTGAGACTATTTAATACATATTGAGTTAAATAAAATATATTAAAATTAATTCTACCTTTTTACTTTTTATGGAAGACTTAGAGCTACATGGGGAGCGCAAATTTGTGGTTCACACTTATGTTTTTGTTTTTTTTTAAATAAAAGCTTATTTTTTAATTACAAAAAATCAGTTTGGCAACCACAGGAAAAAACAAAGGCAGGTCCATGTCTATTAGTAGAATTTAAAAGAATTCTTAGCAAGATTATTCACCATCAGTATTAACAGAATTCGTGGTCTTCTCAGAATAAAATTCTTAATGTTCAAAGTTAGTGGCGAGCCACATCTCCTCAGATTTTGACTACTCAATGAGAAGGATTCAGGTAGGAAAGGATATAGACATCATATATAT
>NW_006435762.1:3131649-3135589 GCF_000325575.1 Pteropus alecto
TATATATATTCCTAAAGATTCTTTTTGCTTTCTCGCAAACTCTACTCTGCCATCATGACTGGAAGTCTCCCACATTTATGTTTCTATTGGACAGTGTTGCCCCAGAACATAATTCTCAAATATCTTAGACTACATACTTTATCAGTTATAATAAGTTTGAGAATGCACTCCCAAAGTATGTATATTTTTCTGTTTATAAGTATATTTTATATACATGAGAATAGATGTAAAAATAGAAAGCAAACGTATGAATGGAGGTCCTCATATCTTCTTCCCACACCCCAAAGATCGCCACGGGTACCCTGGGAAGTGCTCATGCCCCTTTGGAAACTGCCTCCTTAGAACTGGCTTTTGATGAGGCAGAGGACCCATTTATCACACTCCTTGAGGAATGAGGGAACTGGATGATTCAGTAACTGGAGAAAAACAAAATTACCATAAAAAATGTAACAATACACAGATTACACAAGTACAACCAAAATGAAATACTACAACTGTCACAACCTGAATAAAAAAAAAGGCTAATGATAGGTTCTTAGTTGCTCCTGCAGAATTTTGTTGGACGGTGGGCGAGTGGAAGAGGGGCTACGTGAGAGACAACGAGATTTAGTCCAGAAGCTGTGTCTTCACAGAACTTTACAGGGGTCAGGAAGATGTCAATTGTTTGAATCAAAGATTTTAGGGAAGGGTCTAAGGCACACTCAAGGTTCTCTTTGATAACTTCTCTTACCACCACCACCTATAGTAAAGAGGGACAGGCTCTGGGTTTCTAAAAGTTTATAAGAGGAGTGGGAAAAGAAAGTGCCAGGAAAAAAAGAAGTGGAGAAGGAATCCTTGCCTATGTTCTCAGATTCTATGAGCAGGGACATGGAGCTTGCTCCATATGGGGCCCCAAGAGGAAACAAGACCTTTCTGATGAGAAGTATTGGGAGATGCTAAGATTTGAGGGCAGCAGTGAAAGACTCCTCTGCCCAAGTTTGGTCCAAGAACTGAAGAGATTGTGAGTTTGGGCAAGGTGTGGGGACCTAAGTGTATTAGAGACTAGAGAACCTGCTCCATATATTCTAGAATACACGGACCCTCTGGATCTCTTGCATGACCTTAGGGACGGGGAGAACTCCAAATCATGACTGACATTAATTTCCTGGCAGCAGAATTATTTGAATTAGAAAGACATAGAAAAGTGACAAGTTTTAATAACAAAACATGTTTAATTAATGAATGTACATAGTTACATAATTTAAAATGTCAAATAGAAATGAAAAGAAAGTCCCTTGTCTCACCTCCACACTCCAGATTCCCACTGCCCTGGAACAACCACCTTCAATTTTTAAACTGTGTCTTCTCACATTTACCGCCATAATTCTAAATAAGGTATTCTTATTATTTCTGAAGTTTTTGAGTTTTATATATTATCTAAGAACTTATTATGGAAAGTGAAGTCAACTCTCTTACACACACACACACACACACGCACACACACACATGCACACACACACACTTCTCTCCCTCCTCTCAATATAGTTACATTACCATTTCACAATTTTGGATATTAATAGAGTATTTACATTATTATGACTACATAGTTTTATTCACAGCAGAGCCAGGTAATATATTATGATTTTCCTTTCTTGAAAGAAAATAACTTTTTGTTTTTTTTTCTGGACTCTACCTTTAAAAAACTGCTTAGATTTTTATTTACCTATTTATCATTCATTCATCTTCAAGCTTTCTCATTACACAATAAGACTCTCTCAGTATGTTCACACATTAGAAAATATGTCATTTTCTGTCCTTTCTCATCCTCCTGCACTAATCTGGACTATGCTTGTTATCCTGGGTTTTTCCTTTCTATCAGTCTCACATTTCCCTTTGTCCTCATCTCTTGTAATTTTTTTGTTTTTTTGGGTTCATAATTACTTTATTCATTTAATTCCTTTTTATGAGGGTTAAGGAAGGTACAGATATAACTTTTTTCAGGAGGGCTGCTTATTGGGTAGTGGGAACATGATGTTTTCTAACTTCAGCCTTGTAAAGTAAAAGTCACAGCGGCCTCATAGGACCAACAGCATTTGAAAACTAACCAGCATAACACCAATGACACAATGAAGAAAAATTCCTCTACCAACAGGATCTGACTCCAACCATCTGCATGACAGTTGGACTTCATGGTAGAAAGTAGAGACCTCTTAAACTCTACTAATTTTGTTCTATAAATACCAGATTTAAGTAACTCAGAACAAATCATTTTGTAAGTTCTGGAAAGTAGCTCTTAGTCATATGGGAAAGTAAGCACGTATGTGATTGTGGGTCATTCACCTTCAAGGCCCAAAGCAACTTCTGTAGCCTAAAGTGGAACATTTTGAGCAAAACCAAACTATAATGGATTGAGATATATAAAATATGCTTAAATCCATGAATTCCTAAGGACACACAAAAAACCCTCTTTGGAGGATGACCATTATTCTGAAAACTGGTAGATAAAAAGAAAGAATCAAATGTTCTGCCTTTTCTGAAAATAAAAGAAAACAACAGAAAACCAAACAAACAAAACTATACCTAAAAGTAACCAATTGGTGTTAAGGGTGAGAGTTCTTTTTAAAAAAACATTTCCAGCTAATAAATGAGGAAGGAATAAATTATATTGGAATCCCTAATGGAATAATTGATCTAGGCATTGATCATCCATGGCTACTGAAACCATTTGCTGAAAACTGACAGGGAACTTTATAATATACAGATCAGGCTGACTACACCTGACAATACTGATCAATCTTAATATTACAAAAAAGAGACAAACAGACATTATGTGTTCCATATGATGTAAACAGGAAGTATATAATACTGTCAATAAAAGGTTTTTGCCAAAATATCACACGTCATCTGATCAAATCTCTAGATTTTACTACCACTCAGGAAAATAGAGGGAGCAGGAACATGATAAATTGATATTATAGGAATGCAGTCAACAAAATCATCAAAAATCAGAATATAGGAAACTCTACAGGACGAATGACACAGTTTCTTCCACAAATAAATTACAAGGAAGTAACTACAGATTTGAAGACTCAAGAAACACTCTTGAAAGTGATTCTTGATTCAAATATACCTACTATAAAAGTAGCAAAACTTTTTGAGACAACCGGGAAAATGTGAACACTGACTATATATTTAATAATATTAAGGAATTATTGTTAACTGTTTAAAGTATGACAGTGGTATTATGACTATGTTTTACAAAGACTTCTTGTTGTTTAGAGATATATTCCAAAATAGAGAGGCTCATTTCACCTGCCTTCTTTGTTTCACAAACTGTCATCCCACAAGATTGGCTTCTTTACAACAGTCAGAAAGCTAGTGTAGGTGCCCATGCCCCCTCTGGCTTGTCACAGAGCCTGCTCTGTGTGGGCCCTTGGAGTCAGTCTAGGTCTTCAGAGCCAAAGAAGATCCAGGGTAGCTGGCCACTATGCATGGTTGTAATTGCTGAGTGTGAAATGTGTGCCAGAGTCAATGATAGGGAGTGGTGGGGTCATGGTAAATTGAAGAATACATACTCTATCTGAAAACATTTAAATTCAGTGAAGGGGGTAGTGGTGGTGGTGGAAGCAGGTGAACCCTGGAGACCAAAAAGAGCACAGCTATATCCGGGCTATATCTTTTAGCCAAATTCATGATCCCTGTAGTAGACCTAAAGCCATACTTGAGCTGAATCTAGACTTTTCTTGGAAGTACGACTTTTGGCCAGATCCATCTCTTTCACTATCTGTAGAGAACGCTAGCACCTAGTCAGAGTGGATTAAAAAAATTGTGTTTATTAAACGGACAAAGCAAGAATGTGTAGGAAATGCACTACCAGGAAAAAGGCAGTCCCTTTGGGGAGCCTGACTCTGTTGATTTAATGATAAGAATCTGTACACCAAGGGTGTCAGCCAGCACAGGA
>NW_006435762.1:3135632-3147927 GCF_000325575.1 Pteropus alecto
CCACATCGATCGGCTCCAAAGGGCACTCTTTACACTACAGGGAAAGGGCATATCTAGACTTCCCGGCCACTGCAGACTTTTCTGTACACTGAAAGGGTGGGGTATTTGGGGCCTAAGAAAGAAGCAAGAAACTGACTTCTTCTGTCCTCCCTGTGATTGGTTGATTTTTATTCAATTTAAAAATAATTCTGAGATTCTTCCTGAATACTAGAGAAAATATCAGAATGTGGTAGGAAACTATTACCAAAACACAGGATTTTTGATGTGTCTCAGAATCCTGTTTACCAGGTAGGATTATTAATTTATCTAGCGGGTTAGCAGGAAGGCTGACTGCATCAACTTCTGCATTGCTAAGAACAAATACATATTGAGAGTACTGTACAAAGGAACTCTACCAAGCTCTGTGGGGGATACAGAAACAAAAAAATGCACTTCCTGCCCTACCAGATCTTACAATACGGATGAAGATATAAGAACACAAAATTACATTCTAAGACATAATGTGATAAACGTAAATGACTATGAGATTAAGAAAGGCTAAGATGGGTAGACATTGCAGAAGATCTGGGAATTGACTCCAGCTTTGAAGAGTGGTCTGAATTTCAGTAGGTGTTAAGGGGAGAGAGAGCCTTCTTCTTATCCAATTCTTTCATGGTATAATAGATGTTTCCAGTGCCTGCTTGTCTGTATTCCCTTCAAAGAAGCTACCTTACTCAAAGGCTCTTTTAGGTGGTCATGTTTTTTATGTCCATGAACCCCCTGTTCCAGCAGGTTAGGCAACAGGTAGTTACCTGATTCAGGACTGTCACTCCCAGGTGTGGCCTGAGCAGCATAGCCAAGCTTAGAAAGACATTCTGAGTCTCCTTCTTGAAAATTTAACTGCAGAAACATGGAAAGAACTCATGTGAAAACATGCCAGTGTAAATCGAAGTTAAGAAAGGAAGGTAGTGCCAGGCTACCTAGGAGCCTGAGGACTTTCTGGTTCCAGTTTCAGGTCTCCCTATAATACTCCATCTCTATGTGACTTTAGGTAAACAGAATGGATATCTGTTTCTTCACGAAATTATCTGATTAGATTATATGGACATGATAAATGGAAATAGTAACGGGTCTCTCTCTCTCTCTTTCTCTCTCTCTCTCGGCTCTGAGACTGTCTTCGTACAAATACCTTGAAAGCCATCTTAGTGTTTATAAGGTGGTCATTGCCCTTATATGTGTATGTGAGAGGAATCAACAAATGGCATAGGTTAACCAGAACTTCCAGTTTCTCTTTCTCTTACTTCCAACTTCCCTCCATTCCTGCCTCCCTCTCTTCTTGTGCCATGGATGAAATGAGAGCAATGAGAAATTAAAGGTGAGAAATAATATCACACCAGGCACAGAGTCAACATACAACTGTAGCTGGAGGTAGTCTACAAATTTGATTCTGAGCTCTTAAGGAGGTAGGGGAAACATGGTTAATAACAAACCTTTTTAGTATTTGTAAGACAGAAGCAAAGGAGTTGTGGCTCAACAGAAATTTCTTTCTTGGGTTGAACACCATGTCATCCTCAACCAAAAAACGACAGGTGGCTCTTTCATATAAAATCTCTTATGCAGATGGAGAGCATAATGCCAGAATCCTCCTAAGGAAGGGAACTCTCTTCTTTTTAAGTATGAACATATCTGATGATTTGATTTGATCCAAGGAAAAAGGGAGAAGAAATATAGCATGCTTAGAAGAGTAGATGGCCTCCCGGCCCTCTGGGCAATCTTTGATGAATAGCATGCCTCACAATTGCTCTTTGATAAGAATTAAAGAGCAGAGAGGTTATATCCTGAAGGGCAGAAATTGGATATGGCTGATTAACAGCAGATGCATATTTCCGACATTTTGATATGTGGACAATCAATGGAGCAGGTGTTATGGTTGGAATTATTTTCTGGAAGCAAAGAGCCAAACCAGGAGAGGTGACACCAGATCTTCCAGTTTAGGTAGAAGTCTCAACAGAACATCTGAGCAGGTGTGGGGCTGCTGGTGGAGTCATAGGGGCCTGTGGGAGACTGAACTCCTATTTCCTATTTATTTTGGCTCACCAAAACCTCTGTATGTTTCACAGGGGGGGTCTTAGGGGGCCACGTCAGTGTGGATAGTTGTTGACAATTAAGTAATTTTGTAACATTAATTGGCAAGTTGTTCTCCATTTTCCTAAAATTATGATAACACAGTGTTTATTTTATTTATTTTTAAATGTGTAAAACATAGTGAATGACTGGCACTTGTCCATGCAGGAATAAGTGACTAAAGCACATGAGGAAAATATTATACAGAGCTTTATTTGACAAGTTGATTTATTTAAAAATCAACAAAGTGGCAATGGAACTTCAGGGCAGTAATTTCACATTTATATTAACCTTTAATGAGTCCATGTGGTTTCTTTAAAATCTATATTACCTGTGTAAAGAAAATCTATTCATTAGAAACCCAGTATCTGATTTTGGTAACAGAGCCAATATTCATATCCCACAGAGGCCAATTCTAGTGAGTTTTAAATTCCAAGATATTTAACTTTGTGAATATAAGACTTTATTATCAACACTTATTTCCCATGCTATCAATTGAAAGAATATGTTGACCACCCACTATAACTAATTTATCTGGTAAATTAAAGATTGAGTCATTAATGGATAAAACAACAGTGTTGTTAATATTTTTCTTAGGAAAATAACTTTTATATTTATATTAAGCATATTTGCAAATAATCATTTTACTTCTTGAGGTTTAATATATATTTTATAATTTATTTGTGAAGAAAAATGTATATGTCAATACCAATTGGCCAATTCTTTATTTTTCTCTTAAACTGTAAAAAGAGAAAGTCTCTTTGGCCTACTTAATTAGTATCAATCCCTCTGAGCCAGGCTTTTTGGGTCAGGCTATGTCTAGGTTATTGGCCAGCATATGGTTCAGGTCCCCACTCCTGACCTATTCAGTGACTATCTTTTGCTCATGAAATAGTCTAAGGCCACAGAGACTGTGAGCTGGGTGGGTTCTGTTAGAAGAGGATAAAGAAGTTACATGTATCATGATCGATATGTTTCATATTAGAAGTTTTCAATCTTTCTGTATTGTAAGCAACATTGATGTACACCCTTGTTATCCCTATTTTTGCGTTTGTCCATTAACTTTGTCAGGATGAATTTCTAGAAGAGTAACTGTTGAGTCAAAGGGTATGAAAAATTTAAATTTTGCTACTTATCCTGTCATATTTTTACCAATATATTTCTCTCAGTCTATTAATAGTTCACTTATTGAATACCAAGAATATAATATTCCCCCTTTTCATGTTCGTTAACATGTAAGAAATAAAAGTTTCTCTTCTGTAATTAGCGCACAAAAATCATTGAACCTTACAACCTTGTTCTTTTCCTTGGTTTTCTGTGAAACTGTTTATGAAAGAATTTTAATGTTATTTTGGGAAATAGTCATATCTCTAGAATGTTTTTTACTTCAAGAAAAGGTTAGGGCGGCTTGACTTCTGCTAGGGAGGCTAGAAACCAAGAGAGAAAAAGATAAAATTCCAGGTGTTCTTTTTCACTTAATTTTGCAAATTTTATAAAGATTTTTAAAAAACAAACTTCTCTCAGGGTGGTAGAACAGTTAATAAAGTTTGGAAAGCTGGGCCTGGCTGTCTTCTCAGGAAAGTCTGCATTTGTACTCTGCCTTTCCAAGAGGCTGGTCTGAGTGATCCTGCTGCCATAGTTGTCCCTAGTCACACTTAGGTAGGAGAATTTTTCCCTCTACCTTTTCTTTATACTTCCCTGGTGTAGAGCCCTTCGAACGTGAGAAGGCAGAGAAGTACCTGGGAGCTTATTCAAAGTTCAGATTCCTGCTCTCCAAACCCTGAGATTCTGATTAGGTAGTTCTGGGGCTCCCAAACTTGTATTTTTTAAAAAGCTCCTTAGATAACTCTGGTACAGATACATGGTAAATCCCACACTGAGAAAAATTGCTTTGGGGACTTTGCGTGGGAGGAAATCAAACTTAAAAGTTTTCTATTTAAAAAATGTTTTTCTATAAAATAATTGATTATGCTACTCTTTGTTCCAGTAAGTCAGTTATGGGTGTTATCAAACAACTTTCTTAAAGAGGATATTGAACTGTCTCCCTAATAGATCTCAAACAAGAATGCTGCTGGTGCTTGCTTTTTTTCTACTAGCCATCCTTTTTAATTAACTCCATCTGTCTCAGAGTTTTCCATTCCTAACCCCTCTAGTTCTCCTGTTTTAATTGGGCCATAACAGATTCTACTGAGGAGCCCTACAGTCTCTCCTAATTCTACTTTAGGAATTAATATTTTGAAGACAAATTCCTGGGAGAGGTCAGGGAGGATGTGGGGAGGTCATTTGACTGTTTGCCAGGGACTGACTGGCAGACATTATCTGAGTGAGTTAGAACCTGGCTCTTTGCCTTGAAGGTTCTGACACTTGATTTGGTCAACAAAATCAGATCTAGTCTATGAGCAGGCTCAATTTAACCAAACTCACAGCATGCCACGCATTTATTTACAGTTTGAAAGGAACTGAAATATTTGCATTGGCATGGACCTCCCCACATGTGAGTGGTTTTGGAACCCAATTATAATCAAAAGTTTGCTTCATGGGTAACAAATCAGAAAAAGAGAGGTTAAATACATAATTTGCTTTCTGGATACATTGAGGCTGATGCATTCACCTCCACAATAGAGATAGCTTAGTTAATCTTGATCAGTTAAGCCTTCTGAGGGATACTGCATTTTGTAGATTTGTTGTCATCAGTTAAATTTTACTCTGATCAGAGAACCATTTTATCTCTTCAAAGTGACTTTGCCTCTCTCTGCTTCCCTCCTTTCTTCCTTTGCTTCTTTGTTCTTTTCTTTCTTTCTGTTTGTTTTGCATTTAATTCTTGTTATCCTTTATCCATGTTAATACCCTTTTCCCAAGTTACTGTGTTGAGTGGGAGGTAGGGATGCAGTTTACAATTACTGGGTCGGGCACTTTATAGTTGTCCCCTAGTGTTTCTGCACTACTGCCAGTTTTCTTGTGATTCTCGTCTTGACACTGCAAACCAACTTTACTATTTGCATCTTGTCACAGAAGAAAACCTATTTTTCAATGATTAGAGAGCTGTGCTGTCCCATATGGTAGCCACTAGCCACATATGGTGACTATTTAAATTTAATCTATTAAAATTAAATAAAATAAAAAATGTAGTTTCTTAGTTGCACTAGGCATATTTTAAGTGCTCAAAAGCCACATGTCACTAGGGCTTTCTATTGGATAATGTAGACATAGAACATATCCACCATTGCAGAAAGTTCTATTGGACAGCACTGGCCTAGAGACGGTTACATTTAAAAGGAGCAAGAGGGTCCTTAATTAAGTATTTTCTATACCAAAGGCAAAAAAAAAAAAAAGGGGATTTTTTTTACTTTTTTTTTTTTTTAAATTTAATACTAGTGAGATTTTGCAGTTATAGTTAGTCCAGTGATATGTATAATCGAAGTATCTTTCTGCCACTACCCCATCTTTTCAATTTTTCCAGACACTTTTGGTTGCAAGTAACAGAAACCCATTCTGACTAGCTCGCAAAAAACAGGGGATTTGGTTCAAGGTTGCATGCAGGAGCATCCAAGGACAGGAATACAGCTCAGCCTGGGAACAAACTGGAATCTAAGATATAGTCTTATTAGCACTCTATAAATTCTTCTATCTCTACATCTGCCTCATTTTGGTTTCTCTCTGCAGACTGGCTTACACTGCTTTTCCACTCCAGATACAGCAAGCATGACCACCAATAGCTCCGGAGATCATATTTCCTCCATTCAATACACTAGCCAGACTGAGCTGGACTCTTCTTCAGTGCTCATTCCAAACATCTCTAGGAAGGTGCTCATTGGCCTATTTTGGCTCAGGTGTCTAGTCCTGGTCCAAATGGCTGTGAGTGAGGGCAAGGTCAACCACAGCTGCATGAAGCCCAGCAGTGGCCACTGTGGTTCAGAGGGTGAGAACAAAACCAGGAAAAGACATAGAGTTGGGCAGCCAACCCCATGGGAGGCCTTTTTCACTTTACCATTCAGTGGCCCAAAACAACCCATTTTGGTCCTTTGCCTGAGCTTTCCCTCTCTGAGCTATGCAATAAATCTGCTCTATTTCTACATCCTCTTCTAATCAAGGTTTCTTTACTTTGTGTACTATTACAATAGGATTCTACTAGGTGACCAGTTAATCTGTTATAGACAACAAACTGCAGCAATGGTTTCAGATAAAACCAGAATATTGCTTTTCTCATCTGATAGTGGGAATAATATTGTCTAACTTGAGGCATTGTTGTGAGGTTTAGAGATTAATAATAATAATAATAATAATAATAGTGTTTATTCTCTTCTAAGTAATGCATTTTCAGTTTAACCTGGATATTAATGGAGATAAAATATCTTACGGGAATTTCAAACACTATGTCAGAAAGGTAGTGGGGCAGATAGAATCTTTAGTGATCCTCAAATCACATAACTAAAATTTTTTTTTCAGTTTTGAGAGATAATTGAAACATATAAGTTTAATGCAGAGAGCATATGGTTTGATTTGCATATATTGTGAAAGGATTACCACAATAGGTTCAACTAACATTTATTTATTTTCTCATATAGATATAATAAAAAGAAAAGAAATGAGAAAAAAATAAAGGGAAAAAAATTTTCTCTCCTAATCACAGCCTTAGGATTTACTCTTAACAACTTTCCTATATACTATACAGCAGTGTTGGCTATAGTCATCATGTTGTACATTACATCCCTAGTACTTATTTATCTTATAACTAGAAGTTTGTACCTTTGACCACCTTCCTCCAATTCCCCATCTCCCCACCTTTACCTCTGGTAACCACAAGTCTGATCTCTTTTTTATGGTTTTGATTTTCTTTTTTTAAGATTCCAAATATAAGTGAGATCATACAGTATTTGTCTTTCTCTGTTTGACGTATTACTCAGTGCAATGCCTTCAAGATCCATCCATGTTGTTGCAAATGGTAGGATTTCTTTTTTTTTTTTTTACGGCTGAATAATATTCCATTAGTTCACTGAAGGATACTTAGGTTGTTTCCATGTCTTGGCTATGTATATAGAGCTGCTATGAACATGCAGGTACAGCTATCTTTTCAAGTTAGTGTTTATTACCTTTGGATATATTCCCAGAAGTGGAATTGCAGGGTCATATAGTAGTATATATTTCATATTTTTAAGAAACTTCCATACTATTTCCCATAGTGGCTGTAGCAATTTACATTTCCACCAACAGTGCACAAAGGGTCCTTTTTCTACATTTATGCCAGCATTTGTTATCTTATGTCTTTTTGAAAATGAACATTCTAACAGGCATGAGGTGATATCTCATTGTGGTTTTAATTTGTATTTTCCTAACAACTAGTTATGTTGAACATCTTTTTTCTGTACCTGTTGGTCTTCTGTATATCTTCTTTGGAGAACTGTCTATTCAGGTCCTTTGCCTATATTTCAATTGGGTTACTGTTTTATTGCTGTTGAGTTGTTTGAGCTCTTTACATGTTTTGGGGATTAACCCCTTATCAGATATGTGGTTTGCAAATAGTTTTCCTGTTCCATATGTTGTTTTTTCACTTCCTCGATGGTTTCTTTTGCTGTGCAGAAGCTTTTAGTTTGATGTAGTCCCACTTGTTATTTTTGATTTTATTGCTTATGCTTTAGGTGTCATTTCCAAAAAAAATTCTTACCAAAACCCATGTCAAAAGCTTGTTCTTCTCTTTTCTTCTAGGAGTTTCATGGTTTCAGGCCTTACATTTAAGTCTTTAACCCATTTTGAGTTAGTTTTTATGAGTGGTATAAGATATGGGTCCAGTTTTATTCTTTTACTGATAAATATCCAATTATCCCAGCACCATTTATTAAAGAGACTGTCTTATCTCCATCGAGTATTCTTGGCTCCCTTGTCAAATATTAGTTGACTGTAGGTTTCTATATTTATTTCTGGACTCTCTATTGTGTTCCATTGGTCTATTTGTCTGTTTTTATGCCAGTACCATACTGTTTCAATTACTATTGCTTTATAGTATAGCTTGAAATCAGGAAGTGTGATAATTCTTGCTCTGTTCTTTCTCAGGATTTCTTTCTTATTTGCGGTCTTTTATAACATAAACTTTTTTCCTTTAAAAAAATTTTAAATTACATTTATTGCAGTGACATTGGCTAATAAAATTACATAGGTTTCAAGTGTACAATTCAATAACACATCATCTGTATATTGCATTGTGTGTTCACCACCCAAAGTCAGATCTCCCTCTGTCACCATATATTTGACCCCATTTACCTTCTAGTCTCTCCCCACCCTGTCCCATAACATAAACTTTAATCTTATTTTTTTACATCCAGATTGAGCCTACATAGAACTCAGACTTGAAAATCATGTATAATCTTTTACACAATTCAAAGGGAAGGATTTATCTAACTAAGTGATCTTGAGCACAACTATGAACTAGTTACTTCATCTGTAAAATGACGTAATAATAGCCACTACCTCATAGGGTTACTGTGAGGATTAAATGAGTTGTTATAGGTGAAGTGCTTAGAATAGAGCCTAGCGATAGTACACACTATGTAAATGTTAACATGGGTTATTATTCTTTCATGCATTGTTTCTTAAACTGTAGGTTGCAATGCACTGGTAGTGAATTATAATATAAAGGAACAGAATAGAACAGAATAAAATATCAGAGAGCATTGCACATTAGTAAGGGTAAGAATTATCATAGGTTGTGATAAATACACCACAGAGCTTGGTACAATGCTACCTACCCTATATGTTTCAATATTTGCTCTGTTTTGGCTAATTCGAATTAGTCCTTACAGCTTACTTGAATGAACATGAAGAGTAGTGAGAAAATGAAGAATGGAAGCTTCACTTATGTGGGTCAAATGCATTTGGTTTTAACGCCCGCTCTGCTGCTGATTAGCAAAGCGGTTGGCATGTAACCCAAACTCTGCCTCTACTTCTCTTTTAATAAGTTAAATAAATTAATAAAGAAAAGGGAATTTCTCATATGTATCTCATAGGAAACTGTGAAGCACTTTGAACTACTTTTATAGTCCAGCCGTACATATTAGACAACACTTCTCAACTAGCAGGTTTCAAATCATAGCTTGGGAACATCAGAACTAAATATGACTCCCCTCCTCCTTTTTTTGGGGGAAAAACAGAGGAAGTTCTCTGATTTGCAATAAATCAAACTTTGCCAAATTTTCTAAACTCTCATGAAATTCCTAGAATTGACAGTGAAATACTCTTAATGCATCTGTTACATTGACTTTACAGTTTATTGCAATTTAAACATTGAAAATTCAACGATTTCTAACATAATATTTCTCTATTTTACCATTTCTGGCTATTCCTTTTGCTTCCTTCTTCTTACTCCCCTTCCAATTTCATAGAGCCCAAGTTAAAACCTGAAAAACAGCTGTGTGACACTATTCAGGAAGAGGGGGTTAATAGTTTTTAAGCATCTGGTTCTCATCTTATTTAAAGCATGAAAATGGGAATTGGGATCTTGTAGATCCAATATTGACGTGATAGCTAAGAGGAGAAAGTAGCCCTGAGGAGAAAGCCTTGTCAATAACAGGAAGGAACTTTGCACTGACCGGGACAGCAACACTAAACTAATGTGGGGAGTAAAGTGCACGGGGGAAGAGGATAGGTAGGAAAAAGATTAAAGTGCTATGAGGAAGTTAAAAAGCATCGTCATCATCATAATTCTGACAAGTAGAAATAAGTGAAAAGCTACAGAAAAAAAATGAGATGGAAAAGGAAATAGTTGAGATTCTTTTGTGAAATCGAAGGATTTTGTAGCATTTGACTTGCTGCTGAAAAAGTTTTTCGAAAAAGTTTTTTGTTGAGGATCAAGGAAGGGGGCGAAGCACTAGAATCATCAAGCTACAACTGGTTTCTCTCCTCAGAAAAGACCAGAAGGTGTAAACAAAAACACAAGCCAGTGTTTGTATGCTAGATAAACATTTATTTGACTTTTCTTTCCCCTCCTTCATAAACATAAAAATACTTTACATTGAATGTATGCATTTTACCCTACCTTTTTTGCTTTTATATTCTTCGTAATTACTATTAGGTCTTTATTAATAGATCAGTAAATGGGACAAGAGGAAAGAAAGCATTTGCCTCAAACCATTTGTCAGGTCAGAGGGCAGAACTGGTCTTGGAATTTATAACCTCTAAGTTCTTAGTTTCTATTATTACCAGACGGCTATAACTACTGAATAAGAAATTCTAGACAACCTAGTACCAGTTAGTTTGGATCTTTTATCTGTACTACTTAGTGGAAGATGAGACAATGGTTAGGGTTTCCCCACCAACCCCCACTCATTTGGAATTCTTACATGCACACAGGCACACACTCTCAAAGTGGCCTTACTTAGCATCTGCTGGCAGGCAAGAAAGTGTGGTAGGAGTCCATGCAAACCCATCTAATTGCCATTTACTAACCAATACTTAAGTTGACTTCTCATAACCAATGTAGACCATCAGTATGTGGGAATTACAACATTAATTACCTCACAGTGCTTATTCTTCTAAGGCCTGTATTCTATGTGTCCGTTCAATTGTTTCTGAGATAAAGAACCATTATCATTTGTTTCAGTGTTTTAAATTCATGTTATACAACTCTATTGATAATTTCTGAAAATCCTTCAGTAGGCCTGCAAAAAATGTGTGAGCCTCCCCACCTGCATAAGATTTATGTAAATGACCCTGTTTAGTTTCACTTGCATTCAAAGCTGTACTTTTGAGGCCAAGACCTTGGGAATTGAAGGGCAAAGTGAATTTTAATTTGGTACATTTTATACTTTGATGTATAATGAAACAAAAAAAAAAGTCCTTAAAGCCTTTTTGGGTCTAGCCACATTTGCCTGTCACTATTTCTCAAACAATTGTACATAAAATCATTGGCACAAAAGAGCCTTCCCTCAAAAACAGATTCCTGGGGAAAGCAAATCAAAAGAAGAGGGGCGGGGATAACGTGTTTGATTTCTTAAAAGTTTATTTACTGTCCAATTTATGTCGTCATTATGCCATTGGACATGTTAGCAAGTAATTGTTTTTATGGCTGATAAAATAAGTACTAAACTGTATCATTAACTACAGTTTGGAATCACTTTTTAAAAAAAAAAAAATCTGTCATTTTGATTTCTAAAAATTGTTTCTTCTCGCTAGGCACGAGCAGGTGCCGAGAGTTGACTGGATGCTCAGTCTCAGGACCGTCCAGTCTTCCACATCGGCTTTTCAGCCGGGCCTTCTGAATGTTCTCCCGGTTCGAAAATCTATCCCCCAGACTCGCAGATGCTGTTCTCCCCCCACAGGCTCTGCACAGAACATCATTATCTTTGCCGAGCTTCTGTCTCTATGGCAATAACAGATGGGAAGTGCTGCGGAATTATTCATGTTCAGGAAAGGAGGCAGTCAAGAAGCGGAAGGTAGAGGGGTGGGAGAGGGGGCACGACCTGGGAGAGGGGGCACGACCTGGGAGCACTGAGATGGAGGCAATGGGGCAGTAAGGACAGGAACTTCAGAGTGGAGGGAAGTAGAGGCTTGTGACCTTTAGTAGGCCCATTGGGAGGAAAAGAGGGGGAAAAAAACTAAGGTCGGTTCCAAATGTGGACCCCATTATAAGCGACCTCGAAAAGGTAAAACGAGAAGCAATTGTTCGAAAATGGGAAAAAAGAGAAAAAGGGACAAAGCTTTAGTCTTCTAAATTCTGTGCTTTGCGACTTGGTGGACTATTTCAGTTCCTGCTCTTGCGGTGGGGGTGGAGAAAAGGGGATTTCTTGGTGTTTCGAAATGTGACGGAGCAGCTCGGCAGAGTTCTGTATGCTAATTGCCTATCCTGGGAACACCGACCAGGAAGACCACCCTGAGGGTCACAGCCGGAAGCTCTTACTTAAGTCGTATCTTTTCTGGTCTCATGTTCCCTTTCAAAACAAAAACCTCTCAGTATACACTGTCGAAACATGTATTTTCTCCCTCCCACTTAGAACCGAGAGAGCGGTCTGGTAGGGAGGGAGGCTGAGAAGTAGGGACAAAATGCTTTCTCGCGGTTTCGCCGGAACTTTGGCGAGTCCTCCAAGCCTGGCCCGAAGGCGGATGGAGGTCAGCTCGGGGAAGGCGTCTGGGCGGAGGCCGCCCGGGCAAGGCGGGGACCGCCGGGGTGGGGCGAAGCACAGGCAGCTGGCTGGGCGGCCCTCGG
>NW_006435762.1:3148833-3178668 GCF_000325575.1 Pteropus alecto
CCCCTGGGGAACCCGACGGCGGCCGCGGGGGTGGCGAGGAGTTAACAAAGCTCGTCGAGCTTCCGCGGGCGTGGAGGCCGGAGTCCAGGGTCTAGATGCGCGGGTCCCGGGTGGGGTCGGGGCCAACGGGGTCGTGGGCGGGTGTCCTACGGCGGATCGTGCCTCGCTGACCCCGGGCGGTGGGCGTGGGCAGAGAAGGGCGCTGCACTTGACCCTAGCCGTCGGGACCCCGGAGACTGGGACACCCGTCACCGTCCCACCTCCCTTCCGCCTCCCGTCTGCTCTCTGCGGGGATGCCCCGGGCTAGACCCGGTCGGTCGGCGCCCGGCGGCATGGGGATTCCGGCTTGGCGCCCCACCCGCTCGCTGACCCTTCTTCCTCAGGCCCTGGGCGGGAGGGCGGGCGGTGGTGTAGCTTTAGGGGTGCCGGGGTGACGTCCGAGAACTTCCCGGGGAGAGGGCGCACGGGGGATTTCCACAGTCCTCCCCGCGGCCTCCGCAGTGGGACCGTGTTAGGAGGGCACTCGGGGTTGTCCCAAGTCGCGGGTGGGGTTTGGGGGACTCCTCTTCCTCTACTTCCCACTACCCCCTTGCACACACCCCAAAACGTCCCGGGTCCCTTGTCCTCCACTCCTCCTCCCCCTCAGGTTTGAGATGGGTGGGTGGCTTTGCGTGGGTGGAAGATATCAGGGATGAGGGGACTCCCCAATTCTAGGTCATGCCTTCTGCCCTTTTTCTTGGTTCGCGTTGGCTGGGGTGTTCTTGTGGTGGGCGAAAGTCACTACGTTGGCTAGTGGCCTTGGTCCTTAACCCATTGGGTCTGTTTTAAGGTAAATTGCTGGGAGTTTGAGAGGTAAAATTTTTTTATTTATTGAAATTCTTTGGGGTTTTCTCTCAGGATAGAAGTGGAAGAAGAATCTTTTCTCCCCCTCTTCCTCCATTTGCAGTCTTTGTGAGGTCTGTCTGCCGTGTGCTTTTTGTCCCAGATTAGCCTTGTTCAAGGATGGAGATTCCCAGGCATGGAGGCTATAGCTTCTGGCTTCCATTAATCAAATTCGTTAACCTTTTAAAGGAAAATTGATTTTTGTCTATAGTCACTTCAGAAAAATAACATACACTGAAGATGAATTAATGCACTTAAGATTGTAACTTAGTTACATATGGTAGATATGTTAACTTATCCGATTTTTGGAGATGAAACTAGTGTTTCTTTTTAAATTAGGAGATGAAGTAATGGATTGTTTTAGTTAAAGTGACACAGCTGGAAAGCCTCGTATGGAGTTTGGGGGAGATGGTCTGTTCAAATAGAATGTTTTTCCTATTCTGAGTTGGAGTACCCCTGTCTCCCTTTTGAGGGATATTATTGCTCCTTTTACCCGTTCGCCAAATTTCCTTATTAAATGAAGGTTCTTCTAGTTAACTGGTGTTAAATTTAAAGAAATCACTCAGGTGTCACCTTTGGTAAAATGAACTCAGGTTTAAGATTAAGAAACTGGTTTCAAACTGACCCTTTGGCCTCTGGAGCAAATTCAAATGTAACCCCCCTCCCCCCCATCTTCCTTCTCTTCCAGATTAATTAAAAGAAGAACAAACAGTAATCCTTGAAGATAACTGGGCAGTTTTTCTTTAAATCATCTTTAATTGTAAAAGTTCAAGTGGAGTCAGAGGCTCTTCTTACTGGCCTGACGATTTATACAAGTCTTCAGTTTGTCAACACAGACCAACAGATTATCATCTTTAGAGAAGATTTTTTTTTTCTTTTTTTGTTGTCCTTGGTGCCAAAAATTAAATTTGGGTGCATCACTTGACTCGTGTTTGTGTCTAGGTTTTATGACGGAAGTAATTTCATAAACTTTTCACTTGTCTTGCTTAAAACCAAACCAAACCAAACCAAACCATTGCATTGAACCTGGAAATCTTGAATTGAGAGAATTGGTAACTTTAAGTTAATGTATCCGAAGAATTAAAAAAACAAGTTTCCTCAGAGTTGTGCCTCTTAAAATTCTTTATTATTGGAAACAAATTTTATAGTACTTGGAGTGAAATCTTACTAGAGTATAAGCAGAACCGAACAAATTTCAATGTTTATTGAGTAATTTAGGAAGAGATCTCTTTGGAAGTTTAAATTTTCTATGGGAGTAAGTTACCATAAGTATTGGTATACATTACTTTCTTCAAGTAAGCAATTAAATAACAATGCAAATCTCAGATTTACTTATTTAATACAATAGTTTTTAGCAATGGAAAACCTACAGACAAATTTCTCCTTGGTTCAGGGCTCGAATAAAAAAATGAATGGGTTGGGAGATGATGGCAGCCCTCCAGTGAAAAAAATGATGACAGACATTCATGCAAATGGAAAAATGATGATAAACAAGATGCCAACAGTAAAGAAGGAACACTTGGATGACTATGAAACGCCAATGGAAACTGATGGAGAGCATGTCAAGCGAACCTGTACCTCTGTGCCTGAACCTTTACATTTAAATCCCAGTTTGAAACACACTTTGGCACAATTCCATTTAAGTAGTCAGAGCTCTCTGGGTGGACCAGCAGCATTTTCCGCTCGATACTCCCAAGAAAGCATGTCACCTACTGTATTTTTGCCTCTTCCATCTCCTCAGGTTCTTCCTGGTCCATTGCTCATCCCTTCTGATAGCTCCACAGAACTTACCCAGACTGTGTTGGAAGGGGAGTCAATTTCTTGTTTTCAGGTTGGAGGAGAGAAGAGACTCTGTTTGCCCCAAGTCTTAAATTCTGTTCTCCGAGAATTTTCACTCCAGCAAATAAATACAGTGTGTGACGAATTGTACATCTATTGTTCAAGGTGTACTTCAGACCAGCTTCATATCTTAAAGGTCCTGGGAATACTTCCATTCAATGCCCCATCTTGTGGGCTGATCACATTAACTGATGCACAAAGACTATGTAATGCTTTATTGCGGCCACGTACTTTTCCGCAAAATGGTAGCATACTTCCTGCTAAAAACTCATTGGCTCAGTTAAAAGAAACTGGCAGTGCCTTTGAAGTGGAACATGAATGCTTGGGCAAATGTCAGGGCTTATTTGCACCCCAGTTTTATGTTCAGCCTGATGCTCCGTGTATTCAGTGTCTGGAGTGCTGTGGAATGTTTGCACCCCAGACATTTGTGATGCATTCTCACAGATCACCTGACAAAAGGACTTGCCACTGGGGCTTTGAATCAGCTAAATGGCATTGCTATCTTCATGTGAACCAAAAATACTTAGGGACACCTGAAGAAAAGAAACTGAAGATAGTTTTAGAAGAAATGAAGGAGAAATTTAGCATGAGAAATGGAAAGAGAACTCAATCTAAGGCAAGTTTTTTTTTAATAGCAATTTTGAATAACTGATGGTTTACTTTGCGATCAAAAGTATTTAGATTATAATTTGTTAAGAAATGACATGCAACAACAACAATGGATCCACGTAATGTTTGTATTACATGTTTTAGTCTATAAAGTACTTTCCTGTGCGTGTTGTCATTCGAGCTTCTGAACAACCTAGTAAGAGAAGTAGGATTATTCCCATTTTACAGGTAAGGAGAACGAGGCTCAGATCAAGTGGCTTTCTCAAGATTATGTAGTGAGGGAGTGGAGGATTTGGGGCTTCTTTCTCAAGTTATATCCTCTCACACATCCTGCTTTTTGATGAGTAAATCTGTTGTTTTCCTAGAATTCGTGATAATTTACACGTTGGTGTTACCTCATTCCCAAATGGTATAATAGCTAGTCAAAACAGTTTTGGTCGTGAGCTCCAAACAGCATTTTTCAAAGGTACATCTAGGATTTCTGACATTGTTTACATAAGTGAGTATTTAGGCTTGATCAGTGTTGGAAACAAATGGAAAAGAGATTTTACTGAAGAATTTGTGATTCTAATAACCAACATTTGTTTTAAAGGAATAATTTTAAAAAATTGACAGCCGGAACAGATGAAAGGTTATTTTAGACTAAATACATGTTAACATAAAAACCTATCAACAAAGAGATCTTAAACTTATTTTTTTTTCCTCACTGTATTATGTGGTAGGCTAAACTAATATCTCCATTCCGTGAGTTTGAATGCCTGGGTTATAGATGAGATTTGGGTTATTAAACAGTTTATTGGCCTAGTTTTTAAATATATTTTGCTATTTGATTAAAGTCAGTGTAATAGCTAACACTAAGTGTTTGAAATGTAGCAAGCATTGTTTTTGAGCAGTTTTACATGTATAATTTTGTTTGATTTGTACAAAAGATTGACCATGTTTCATTTTAAAGAGTCTAAGTTTTCCACTATTTTTATTCCTTGAAATAATGTCTGCCCTTTCTACTTCACAGAAGAAATGAATGGAGCATATTAAATGACGGAAGGTTATTCACAGCAACTGTAGAACTTGGCTAGAATCTAAGATTTGGTATCCTGTGCTTTATTATAGTGCCCTTAGGGTTTTGAGGGAAATTTAGTTAAATTTAGATAAGATGGTGATTTGCTTTTGAAGCCCCATGAAGATAATTTTAAACTAATTCAGGGTAGTTTGCTACTGCTCCTTCCAAAGGATCTGCAGGTCTTCGAAATTCCTTGCCTGTGGCTACTAGATATTCATGTTGTTCATGTGCAGTTGTAACAGATTTTGAAGCAGGAGTGACTTCAAGCCAGTTCTCAAATTGCCGGACTTGCTTACAGCTGGACTGCACCCATGGTAAAGCTTGTGCCTTAGAGATTATATTCTGAAAGTATGGAATGCCCCATTCGATATTTATGGTGTGTGTACCCCCAAGTTATTTAGGGCTTCTGCCCTTATGTGGCCATAGATGACTGCATTTGCCAATATTTGCCAATATTTGCCAAATATTCACTCACCAATCTTTGTTGCATTCTTTAGGATAAACTACTTTTCCTAATATTTCTGCTCTGTGTTTATGAAAAAAATATCTGAGAGCTATGATAAGGGTTAAAAAAAAAAAAGGATGATGAATTTACTTAACTGAAACTGAGTGTGCTAGGGTTTGGTTAAAATGGAAACCACCCTTCATCTGGATATAGTCCTTTATTGTCTCAGAACTTATTAATTTGGATTTATTTTTTCTTTGGGGAAGATGTGAGAATTTTTCCATCTTTTCCTATTATTTTTTGCAGTATTTTCTACAGTGTTTCTGGTATATTTTGAATTGTTTCCGACTTTATATGAGTTTTAAACAATTTAAGAGAACTTAAGAAAAATTTCAGCAAACCTTTAAGGAAGGAGATTTTTTGGGTTCATGTGTAATACATACTTGAGTGGTTGTTTTGTTATGCTTGTCATTTCATTTCACATTTAAAAAATTTACTCCTTAAGACTGTGAGGTAGTTCTTTTTTGAAAGTCTGTTGAACAAGGTTTCTCAGATGAGAAACCAGGCTCAGATGGGTCACATGCTCCTGGTTGTATAACAGGTAGGTGGTAGAATCAGGAGTTAAATGCAGGCATTCTGACATAGGTCTAGGACTTTTAACTGGTTTTCTCTAAAGAAAATTTAGTAATGGAAACTTAAAAAACAAGTCAGTTTCGTATAATGGTTCTTAACTTCTGTGTTAACTTATATTTAGACTAAGGTATTTAACTGGTAAGAGGGGCAAGGAGATATTCCTTGACTGGGAAACATTTTTTAGTATCATCTGTGATTGCCAAACAAACCAAGTTAGGCCGAGGAAAGCTCATTTTTAAAAGTTGAAAGACCTAAAAAAAATATATGTGTGTGTGTGTGTGTGTATGTATGTACTAAATGTAACCTTATATAAAGGACGATGTTTAGTGTAACTATGAATGTAATTTTATATGTTTATGTAGTCAAAGTATTGTTTTTGGAATTAAAAAAAAAAACCCTGAAACTAAATAGGCAATTGTTTGAAATATAGCAACTATTAAATTATTTCTAAGGATGGAAATTATATTAGTGATGATCACTAAACTATTTGTATAGCTAATAGCTATATTTAATTTGCATAGCTAATAGCTGTATTTAATTTGCATATTTAGTAGCTATATTAAATTAAATTAATTAATTTTTTAAACGCCTATGGCACCTGGTATTCTTAGGTGGTCTCCCATCCAAGTACTCACCAGGCCCGACCCTGCTTAGCTTCCGAGATGAGACGAGATTGGGCACGTTCAGGGTGGCATGGCCATAGACAGTAACTGTATTTTAGGTGAGAGAAATAAGTGGTATAAGATCAGTGTTCTATGTGAAGGACTGACTGTATTCTTTGTAGAAACTAAAGCTATATTTTGAACTTTTTTACTCAGGTCACTACAAGAAATACACTTGAGTTTAGATCTGCCTAGGTTGCTTTGCAAAATGATGTTGAAAACCTATTTATCTTTTCAATCACTTGAGTTTTTTGTGCTTTTTATTAGAAAAATGGTTATCATATTTCACAATGTACAAATATATGCAAGAATATCATATTCCTGATTCTCCATATCCTCAGTGGATATTATTTATTTGATCTAATTCTGATTTTGTTGAATCCTACATTCTTGTCTGTGGGGAAAAAGGTTGTTAAGCAAATGGACCATTTGTAAATAAAATTTGAAAGGTGATATTATTTTCAAACTCTATCTATGATGCAAGTAGATGACCTAAAGATATTAACTAAAAAATTTACTCTTAAAGCTTATTAAATATTTCACTATTTTTAGTTTTGCATTTTCCTTTTAGTTCATCATTTCTGCAGAGGTCATTGGAATAATGATAATAGTACAAAAAATTTCTCTACTCCTGTAAGCTACTATACTTTCGTTTCAGAAGTTAATATACTTCCTTGTTTAGGAAGTAAGGAAATACACTAGAGAGAATGGACGACTACAAAGAGTAGTGTTGGGACAAAATATGTTTGATCAAGTTGGGAATCGGTCAGAATCAAGTAAGGTATTTATTCCTATGAGGGGCCAGTATCAATGTTTTGTCTAACTTTCTAAAATTAATAATTGTCATTATGAGTTTAGAGACTATGTTTTTCCTGTTTTCCCAGAACATAGTTTAGTGTCTGGCACGTCCAAGGCACTCAGTGAATATTTTTTTTCCTTTACTGATTAAATGTAAAAAAAAAAAACAAAAAAAAACCACTTTTATTTTAGAATATTTGGAATTTTTTTGGAGAAATGATGGTTTGACCTTTAATAAACACATAATTTGCAAATAAATGAATAAGAATACTGATCAAATGAGAGTTTGGATGTGAAGCATTTGGGAAGTTAAAGGTCTTAAAATGCAGGATGATACTTTAAACTGTGGTTGAACTATTTACTATTATATATTTGAAGACTTTTTTTTCCTTTCTCCAAACATTTTGACTTACTTTGAATTATGTGAAGATATTTTTAAGACAAATAAGATAACTGAGTGTTGGGTTCAAATGTATCTCACTCTTAGTTGTTTGTACACAGGAATTACACTAATTGGATATTTGTTTACCTACTAAAATGAAATGTGCAAAAAGAAGGTGCAAAACAGGTTATAAGAATTGTTATAAGGACATTTCAATGAAATCTTTAGAATGGCTTTAGGAATAGTGCCCCCTTATGGTTTGGGAAATACAGAGTGTATATATTCATTTTACCGTTAAATGGTAAAACATTTAAAAATGTTAATATTTTAAAAAATATTTATGAGAAAAACCTTAGAAATTTATTCTTTTGGTCTGAAAAAATTAAACTTCAAGGAATCAGTGTTTAATCAGCCAATAGTGTTCTCATAGCTATGCATACATTATAATTTATGCCACTGGGAGTACAAGGATGTAAACAGGAATTGGGTTAATTTCAGTCTCTTTAGAATTCTGGGAGTGGAAAGTGATTGTGGAGCCAGAACTCAATTTGTTCAAGTAAAGAGATAGAACTAGTTATGAATAGCTTTAGTAATGGCTTGAACCTGTATTTTGCCTACATATAGAATTTTGGTCTGTTGAGAGTTTATATACATAAAATAAAGATTTTATTAGACTACAAAAAGCAAAAGGAATATATAAATAAACCATACACCGGTTTTTTAAGGCGTAGTTCGCTTCATTACTACAGTGTTATAGCACCATGGTAGGCAGAAAGAGGAATGAATAGGAAAGATATACAATTAATTTACAAGTCATTTTGATTTCAAGACTTAGAAGTGTGTCACAGAAATATGTACATAAACAGTAGATGAAAGTGTCCTAAGGCAGGAATTCATCTAGTTTCTGAATCTAGAATGTGGTAGATGCTTAATAACGATTTGAATAACAGAATGAAAAGTCTTAGTAGCCCTATAAAGTTACCAGTGATCTTTGAGGAAGAGCATATGATTAGTTTTAAAGAAAGCATTTTATTTTTATTCGTGATACTGAATTTGAGATTTCAAATAGCATTTAAAGGGTATATTTTGTTTATCATATGAGAACAAGGAATAAAAGTTTAAGAAACTAAAGACCATTTTGGTAAAAAATACTAGGGCTTTTATTCCATGTTAAAATTCTTTGGTGTGATTTTGAAAGCAATGCAGACCCATTGTAAATACTAAGAAAACACGTTCCTCATCATTTTACAATGGAGTAAATTTACCATTGTAATTTATTCCTTTGCATATGTAATGCTTTGTAAATCTGTGCAAAAGCATCTCTACATTGCACAAGTGTTAATACAGGACTAGTTATTGAAATAGTAATATTTTTGGACCAATTTTAAGATAGTTTGCTTAGAGCAGTATTTTTCAAATTGCAGTTTATCACTTATGCAGCCTTTTTTTTTTTTTTTTTAAATCTGGGGTTCCATGAGAGGAGAATTAAGCCTTTCAGAAAAAGATATGAGTGATGGTTTGTTATTTCTCCCAAGGATGGTATATAGTACCATTTTAAATACTTTGTAGAGAAGGTAATTTATTGCATACAATGGATGCCTGGGGACATTTGGCCTTATTCTCTTGAGAACCCCAGGTGAGAAAGAACCAGGAAGCCATGAAATCAATTTAGTGGGTCACCAGCATTAAAAACAAAACAAAGCAAAATAGAGTAAAATAAAAAATAGAGTACATTGCGTATGGGTAAATTAGTTAATCTGCACTTTGCTGTTGTCAATTTACATTGGGTAAAGGCCAAAATAATCTAAGATCATAATTTTTTTTTTTTATAGCATATATACTGAAATGGGATAGAAAAGCAAAAGTCCCAGGAATTAATAGATTTTTTTTTTTATCAGTTCTTTTTCCTTCAAGTTGTAAAGGGAGTGATATACTACTGACTTCACATGGCTTAGCTTCCATGAAGAATTTAACAGTTGCACATTTTAAGAAAATAAGCCTTTGCTTTTCCTGTGAGCATTTTAATCACTTTAAATTGGCTTTGTGAGGTAGGTGGTATGATCTTTCAGTGTAGGGGAACGGCAGTCCTTGCTATAACTCCTGAAGATCTGTCTTTGGTAAGTTAGTGGAAGATCTGTCTTTGGTAAGTTAGTGCAGATGCTTAGATCATATTGTTCCAGTTTTGCTTTAGGTTGATAAATTCTAATAATGACAGTGAAGTGAGGCACAAGACTAAGCCTTAAAATCCCTTAAGTAGCTATTTGCTACCTTGTAACACTATTCCTGTTTCAGTTGTTGAAACACTCATTCACAACATGTTGAAGTACTGAGGAAACCTGATCCTGTACTGAGAGAGATTCAGTTTCTTTTGGTAAGAGTTGTTGGCAGCTGAATAGCAGGGTGTCTCTTGTGTCCTGAAATCATTTATTGACCACTTAAATGTCTTAACTGTTATACACAGTAAAAAGACCTTTACAGGTATATTCACTTTATACCTAAGGAGTTGTTGCTTAACTATGTATTCAGTCATGTGTTTAGTAAGGTTGCTAATGATTTATGTTGTAATGTGTATTTAATATTTCTTATTTAATCATACCATTAGGAGGATAGACTTAAATTTAGCAACTTATAGCCCTTACATTTACTGTCTTATGAATACTAAAATGTATAATCTTTACCTTTTATATTTTTAAAAATAACTTTTCCACATATTTTAAAAAGATTTAATTTTGATTTTTAGGGGGATTTTGAAAATCCTACCAATATTTTGAGGCATTGTCTTTCTTTAGTTCATCAATATTTGTCACTAGGACTTAAAGGTCATAAATATTAATCTGTTACTGTAATTAAAAACTAGAGTGTCACTTAAAAGCAAAGTTATTGAAGATAAGTCTAGGAATTTTAAGATTTTTTTTAATGCAAATTGGAATGTTTGTTTATGAATAGTGCTGAGTGGGTGAAATTGCTGTTGTATCTAGAAGGTGGTGACAAAAATGCTTATTGGGTTTTTTTTTTGTAAATGAAATCAAGTTCTCTAAGTTATTTCATTGTGAGACTAATAAGCATTGTTTTTCCAAAATACAATGGTTCTTTATTAGGAAGTCTGATTATCAAAGGGTCATGTATACATAACACAGTAAGTTGAAATTTAGAGAAACTTTCATAAAACATTCCCTAATTTTTACTTATTTAAAATTACCTCCTTCATATATTTTGGTATTGTTTAAATTTTGCTTTCATAGACATTATTTATTGTTTTATGACCTAGAGAAAGAACTTTTAGAATGAAATAATATGCCTGATATTTTTCTTATGTGCTTCAGTGGAGAATGCCATCCGTTCATTTTGTGGTAGATAATGATAGGGAAGTTGGGTGACAAAAGCATTTAAAAATGTTAAGGCTCTAGCTTAAGCTACTAAGTGATCTACTTCTCTCCTTTGCCAAATCATTTAATGTATTCTATTTTAATGTTTAAATACACAAACAGAATAAATTATTTCAATATTGAAAGGTAAGATAAAAGGCAATAGATGCACATCTCTTGGTATCTTAATTTTTATTCCTGATCAGTAGTAGCTTTACTACTATGCGATTTAATTATGTTGTTCTTTTTTTGAAGACCTAATTTGTATGTTGACATAAATGCAGACTAGATGAAAAAATCTGGCATGCCTGTGAATGTTCTGTTGTGTAATATGTGCTTTTCTTAATTATTTTTAACATGCAGTTGGCATAATTTGTTATAAATGTATTTATGGCTTACCACAGCATATTAGGTAAAATTAACTCTCAACATTTTATTATGGTTGGTGTTGTACATTTCCCCATCATTTACATTTAATTTGTGGATCTGATCCATAAAAGTACATCCCAAAGACCTTTGGGCCTCTGGTACTTCTTGGAGTAGGATATGGAATGTGAAAGAGACTATCTTGTAACTATCTTGGTAGCAGAATAACCTTATAAAAGGCCACCCTGGGAATTAATGAGCAATGTTGTCATTCAGAATTCATTCGACAAATATTTATTGAATCCCTACTACATGCCAGGCTTGCTGCTAGATACTGAAAATACAAAAGTAAGACACTCCTTGACCTCAAGCTGCTGTTCAAGTTGAGACCCAGCAGCCACTCATCAGGGATTTTGAATAGGGAATTCAGACATTGGCTAGGGGACTACACTAGTTGATCTTTAAGGAAGATTTCCTTAGAACCCCTAATCTGTAACTCTGTTAGTGGGATTGTGTGAGAATAGGAGATCAAATAAGGGACAGAAACTAGAGAGGGATGGATGTTTAAATGTACTAACAATTATTTAAGGTGGCATTTGAAGTGTAGAAACATAGATATACATGAGTTTGTCTTTTTTTTTTTTTTTTTTTTTAAGATGAGGCAACCCTTGGTTGACCTCACAGATTGCAAGGACCTTGTCAGTTTACAATCCTTCATTTTTTATTTTGTTATGCCTACAGCACCTGGTCTTCCTAGGTGGTCTCCCATCCAATAAAGATACTTGAGTTTAAATCATGAATAAAAGTAAAACTTACACAAATCAAGCTGTAGAGTTTTGAAATGATCAAAATTGAGTCAGATTTTAAGTCAAGATCTTTGGCCGAAGTTTAGAATTTGCTATTCTGAAGATTTGAGATTCCAGATATCCATAATAGGAAAACTTTTTGAACATATAAATCAGTTTTAGTAATTTTAATTTTAAAAATCTGGAAACAGTTTATTTCTTGGGCAGTACATTGTTTCAAATATAAAACTGATTTAAAGTGGAATTTTTATTTTCTGAATAATGAATTTAACAAATGACTTATAGAAAAGAAATTCTTATTTAATTCAAGCTGATCTTATATTTCCTTGATTTGTTAGTGTGAGCTTATCCATGCTAATTAACACCTCTTTTATCATACAGTGTTGGGGTGGCAAATGTTCTGCCTAAGTGAATTTTCTGGATAATGAAGCTACTTTTCTCAGCACCATGTTTTTTAAAACTTTAAACTTTGTCATGAATTCTACAATGTCTTAATAGTTTTCAGTCTTTTTAAGTGGTACGTAGTATGGTATATATGTATCTGACATACTATTTATATGTGGTATAAATATAGAATATAATTTAATGATGTCATGTTGACTCAAGACTTCTTAAACATTGGTTACTATACTATGTTGTGATAAGGGTCGGGGACAGTTGAGATATATTGAATTATTTGCCTACCCTATAAAAAATCTCTCAAATTGTTTCGCTTTTTGAATCAGTTTTTATATTTACGTTCTGTAATTCTCCTCTCCTTAGGCTGTCAACTGTCACCCAGCATCTATCATTTAGTATTTCTGTTGCCAGCAGTCAGCTCCCTTTCTAATTTACTGGTAGAACTGAGCTGTAGATTGAGAAACTATGTAAACAAGTGATTGGTTTACTTTATTAATAAGCAGTTGATTTTGCCTCAGATTCTGAACTTCTTTAGAATATTTGATCAGGATTATGAAGTTTTTTGTTTTTGTTTTTTTAAATCTACTCTAGAGGCTAGAGGCCATCACTGAATCCTCAACTCTTTAATCCTTTAAAAATGTGATTCTGTACCCCCCTTCCCCCCGCCCCATCATCTTGTGGTCTTGTTAGTTTTTCAAACTTCTTGCCTAGTGATTCTCAACAAAAATGTCAGTCTCCTACCAATACAAATTACTGTATTTTTGTTTTTGGCTTTTAATTGGCTTTGAATCATCTAATTGGTCAAGTTATGTAATGTATGCTCCAAAGCTGTTTCCTTTCCATTTTCAGCCTGTTGTGTTGGCACAGTGGGTTACTTCTCAGGCCTCTCCTGAGGTTTTTCATCCCTCATTGGTTTCTTCCATTAGCAAGAGCTCCCTGATCAAACCATGGACAGTTTATGAATTGGTTTTGCTTTAATCACAACTGCTTAGCATCTGGAGATATTTTCATTCATTTTACTTAGTTTCTTGGTTCTGAACTGAATATTAGGATGTCAGGTGGGACAGTTTTCCTAATTCCTTGGTATTTAGTGGCTGTCCCCCTGAGTGTGGTGTTTATCCATCCTCGAATAAGGATGTCATTCTCCACACACCTTAGCTAGTTGCAGAAGGGAATGGAGCCTCTCAGAGGCAGGGTCCAAAGAATATCCAGCTCTCCTTTTTGTCCCATCTTTCCTTTATCTCAATCCCAATTCCCTTCTCCCTCACTCTTAGATTTGTCTGTTAACCTCCTACATTTGTTGCTCACCTGAACCATGCCTCCTTTCAGTTCATTTTCCCCTTCTCCATTAGTGAATTGCCCTCTTTTAAGACACCCTTTTCCCAAAAGAGCAGGGTAATTACTATAATATGAAATATTTGTGTGTATACGGAGGGGAGACAAAGTAATAAAGCAAACCAAAATAAGGGAGCAGTTAGTAACACAGGTTATTTATTCTTTCTCAGTTTCTGAACCTCAGTCTTCTAACCTATAAAACAGATAATGATATCTACATAATGAAGTATTTGTTAGACTTAAGCAGGATGTATAAAGTTTTTATCAGGTAGATTCATTAAGTAGCCAGTTACCTTTTTTATTTACAGGTACAGTTTATGAGGAAATATGGTTTACTGATATGTGTTATTAGCAAAGTGGATTCACATTTAGTTTGGCAAAGTATTTATTGATGTAGAATGTTACATGCTAATAAATACAATATGAATGGAGTATATTCTAGCTGATTGTAGAAGAACCAACTTATAAATGCTGTACATTTGCAGAATACTATTATTTAAAATGGATTTAAAAAATAGATTCCATAAGTATAAAATTGGATCAGATCACTTGTGGGAATCCATGTTAACATGCATAGTGAAACTTCTTGTGATGGGAGAGTTCATGTAGCAGTCTCTTTGAGTTTCAAGTGACTAGACATGGTACTTTAAGGAAAGATTGTCTTATTAGAAGATGACCGTAATTAATGTAACTCTTCTTTGTCAGGGTTCTCCAGAGATACCCTAAGGCCCTATCAGATTGACACATTAAAATTTTAACCATAATATCTTCTCTCCATAAACTTTCCCTTCTGCATTTTTCTACAGATAGATACACCATCAGGAATGGAATTACCGTCATGGTATCCTGTTATAAAGCAGGAACATGATCATGTTTCTCAGACACATTCATTATTACACCCCAGGTGAGTGGATATTAGCTCGTTAGTTTATTCATTTGTTTGTTGGTTCATTCATTCATTAATTTATTCAACCAACATCTATATGTTAGGTCTGTTCTAGGCTTTGGGAATTCATTATTTAGCTTTACTTTCTTATTAATCAGTGAAATGAATTATAAATTGTGTTGAATATTTAAGATAACCTTTTCTTGTATTTCTGTGTTATTTTCTAGAAAGAGGTCATTTCCCCTTTTCCCTGAAGTAAAAAATGAAAGTTTTCTTTTAATTTCCTTACTTCCTTTCAAGAGGTAAACCAACTCTTCAAGAGTCTAGTGTGCAAGTTTGATGTTTTAAAAAGAAATCTTTTTGAAAATTAGAAGCTTTCATTGTAACTACACCCCTCACTCAAAATCAAGTTTTTATATTTTAAATAAAAATTATCTTAGTTCGATCTTAGTTTTGCAGTTTGTTATTGCTGTTTTATCAAATACTTAGGAAGTACTAAAGTATTTTAGGAAGATTGTTCTGTGGAGTTTGATTCAAGGACTGCCCAGTAGCTGGGGCAGCATTCAGAGTGCCTGTTCTCTCTCAGAGCTTTGTAAGGGCCCTGGGAGCTCCTCATTAGGCCTGTGGTTAACCCAGCCATAGCCATACAGGGCGGGACTGAATCAGCCTCACTATAACAAAGAGCAATGATTTCTTCCTTTGGAGGGGTGATAGGCAAGAAAATGGTCCTCCAAAGTAGCATATAGTCTTGATTTCTTTCTGGCATAAACCTTACCTACTCAGAGCTGTAAAGTACTTCATGCTCTTAGTTCTCAAGTGGTTTTGAAGGTAGGAGAAGAGACTGATTTTCTTTTCCAGTGAGTACCTTTTTTGTGCTTAGAAATTACTTTGTGCAAAATAACAAAAATTTCTTGTAATTTTGCTCTTATTGCCTAAAGTACTGACTTTTTCAAGAATTCTTTTTTATGCCCCTTATTTTCTGAGTTGTTATGTTGTCTGTTTTGGTGGAAAAAAAAAAAAAAAAAAGTTTAACCATTGAAATAGATGTAACACATTTTGCTTTTTACCTAAAGGTAACACATGTCTTATTATGCCTTTCTTTGTTTTCAGCTACTACTTATACATGTGTGATAAAGTGGTTGCCCCAAATGTGTCACTTACTTCTGCTGTATCCCAGTCTAAAGAGATCACAAAGACAGAGGCAAGTAGATCCTTACCACGACAGTCAGAGAAGCCTCACAGTAGTGGGAAACATCAGAAAACAGTGTCTTATCCAGATGTCTCACTGGAGGAACAGGAAAAAATGGATTTAAAAACAAGTAGAGAATTATGTAGCCGTTTAGGTAAGTATTCAGAACTTATCTTTTTAAAAATCAAGTGTCTAATAAACACCTATTCAGCATTTTCAAAGAGGATTTCTATTTAAGAGAACTTTTCAGGTAATTGAAGCTTTTATTGTAGAAAATGCCACCTTTCAAAATTCGGAGTGACTATTTAGAACCTCAGTTGCTGTACTTTTGTAGAATGGCGATAGTTATAGAGGCTAATGAGATTGATGTATAGGCTACATGGCTTCATACTGCAAGTGATTTTTGTCTAATTACTTTTTCCCCTTCCTGCCTTTTCTTTGCTGTCAGATTTCTTCAGAAGGTCCTTATTTTTCTTTCTAATTTGCTGTGAACTGAGAACCTGTTTAATAATGCTAAGAAGTATATGGAACAGTAGTTGGGTATAGGACTCAGGGAAACTTAGTCGTGGGATAAGGAAGGATAGAAAACTCATAGCTGTGGGAGCCAGGCAGATGGCATGAATGCAGAACGCTGGCTGGATATCTAAAAAAAAAAGCTGCCTAGTTACAGCGCAGACCAAACAAGATATGTTTGCTTAAATGCTTCTTATATTACCCTCCATGTAGCTGCAGAGCTTTGCTTATAGCTTAGATAAGTTTAACAGTTATTTCAGCTTTTTGAGAGCAGTTGAAGAGTCTTCTAGTCATTTAACTGTTTACATAGATAATTGAGATTCTTGGGGAGTTTTCTGTACTTTAATTTTGAGATTTTTAAAGTTTAGTTTTCTTTGGATTTAAATATGGTAAATAATTTGAATGTACCTTTATACTCTATTTTCATTATATTTTATTTCCCAGGTTAATGAATTCTAGTACCTTAAAATAATTGAGATATAATTCATACCTTGAAATTTATGCTTTTAATGGGTATAATTCAGTGGTTTTTTAGTAAATTCACAAAAGTTGTGCAATGATCACAACTGCTTAATTTCAGAACATTTTCTTCACCCTAAAAGAAACCCTGGAATCCATTAGAAGTTACTGTCTATTCTCCCCGTTCCCCAGCCTCTGTCAACCACTAATCTAGTTTCTGTCTTTATAGACTCTGGACATTTTCATATAAAAGAGATCATACAATATGTTGTGGCCTTTTGTTGTTTGGCTTCTTTCGCTAAGCATATTTTTTCAGTTCATGTTGTACTTTCCTCTTTTATGGCTCAATAATATTCTATTGTGTGGATAGATATTTACCATGTTTTGTTCATCAGTTGATGGACATTTGTATTGTGTCTACTTTTTGGCTGTTCTAAACACTTACGCACACGTTTTAATGTGGATGTATGTTTTCATTTCTCTTGGGTATATATTTAGGAGTGAAATTGTTGTTTGATGTGGTAACTCTATGTTTAACATAGACTGTCAAACTGTTTTTCAAAGCAGCTGCACAATTTCATTCCCACTAGCACTTTATGAGGGTTCTAATTTCTGCATCTTTGTCAACACTTGTTATTGTCTGTCTTTTTGATTATAACCATCCTAGTGGTTGTGAAGTGGTATTTCATGGTTTTGATTTACAGTCCTCAGTGACTAATGATATTGAGTGTTTTTTCATGTTTTTATTGGACATTGCAAATCTGGAGAAATATATATTTAGATCCTTTGCCTATTTTAAAATTGGGTTATTTCTCTTTATATTGGGTTTTAAGAGCTCCTTATATATTCTGGATACTAGACCTTTATCAGATATATCATTTGCCATTTTGTCTGTTGTCTTTTCATTTTCTTGTTAGTGTCCTTTGAAGCACGCAAGTTCTAAAGTTTGATGAAATCTAATTTATTTTTTCTTTGGTTCTCTATAGGTGTCATGTCTAAAACACCAAGGTCACAAAGATTTACATAGAAGAGTCTTAGCTCTTACAGTTAGGTCTTTTATGCATTTTGAGTTACTTTTTATATATGGTATGAGGTTCAACTTCATTGTTTGTACGTGGATACAGTTGTCTCAGCACTGTCAAAAAGAATATTCTCTCCTGATTGAATTGTCATGGTGCCTTTGTTGAAAACCTGTTGCCCATATAAGTATGGGTTTATTTATGATCTTAATCCTTATGCCAGTACTATACACAGTCTTGATTTCTGTAGCTTTGTAATAAGCTGTGAGTCCTCAACTTTGTTACTCTTTTTCAAGATTGTTTTGGCTATTTTGGATTCTTTGCATTTCTATATGAATTTTAGAATTAGCTTGTCAGTTTCTGCCACAAAGCCAACTGGGATTTTGATATATATTGCATTGAAAAAGTAGATTAGTTTGGTGAGTATTACCAGCTGTCTTAGTCCATTTGGGATGCTATAGCAAAAGTACCATAGACTGGGTAGCTTACACTTGGGTTCCCCAATCCCTGGGCCACAGACCGGTACCAGTCCATGCATGGTCTGTTAGGAATTGGGTTGCACAGCAGGAGATAAGTGGTGGGCAAGTGAGTAAAACTTCATCTGTATATGCAGTCGCACCCCAGTGCTTCAGCGCCACCTTAGATCATCAGGCATTAGATTCTCATAGGAGCACTGGTCCTTGGTGCCAAAAAGGTTGGGGACTGCTGGTATCATAAACATTTATTTTTCACAGTTCTGGAGGAACTGTGTAAGGTCAAGGCATCAGCAAATTTGGTGTATGGCAAGGGCCTGCTTCCTGGTTCATAGCCATCATCTTTTTTATTTTTTTTTAATGCCTACAGCACCTAGTCTTCCTAGGTGGTCTCCCATGCAAGTACAAACCAGGCCTGACCCTGCTTAGCTTCCAAGATCAGACGAGATCGGGTGTGTTCAGGGTGGCATGGCCGTAGACAATAGCCATCTTCTTACTGGGTCCTCACATGGTTGAAAGCATAGGAGAGCTCTCTGGAATCTCTTTTATAAGGGCATAAATCCCATCGTAGTGGCTCTATATGTATGACCTAATCACCTCCCAGAGGCCCCACCTCCTAATACCATCACATTGGCAGTCAGGATTTCAACATACGAATTCTAGGCAGGAAGGTGTCACTAACATTCAGTTCATGACACCTTCTTAACAATATTAAGTCTTCTAATCCATGAACATGGGATACCTTTCCATTTATTTAGGTCTTTAATTTCTTTCAATGATGTTGTGTGGTTTTTATTGTTCGAGTCTTGTACGATTTTTGTTAAATTTATAAGTATTTTTTTATTTCATTTGTAAATGGGATTAGTTTTTAATCTATGGATTGCTCTAGTGACTTTTTAAGAGTGATATTCATACTCTTTTTCTTCATTTTTGCTTTATAAAGATCCATTCATCTCAAATAATTCTGTAAGTAAAAAGAAACCCGAGTCTACCACTTGCAACTCAGTCAGAGACACAAGCAAGGCGGGAATTGACCATGATACTGCAGCTTCATCTCCACTTCTTGTCAAAGATGTCATTTGTGAGGATGATAAGGGAAAAATCATGGAAGAAGCAATGAGAACTTATGTAAAACAGCAAGAAAAATTGGACTCAATTTTGCAGAAGAAGCAACAACTTCAGATGGTAAAATTATTATCTAAATAATAGCCCATTATGAAAAAATACTTTTGCATATTCTTAAGATAAATCAAGATGAGATGCTGCTGATATATTTAAGATTATTCAGTTTTATACTCAAGCAATTTTAATGTACTTTGTTTTTAGAGAAAATAGTTTTTCAAGATAATTACTTCTACATAAAACTGATATGACAACTGACTTTTAGCTATTATATGTCCTGTTTTTCCTGAATTGAAATTTTTAACATGATAGAAATAAAGTAAATACAATTTATATTGTGATTTTTTAATATTACAGGAAGTTGAATTGTTGAATAGTTCAAAAGCTATGAAGGAACTCACTGAAGAACAGCAGAATTTACAGAAAGAGCTTGAATCTTTACAGAATGAACATGCTCAAAGAATGGAAGAATTTTATGTTGAACAGAAAGACTTAGAGAAAAAATTAGAGCAGGTAATGAAGCAAAAATGTACTTGCGACTCAAATTTGGAAAAAGACAAAGAAGCTGAATATGCGGCACAGGTAAGAATTACTGTTTGTAGTGCCCTTTCAACATGGAAATTGAAGCTGTTAAAGAAATTATTTTTTGTCAAGCTCATTTTATTGGGTTAGATTTCAAAATAGTTCTGTTATAGATAACTTTATGCTATATCATCCAAGGTGATTTTTTGACCTCGATTGCTTTATTACTTTAAACTTTTATTGGGTTTCCATAGTTTAGTTGCCCAAATTGCTAATCTCCATCTGAATATCAAGTGTTATATTATATTTTAATGTAGCTTTACATTAGCTTTCAGACCAACAAATTAATAAACATGAACTGTTGTCCACTGTTTAAAAACACTGGAGCAAAAATGAACTTGGAGAAGATGAACAAATAACACTTAACATGAGTAGGCGGTGATGATGAGAGGTGTGCTAAAGCTAGTGCATAATGAAAATATGCTAGGTGTTCAGTTCTCTCAACCCTTTGTTTTTCCTTCAGTTCAATGTCATATCAAAGTCAGATTAATAGTATTAGATATTCAAAAGATTGTAGTATGCATTAAATAGCTCATTTTATAAAGATGAATTTGAAGGAAGATCTTTGCCATTATGTGAGGATTAAATGGAAACACAAAACTGAATGAAAACTGACAAAGTTGTTTTAAATCACACAGTTGGCAGAATTAAGACAGAGATTGGACCATGCCGAGGCGGATAGGCAAGAACTCCAAGATGAACTCAGACAGGAACGGGAGGCAAGACAGAAGTTAGAAATGATGATAAAAGAGCTAAAGCTGCAGATTTTGAAATCAAAGACTGCTAAAGAATAGAAACCTTTAAAGAGATTCGTCTGTGTATTCTCGACAGGGTTTATTTTGTTTGTTTGCTTTGCTAATTGAATTCCGAACCGTTTATCTGCATGAAGATAACTTAGGTGTTTTATCCATTTGTAGATCAGAGAAAATGAAGAAATTATATATATTAGTACATAAATTTTTACATTTTCCAAATGAATGGAAATGTATGTTTCTTTGTACTTTTTTTTTGCAACCAGCTTAGTAACAGTACTCTGTGGTTTCAACTATTAGATGACCTGCCTATATTTCTAATGCAAATTTAACAGTTGCATACTTTTTAAAAGCTGCATTGTATGGTGGAAAATAATTGTGGTCAATTTTGTTATCCATATTTCAGACTCAATTTTAGATAACAATGGTGGTGTCATATTTCAAATATATAGAGCTTAAGGGGTTGAATCTCCAGTTTTTTCCATTAACGATCTACTTTCTAAGTTGATATATTTATTATTATATACAAAATTTGCTTTTATTTTGTTCATACTGTGGAGTGAATTTCCATCAGTTTTCTTCTTTTTAATGTCTCCTAAGAGACATTTTATCAAAAGAAGAATTTCATTGATGAAGTTATAGCACACCCCGTGGGCATAAATGGGGAATGATAGTATGCTTTGTTATAATCCTGCTGCTAAACACAAGAAGCAGTTGTAATTTGATTTTTGGTTTATACGTGGTTATATTTAGAATTATTTTTTTTATGAGGAAATGTCAGGAGAGAGAGAATAAAATGTAAAAGTTTCTGAACTTTTGTTTATGTTAATAGTGGTGTGAAATGTTAATGTTCTTGAGAAAAACTGATACTGTTGATGTACATCAGTTTCTATACAATCCATAATCTTCCTGTACAGTTTTTATATGTAGTTATGGGTCTTACTGAAATTTATATAATTTGTTTTCCTTTAAATTGTAAAATATTAAATGCCTTGAAGGTTATTTTGGACTTTTGTATGTTTAAATGTTGTCTTATCAAAATTTGCCCGAATGGACCATTTCAATTACTACTTATTATCAAAATCAGGAATTTACAGTCAACTGATTAGTGTATGATAGGTTAATATAGTCATCTGCTACTAAAAGATTTTTAGATAATTTTTAGAAGAGAGGAATTCTGTAGTTTGGTAGAGGGGCAACATCTTCTGCACTTTTTTTTTTTTTTTGCACAGTAAAGTCTCATTCCTTAATGGCAAATTTCTTATTAGTTAATTCGTGGCTTAAAAGATATTCAGTAAAATTCTTAGTATGCATTTTTTAAAAGAAGTTTCCTGAAGCTACTATTAATTGATATTCTTATCCCATGAATTTTATGTTTCTCATGTTCTTGCATAAGGTACTGAATGAAATTACTTGAGAGCTAAGTTTATTTTTAAAATAAATCAGCTAGAGTTAAGGTTATATGCTGTTCCCAGCGTAAATGATAGCTACTCAAATGATACAGATCTTCAAAAATCAGTAGGTTAAACTAGTTATTTTTATATTTTGCTTAGTGATACTAATGTATCCTAAATGAATTTTTGTACTTCCTTTTTTTTTTTTTTTAGGTGAGGCAACCCTTGATTGACCTCACAGATTGCAAGGACCTTGTCAATTTACAACCTTTTATTTTTTTATTTTTTACACCTACAGCACCTGATCTTTCTTGGTGGTCTCCCATCCAAGTACTAACCAGGCCTGACCCTGCTTAGCTTGAGATCAGACAGGATCGGGCTTATGAATTTTTGTACTCCCCAAAGTATAGTTTCTTCGCAAGAGTGTAATCTAAATGTGTATTATCTATTTTCCATTTAAATTTTACTGTATCAATCCTGCAATTAAATTTGTTGACTTTTAGAATCTTCTCAAGGAGGAACAAATGTAAAAATGACGTAGAGGAACAAATTTAAAATGACCTACCCTCATAATACTTTTTATTTAGATCTGGAGAAAGAAAAATCACAAAGACATTTTATGATACAGTTTCGCTTTAGTTGTGAATTACCCGTGTTACAGCTAAGGTTTTTAAGAGACAAACTCAAGCTCCTGTAGTTTCATTTATTTTTCTAATTCACTCAAGATCTTTCTGTTTGTTATTTAGTAAATGTTAAATTTACTTAAGTTTCAACCCAAAACTTCTAAAATAAATTGCTTCATCTTTGCAATATTTTACTTAGAATTGCAAAATTCTAAGCAATGCTTAAACACTTTATCATAAACTTTTAATTTAGAATTGAGTAAAGAAATATTTTTTCTAGTTCTTCACATAATGAAAACTTGTTACGTGAAATTGTGTAGTCTTCATTTTCCAGAAGATACTTCGATGTGCCATAGGTTTCTGTCTTAACTTCCTTGAAAATAGTTTTTTAGTCACTTGTAAATATTATACCTATTCTAGTTAAAAATAATTTTAAGTTAAACTGCACCACATAGCTTGAAAATATAGAGATTTTGTAATATTTTAAAAGTGGCCTCTATCACATCTCAGCCTTTTGGCTAAGATCAAGTGTAGTATCTGTTTTTGTCAGTTTAATAAAAGTGTCCTCTGCTAAAATATCTTATCCATATAAACTTATTCTTCTATTCTTTGCATGCTCATTTTGTGTGTTGATTGCTAGTTTAAAGTTTGTGTTGTTTTGTGTGCTAAATCATTAGGTAAGCAGATTTTCCCTCAGATTTTGTAATGTTCTTTTTAGGAAAAATATAAAAATGCTTTAAAAAGCTGCATTGAAGGAACGGCCTATCGAGAGTGCTAGAGCATCTTTAGAAGGAAGAAAAGATAGAATACTAGCTTACTGGGTGATGGGTGATATTTAATTTGGGTGATGATAGTTTCTGTACTCTATGAGAAAAAGGTACCAAATCTATAAAGGTAGTAAATGTAAAATCTGCTGTCTTCGAGGAAGCTCAAAACCACCCTAATTTCATAAATGCAACTTGTAACACTATGAAAAGATTTAACCAACAACATAGGTTTGGCTTGTGCTTTAGTTTTGTGAAGCATATTCTTTAGCTTGAATTTCTGTGTCCATGAGAATTAGGATGCTTTTATGCTTCTTGAACTAATTTTATAGTATACTTAATATATTACCTATTGAGATATAAAATCATTTGTACATATTGAATTAAAAACCAGTTACTAAAGTAGGTGAAATAGACCAAGTACAATGATATTTGCAGGTTATCCATATATTTTTAGACAAAACAACCAATTTATTTGCACACCTGTGACTTTTTGAAGGAAAATAAAATGATAAGGAAACTCAATATGAAACATGCTCAAGGTATTTCTCTAAAATTAATTGTAAATCTGGTGCTGAAGGCTTTTGATGAGCTAAAATTTTCTTCTTAATGAAAAGACATATTTTGATTGTTTAGGGACTAATCTTCATTTTTATTTGCTTTTGTGCATTTAATTCATACAACAGGACATTAAAAATTAACAACAAAAGTTGTGCTCATACTGTATATCTATTTCTGTGCTTGGAACTACTTGTTTATAGTTTATATTGAAGCTGTCAGCAATAAGGGACATATTACTGCTGTATTATACATTGTGGGATTGAATAAACGGCTTAATTTTTTTTCAAGTATAGAGTACTTAAGCATTTCCATTATTGGAAAAATTCATGTAGGTATTCTATATTACATTTTGTTTAAAAGGACAGTGTTTTGGTTTTTTTGTTTTTGTAAAATCTTTCCATTTTAAATGGCTTTAAACTACACAATAAAAATTGGGGCCTTTTTTTTTAAGTAATAGAATTAAATGTCTTATATAGTGCTACTGTTTTTGAATTAGAAAGTGTTCAAATGTAAAAACTAAAATTTAAAAATTAAGCCCAGAAAACAAAATAGTATATTAAATTAGTTGAATGTAAAAGAATTTATAAGATTTTTTTTTCTTTAATATAGATACCTCATTTGAAAATAAAGCACAGCATACTTAAAGTAGTTCTAGTTTAAAAAAGTCCTACTAAAAATTGCTAAATATAGGATATCTTTTGGGGAATTATAGTTTGGGGGAAGTAAAATATACATGCTTTCAACCATTCTGTTAGAAGTATTTGTTTATCCTGATACTATTAAGCCAACACAGTAGTCTTAAATTATTTCAGAATTTTTAATCTGTGAAGGCAGTAAATGAAATACCTGTTCTGCAACTGTTGAAATAAATTGTTGACTATATTGACCATAATTCAATTTAAAAATTTGCCAATGATGTATAGTTTTATGGTTAAAATTGCTGTGGTTGGTTGCATTACATGACACAAAACTGTCCTCTACCTCACGTGAAATAAATATTTTATATGGTTTTACTATAAAACAAGACTCATCTATCTGGTTACTTAGTTTACAAATTTTGAATTATATTTATTGAAACATGACATACTGTGCTCTTAGCTTATACCTCAATTGTATTTTGTGCTGTTTCCATTTTCATGCCTTGTAAATAACTTGTGTAGATCGTGGATTGAATTCCAAATGAAAACTTTTAATGCCAATAAAATTGATTCAAGCCATCTTAGTATCCTGTATGAGCTCTACTTTCTTGTCCCTTAAGGTTGACATTTTCTCCTTTGCTCCTTTAAAGTCTTATTCATTACACACTGAGTGATTGAGTTGAGAAACCTTTTTTAAATTATACAATGTGAAATTTATGCAATATTTCAGGTGATGAATATACTGGCATTTAGTGATTATTCTCTTTCATGATACTTGGTGTAATGCTTTAACTTAGCACATACCCACAACTCTGGTATTAGTTATCCATTACTGTATAACAAATTACTCCAAAGTTCAGCACCTTACAGCAACAAATATCTCACACAGTATCTGAAGGGCAGAAATCCAAGAGTAGGTTAGCTGAGTGCTGGCTCAGGAGTCTTAGAAGGGTGCAATTTTATGTTATCTGGGCTGAAGTTTTGGTGTTACCTGGTGACTGCTTCTAAGCTCTCACATGGCTATTGACAGCCACTCAAGTTCCTCACTGTGTGCACCTGTCATGGAGCCCTTCATAACAGTGATCCAAAGGAGAGAAAGTGATGCCACAATCTGATGACCTGGATTCTTAAGTCACACACTTACTTTTACCCTATCCTATTTATTAGAAGTGAGTCATTAAATCTGGTCTATATCAATTCTAGGGATTACACAAGAGTGCGAATACCAGTAGTCAGGGATCATTGAAGGCCATCTTAGAGTCTGGTTACCATACCCTCCAATTATTTTTTTCTGTGGCAAAATATACATACCATAAAAGGTGTATAATTCAGTGGCAGTAGGTACATTCACAATGTTGCAGAACTATCACCACAATTTCCAGAACTTTTTCATTATCTGAAACAGACTATACCTATTAAACAATAACACCCTATTCACCTCTCTCCCTCAGCTTTTGATATCCTCTATTCTATTTTCTGTCTATGAGCAGAATCATAAATATTTGTTCTTTTGTGTCTGACTTCTTTCACTTAGCATGCTTTTATGGTACAACCACGTGTCATAAGTCCTTTCCTTTTAAGGCTGAACAATCCATTGTGTGTGTGTGTGTGTGTGTGTGTACTACATTCTGTTTGTCCATTCATCTATTGATGGACATTTCGGGTTGTTTGCACACTTTAGCTATTAGAATAATGCTGCTATGAACATTGTTTTACAAGTATCTGTTTAAGTCCCTGCTTAATACTTTTGGGTACATACACACTAAGAGGTGGAATTGCTGGATCATATGGTAATTCTATATTTAACTTTTTAAAAAGCATTTTATTAGTTTCATTATATTGGTTAAACATATGTTTACCTTTTTGAGGAATCGCCAAACTTCATTACAGCAGCTGCTTCATTTTACGTTCTCACCAGGAATGCATAAGGTTTCTAATTTTTTTCATATGCTCTTCAGCACTTATTTTCCATTTTATTGGTAATAGCCATCCTAATGGATGTGAAGTGTTATTTCATTGTGGTTTGATTTGCATTTCCTTAGTGACTAATGGCACTGAACATCTTTTCATGTGCTTATTGGCCTTTCGTATATCTTTAAAGAAATGTCTGTTCAAGTCCTTTGCCTATTTTTTAATTGGGTTTTTTGTTGTTGGGTTGTAGGAGTTATATATTCTGGATATTGGTCCCTTGTCAGATAGATGATTTGCAAATATATTCTTCCATTCTGTAAGCTACCTTTTCACTCTTAATAGTGTCCTTTGATGTACAAAAGTTTTAAATTTTGACGAAGTCCAGTTTATCTGTGTTTTCTTTTATTGTCTGGGTTTTTGGTGTCATAGCCAAGAAATCACTGCCAAATCCAATGTCATGAAGATTTCCCCCTATATTTTCTTTTAAGGGTTTTATATTTTTAGTTTTTACATTTAGGTCTTTGATCCATTTTGAGTTAATTTTGTATATAGTGTAAGGTAAGAGTTCTGATTTTATTCTTTTGTATATGAGTATCCAGTTCCCACCATTTGGTGAAAACTATCCTTTCCATTGAATGGTTTTGACACCTTTGTTGAAAATCATTGCTCATGTATGTGAGGGTTTATTTCTGGGCTGTTTTATTCCAATGGTCTATGTATCTGTTCTTATGCCAGTACCACACTGTTTTGATTATGGTAGCTTAGTAGTAAGTTTTAAAATGAGGAAATGTGAGTCTTCCAAATTTGTTCTTTTTTAAAAGATTGTTTTGGCTCTTTGGGGTCTCTTGAAATTCTATATAAATTTTAGCATGAGATTTTCTATTTTTACAAAAAAAAGGGTGTTGAATTTTATCATATTGGTATTCTGATAGGGATTGCATTGAATCTATGGAGCACTTTGGATAGGATTGTCATCTTAACCATGTTGTCTTCCAACCTGTGAATTTGGAATGTGTACCCATTTATTTATGTCATCTTAAATTTCATTCAGCAATGTTTTGCAGTCTTTGTTGTACGAATCTTTCTTCTCTGTGGTCAAATTTATTCTTAAGTATTTTGTTGTTTTTGATGTATTGTAAATGGAATTCTTTTCTTAATTTCCATTTTGGATTGTTCATTGCTAGTATATACCAAATGCAGTTGATTTTTGCAAGTTGATTGTGTATTCTGGAACTTTGCTGAATTGATTTATTAGATCTAACTGTGTGTGTGTGTGCGCAAGTGTGTGTATAGTCATTAAGAGTTTTTACATATAAGAGCACATCATCTGATAACAGATAGTTTTACTTCTTCCTTTTCAGTTTGGATGCTTTTAATTAAATTTTTCCTTTCCTAATTGCTCTAGCTAGAATATCTAATACTATGTTGATAGAAGGGTGAAAGTAGATATCCTTGTTTTGTTCTAACCCTGGAAGGATTTTAGTTTTTCATCATTGAATATGATGTCAGCTATGGGTTTTTTATATATGGCCTATTTATCATGTTGAAGAAATTCTCAGTTTATTGAGTATTTTTATCATGAAAGGGTGTTGAATTTTATCATATAAATTGAGATGATTGTGGTTTTTTTTCATTCTATTACTATGATGTGTTACTTTGCTTGGTTTTTGTAAATTGAACCATCTTTTGCATTCCAAGGATAAGTCCCAGTTGCTAGGGTGTATAATCCTTTCAATATACTATTTATTTATTTATTTATTTATTTATTTATTTATTTATTTATTTGAAATATATTTGACATACAGCATAGTAAAAATTTAAGATGTACCACTTTAATTTGATATGTTAAATATTATGTAGATGCTGTTGAATTCGGTTTGAGGATTTTGTTGAGGATTTTTGCATCGATATGAGGGATATTGGTCTGTAGTTTTATTTCTTCTTTTTGTAGGGTCTTTGGTCTCGGAATTGGGGAAATCCTACCTCATATAATGAGTTAAAAAATGTCTTTGCTTTGATTTTTTGGAAGAGTGAGAAGGATTGGTGTTAATTCTTTAAATATTTGGTAGAACTCACCAGTGAAGCCATCTGTTTCTTGGCTTTTCTTTGTTTGGAGGTTTTTGATTACTGATATAATCTCCTTAATAATTATAGGTTTATTCAGTTTTTCTATTTTCTTCCTAAGTTGCTTTCTAAGAATTTATTCATTTCACCTAGGTCATCTAATTTGATGGCTTATGATTGTTCATAGTATTCTCTTAAAATTCTTTTTATTTCTGTGTAGTAGGTTAAAATGTACCTATTTTCATTCTTGATTTTAGAATTTGAGTCTTCTTTTTTCTTAATCTAGCTAAATGTTTGTCAGTTTTGTTGATTTTTTTTTCTTATATGCAGTTCTTTGAGCTTTTTGGATTTGTAAATTCATGTGTTTCATCAAATTTGCAGTTTTCAGCTATTATTTCCTCAAAAAAAATCTCTAGTCCTCTTTTTCTCTTCTACGACTCTCGTAATGCTTCAGAATTTCTGTTTTGTTTCTTTTTATAATTTCTATTTCTTTAGTTCTTTGTGCAGGTTTTCCTTTAGTTTTTTGAGCATACTTAGTATAGCTAGAACTTTAGTTTAGAAAGCTTTTAAGGGAAGCTGTTTAGCTCCAATAACAATGATTAATATTTGTGCTGACCTGGCACTGACACTGCTAGATACTGGACTTACCACAATGAGTCAGGCACAGCCCCTGCCTTTGAAGAACTCCCAGACACCTTGAACAGATAATTTCAAAGCAGTGTGGCTAAGTTCTTCACAGGAGGGTGGGGGAACATGAGGAGTTCAACCTGGAGGATGAGATATATTCCTGTTTCAAATGACACCTGAACAGAACTTGGAGAAATGTGAGCTGTGGGGAGGAGAGAGCTGTGGCTGTGTTGGAAAGTATTCTAGGCAGAAGGAATTGGCATGAGGAAAGTTTTCAGGCTAGTAATAAATGCAATATTGTATGCTTTCTGAGAAAATGATTCAAACAGTTAAATTAGAGACAAAACACTATAATATGAGTAATTCATATTTTGATAAAAGCATGCACAAGCCCTATAGGAACCCTTTAGAACTTCATAGGAAGACACAGGGCAGTCCTGTCACAGGAGGTTCTTGGGCTAACAAGTTTTAGGTGACTGGAAAGTAGCTGGGTGGAGGTCATTTCCTGCAGGATGGGTAGGTGTAAATAGGGAATGAAAAAGTGTGGCAAATCTTCTATGAGGAGCTACCAAGAAGTTCATTATAAATGGTGTGGATGCTGCTTGGGGTAGTGGGCTGCACAAAGAAGGGGAGGGGTTGCTGTGAGAGTTGTGTCATAAAAGGCCCGTGTGATCTTG
>NW_006435762.1:3180467-3196774 GCF_000325575.1 Pteropus alecto
AAAGTATTCTAGGCAGAAGGAATGGGCATGAGGAAAGTTTTCAGGCTAGTAATAAATGCAATATTGTATGCTTTCTGAGAAAATGATTCAAACAGTTAAATTAGAGACAAAACACTATAATATGAGTAATTCATATTTTGATAAAAGCATGCACAAGCCCTATAGGAACCCTTTAGAACTTCATAGGAAGACACAGGGCAGTCCTGTCACAGGAGGTTCTTGGGCTAACAAGTTTTAGGTGACTGGAAAGTAGCTGGGTGGAGGTCATTTCCTGCAGGATGGGTAGGTGTAAATAGGGAATGAAAAGTGTGGCAAATCTTCTATGAGGAGCTACCAAGAAGTTCATTATAAATGGTGTGGATGCTGCTTGGGGTAGTGGGCTGCACAAAGAAGGGGAGGGGTTGCTGTGAGAGTTGTGTCATAAAAGGCCTGTGTGATCTTGTATCCTAAAGGATTTGAACTGTGTTCTGAAGGTAAAGAGGACTGCCAATGAGATGGTGATGTAATCATCAGGATAGTCACATAGTGTTTAGGGATACAAGTATTCTTTATAGAACCTTATAATAATGAATATTTAAAAATGTCGGAAATATTTTAAATTAAAAAGTTGTTTTTTTCATTATAAAATTAACTCATGTTCATTATGGAAAATTGGACAATACCTAAAGAACAAGAGAGAGAAAAACCTTCAGTTTCATTATTCAAAGGAACTGCTTGTTAACATTTCTGTGTATATTTTTCAAAGATATTTATACATATTTAAAAATCAGTATCCAACTGTACAGATATTTCAAAATAAAACCTAACAATTTGTATTTTGAAATTTATAATTTATAACATATCATCTACTTCTTAGTTGAATACGATTGAAACGTAAATTGAAAAACTTGAACATTTAATAGTAAATTTTCTTAGACTTTTAGAAACTGGATCAAAGAATATACATATTTTAAATCCTTTTACTATGTATTGCTGAATTACTTTTGAAATGGAGTGTATCAGTTGTGCTATTGGTATTTTGTAATGTTCATTCTTAGTTTTATTTTTATTGAATCCTTTTACATATCATTAATGAGAGGCTGTGAGAGCCCTCCAGTGGCCAAGCTAATTTCTGCAAAAATATTATCAGTAAAATTAAAAAGGAATTATATCTAGTTGTTATTAATGGCAAAAAGAGGGGAGTGACTAGAAATTAATGGCAAAAAGAGGGGAGTGACTAGAAATTTCTTAACAGTTAAAGAAGACCTTATCCTGTAGTTAGAGAAGAGATGCCATTTGTTTTCCTTTCAAATTCTTGTTCATCTGCTACCAGATAATGAAATGTTTTGAATTTCATTACTATGTAATTTGAAGGTTAAGATATCATATTGGTTTCAAACAGGGTTACAAACAAATGATTAACTATTTTTGGTATAAAAGCTAACATTATTGAGTATTTACTATGTTGTCCATTTTACATATAGCAATGCATTTAATTCACATAGCAATTAAAAAATAATTACTATTTTTAATACCATTTACTGGCAGGAAATAGAATATTAGTTACTAAACAGAGTTACTTAACAAAAAGATTAAATAACTTGTCTAAAGTCAAGTTATTTACAACTAGTAAGTAATGGAGCCAGGATTCCAACTCAGTGTGCCCTAACCACCCTGCTCTAACGTCGCCCTTGGATCTTGGTGTCCAAAAATGTTCCCATTCAGGATAATTTCATAAAGTAGAATCTTTATTTACGTAAAAAACAAACAAAGGAAAACAGTTGGTAAGATTGAGACAGAGGCTTCTCTTCTGACCATTTTTTTAATGGAGCAGTATAGTGTTGATAACATAATTCATGCTTTTGTATTATGTACTGAATGAATAATAAGAGCACACATGATAGTTTAGATCACTTTATAATTTATACATTTTCAGTAAAAGACTTGAAGTTGGACAAATTGCTCTGTATTTTGATGTCCTAGGTAGCTAAATGGAAATAGCTGCTCTTAATTTCTAAGAGAATTCAATGGTGTGGCTTTCTAGTTAATTTTCTTTTTACTTTCGTTACTTTATTACTATTATATTTTTGGAAAATATCATTTCAAGTTTGAACTAAAAATGACTTTTATTGTTCCTCAGGAAGTATGATCTTATAGGCTGAATTAGATACGATATAATCCAGTGTATTCTGAAACTGCTCATCGAGAAACAGATAAATAGAATTGTCTGTTTGAAGGCAGAAGAGAGAAAAAACATTCTAGAAAGGACTCAGACCTAACATTCCAGGTGCAAGCTTTTCATTATTTTGCTTTATCTTCACACTGAAGGAGGGGAAATTTGGAATAAAATGGCTTGTAAAGGAATGGTATTACAATTGAAACATAAAGGTCAAGAAATGGAACCCTGAAAGGGCAATTTTTCACCCAGAGTAGCTGAATTCGCAATTCTAAATGGAATTAACTTGAGAAGGTGCTGCTCTTCTTTTGGTGGAGATACTGTGGTTGAGACCAGCGTCTCTAGGTGATCAGACTTTTCTGCTTGAGACCTGAGCAGCACACTTTCCTTTGATTGGAGATGGCTCTGTTGTACCGAAGACAACAGTTGGGTACCCAAGACAACAAAAGACCTTCGCTTGGTCTCCTGCTCACTCCTAGACCAGTTCTAATTCCCACCTTCTGATTTATTCTGCACCTTTTCTGAATATTTGTATCTCCCCCAACTCATTTGTTGAAACCTAATCTCCGATGTGATCATGCTTGGAGGTGGAGTTTTGGGAGGTGAATAGATCATGAGGATGGAGCCCTCATGAATGAGATTAATGTGTTTGTAAAAAAGGCCCCAGAGAATTTCCTTGTCCCTTCCACCATGTGAGGACACAGGGAGAAGACTGCTGTCTATGAACCGGGAGGAGGACTCTCACCAGAAACTGAATTTGCTGGTTTGTGCCTTGATCGTGGACTTCCAGCCTCCAAAATTGTGAGAAATAAGTCTGTTGTCTATAAACCACCCAGTCTGTGGTATTCTCTTATTGCAGCCCAAACAAACAAAGACAACATCCTAGTGAAACTTGGAGGCTTGCAAATTCAATCTCTCTCTTTCTTTTTGAACTCTTTAGTTAAGCTCCTTGAACAAATGTGTATCGAGTGTCTTTATGTTTGCGAGGCACTGTGCCACACAGAGATGTCAGTGTCAGCAAAACAGACAAAACCCAAAACTCACAGATCATGTCATTTTTGAAGTCTATGTTTGATACATTTGTATACTGGCTCTCTAATCCTCCACTTTAAAATGTCTACAAATAAGAATATCTGAAAACATCCAGAATTTGTACTACGATATTTCTAAAAATGTGTGTGTATGTTAAATTTTTGAATTATCAAATATTAAAGTCCACTAAAAGGATTTATTTTTTAAATGGGAGTCTTATTAAAAGTGCTTTATTTTTAAATGAATAATCTCACCTAAGTAATTTCATGTAAGTCCTGTTTTCATGTTTGGTTTCCTAAAGAGATGCACCTTTCTAAATATATGAAGAAAGTTTTCAAAGAGCAATGTACACTTCATTTGGGTCTAACAGTCCCACATGTGGAATGTGGGAAGTTGCAGTCAGTCATGTTCTCTGTAAGACATGGGCCCCTTTATACAGAAATGTTTTACCAGCCATGCAATGATAAAAGACAACCACTAGTAGTCACTGCGAGCCCACTCCTTTAGCCCAATCTTTGCTTTCAATATAGGCTTTAAATGCTTGCCAGAAAACACTTTTGCCAGTACCATGTAGATCAGCTCTCTAACTGAATCATATGTTAGTTCGATTGACTATTTTTAGGTGTAAATAGTAGAAAAACAGTTAACTAGGCTGTTTCCTTTGTTTAGTATGCATCTGGGGTTTAGGGCACTGTCTGGCTCTCTAATCTTCCCCTTTAAAATATCTTCAAATAAGAATAAGGTTAAGAAACGTATGCTTAAGCCACAGGAAAGACATTTTTCATAATGGGAAGAATATTGATTCTAAGACTGGAAGACCTGGAATCATGTCTCAGGTACAGCTTACTAGTTTTGTTACATATTGCAGAAATGTGAAAAGATGGATGGTATGCATGGCAAAGTTTTCCAAGAGAAAATTACTGGAAAGGTCTTTGTCCAGAAGGTCTGGGGACCCACTGTTGACACTTATTTGGAGTGATTGGACCCTGAGAGACTGACTCTTAAAAGTAACAGTGCCTGGGATGATGGTAGACCTGGAATGTCATTTTGTTAAGTTATGCTGTGTAAGAAGTCAGATTCTAATCACAGAAGGGCCTGGGACAGAGAGTCACAGCCAAGATTACTCGAGGGACTTCCCCACTATATAGAGAACCTTGCCAAAGAGTTCTCTATCCTCGAGTCTATGGACCACCACACCATCTCCTATGGATAGTAGAAGATTCTTATGGCCTCTGTCTGCTTCTTGTATCCCAGTTCTGTGTGCTTCCCTGGCTGCCCCACTTAACTTTTCAATAGACATGCTCTCTCTTTACTTATATTAATTCAAACAGTTTACACTCCACCAGCCTGCTTCGAGTGGCCTTTTGTACATCTGTGCTGGGATCATTTAGACATTCACTTTATGATTTCTCTCCTATTAATACACAATGATAATCAGTTGATTACTTTAGCTTTAGTCTCTATCAAAGGCAACTCATGTTTCTGATTGCTTTATATTGCTTATGAATAATACTAAGAGTAGCTAGCATTTATGAGTGCCTAGTACTGTGCTATGCACTTTATATAAGTTATCTCACTTAATCCTCACAATAACCCTATGAGGGTGTCTGCTGTTTCTCCTTTATAGATGAAGAAATTGAGAGTCACATAGGTTAAGGGACAGCCCAAATGATGAAATCAGAATATGAACTCAGAAGGTTCCATTCCAAGATCTTAACAACTTGACAACTCTCTCTATCTTTTGGTGCTTGAGTTCTGAAATCTGGCTTTGCAAATGCTTCTGTGCATGTGACTTGTGTGATCTGGGCATTGTTGAGTTCTGATTGGTTGAATTTTTCTCATTAGAATATCAAATGCTAATGGAGTCACAAGAGTGCAGATATTATAACTGCTTTTTCAGTGAAATGATGTTGCTTAGGTTTTATATTTTATATTGTAGTAATACAAAAGCTGTTTCTCTTAATGTTCTAAAAAAAAATATCTGAAAACATCCAGATCAAGAGACCCTGGTGATGAAATGCCCCCAAACACAATGGCTCACTCAGAAAAGGGACATACTCCTATAAAATAATTTCTGCAAATCAAACTTGTATGAATACAGAAAGAAAATATAAGAGTGCAAAAGCAAAGAGTTCTGAATCATCACATTATAATATTAGCCCAGGTTTATTGAGGATTTAATTTGCACCAGACATTGTTTTAAGTTCTACATGCATATTAACTCATATAATCATCAAGAAACCTATGAAGTAGGCATTATTTTTATTCCCACTTTATAAATCAGAAAATTGAAGCCCAGAAAACTAAAGTAACTTGGTTTCACAACGAGTTAAATGGTAGAGCCAGGATTTGAACCCAGGTACCCTGGCCTTCTTAACCACTGTGCACTCCTGGATAATTATGATGGCCCTTGTACTTGACACTCTGTGATCTATTACAGCGCCTTTTCTTTGTGTACTTCATTTATTTAAGGTCTCCTTCAGGCCAGTCTTCCTTAGAAGATATGGTGATTTGCTCTGAGCCCCAGCATTAGGAACAGCTATGGGGCAGCTCAGTACCTATGATTTATGATCCTTATCTTAGATTTAGAGTGCTGAGTAGGAAGTTTTTATGCTTGGTGACATCCTTCACACCTTTAAATCTCTTGATTGGTGACTGAGATATACTAAGATAAGCCAATTGTATAAAAGGAGTTAAAACTATTTAATGTCAATATAGCCAAAGGAGAACTTCTCTACCTGATAAAAAAGATGCATACAATGGGTCTTATTTGAATTACTGGAGAGAAGATGGATTAATGCTGTTGATGATGAGAATAGCTTACACTTGTGGAGCACTCTGGACCAGACAGTGTTCTCATTGGCATGCAGATATTAACTTATTTATAGTGAGCCTAGAGAAGTCAGCCTAGCTTTTAATGTGTCAAAATGGGATACGTGAGCCTTTTAGGAATTTTCGGGAAATGGTAATCAGGACAGGTTCCCAGGAATGGTTAGTGAAGGGTGGGTGGTGAGATGCGCACATGGAGTCTACCCCTTTCTAGCTGTGAACTTGGGTGACTTAACCTTTATCATGCTGTTTCTTCACGCACATTATGCGTCAACAATTATTCCTACCACAAAAGGTTCTTATGAGAATTAAATGAGTTAATACACAAATATAAATGCATATACATAGTACATAGCACAGCTGGATAAATGTGAGTTAGTGGGGTTGTTACCCTCACCATTATCATGGCCACGGCCGCCTCTGATGATTTTTGACCTCGGGAAAAGATCATTTTCTTTCTACTAGTTACTATGGTATGCTGAAAGTCTGTGTCTCTCCTTTAGGGCAGTTTTCAGCTCATCAGTTAAAATCCTGGGCGGTGGAGGAACTGCACAGGGTACGCCTGCAAGTCCCACAGTCCCTGCTCCCATCTGGGAAAAAAGTGGACAGAAGTTGAGGAGGGATGGAGCGTAGCGGTGACCCAGAGACAGAGATGAGAGGAGCAAGAGGAAGAGAAATAACTTCCAGCAAAAGAAAATTCGAGGCTGACGAGAGCCCTCATGGCACTCTGCGTTTCTAGGACCTGGATAGAATTATTTTTCTTTCCAACACTGACCGCGCGACACCGACGGGGCGGGGCAGGGTGATCGCCCCCCTCCCTTAGTTTCCTTCCAACTCCGGACCCCGCCTCGCGATTGGCCAGCTCGACCCAGGGCCGTTGTCATTGGTGCTCGCCTGCCGGGTCTACGGAGTTTAAAGAGGGGGGCGGGGGTGCGCTGCCCAGCCGCGCTGCAGTCCCCTCCGTGCGCCTGTCGCTGTCCCAGCCGTGCGCCCGTCGCGTTGTCGGAACTGAGCTCGCAGCCTCTCGTGACCTGTCGCCGCCTGGAGCATCCCGCATCCGGCAGCCGTCGGCCAGCGGCAGGCGAGCGCGGCGGGCGAGGACCAGGGCAGGCGCGGTCCAGCCGGGACGCGGGCACAGCTAGTGAGGGGCGAGGCGGGTGGACGCCGGGATCGCTATGATGGTGGCCACGTGTCTGCAGGTAGTGGGCTTCGTCACGAGTTTCGTGGGTTGGATCGGCATCATCGTCACCACGTCCACCAATGACTGGGTGGTGACCTGCGGCTACACCATCCCTACCTGCCGCAAGCTGGACGAACTGGGCTCCAAGGGGCTGTGGGCTGACTGCGTCATGGCCACGGGGCTCTATCACTGCAAACCCCTGGTGGACATCCTCATCCTGCCGGGTAAGGGCCCCCGCCTTCAAGTGGCTGCTTCCAAACCCTTATCCTCCGGGCAGGGGACCCTAGACAAAACATTTTGAGGGCCTGAAGATTGTTGGGCATGTTTCTGACACCTTGAATCCCACCTTGTTGTAGAGGAATCAAGCAGCCGCGAACTTAACCTCTCTCAGCCTCAGTTTTCTTACCTGGAATTGGGGAGGATAGTGGTGGCCACTGGCCAAGTCACCCTGAGAAATTAATGACCGGAGACATAGACGCATAGTAGGAACTCAGCCCATGGTAATACCTGTCGCCCACCTGCCGCATGCCCTCACTGTCGATTGACTAGAATACTTCACTCCCGGCCCGGGCTCCTCCTGCAGACGCCCTGCTTTCCTGTTACACTCCACCCGCAAAGGCGAGGAGGAAGGAGAGAACGAAAACATGCCGGCAAGTTTCCTTGTCCTCATGGGACCGGCGAGGCGTCCTGCCCAAGTTAGAGACCTTCTAGCTCTGCCAGATGGGTTCCCGAAGGGCTCAGATCGCGTCTTATTGATTCCCATCCCCTGCCCCTGTTGTTGGGGCGTCCATCTGCCCTGCCAACCCTCCTGCTTCTGTACCTCTCCCGGTGCAAAGGGAAGACCGGGCGCCCCTGGAGGGCCGACACTCCCCCACCCCACCCCAAGACTCACTGCCAAGGGTCGCCCACTCCCCGCCAGCAGTATTTTGGAGTGGAGGAGCGGGGAGATAGTGGTAAGCTTCTACTCTCTCCCGACGTCGGCTGGGTTCCCTATCTTCACTTGCTGCCCCGTTGCAAAAATCTGGGCAACAGTTCCAATTCAAATTTAAACCTTGAGCCATTTGGGTGATAGGTGAGGTCATGGACGCCCCTTCGGGTTTTCTGTTGGGAATCTCTGTCTTGTCCTGCCCGGCGGGTTATTGGCCCTGGCCTATAGTACACGATTGCTCATGTGGATCCTGCACATTTAAAAGCATATCTCAGTTTCCTTAACAAGGGAATAACTTGGCCCCCAATCTGGGAACAGGTCCCTTTGTGCTTACCCCTCCCTTCCATAAGTCTTTCTGCTCCCCCTTTAAGCTAGGTTCCCCTAAAGTGCTTCCTATAAGTCCTTGTAGTCAGAATCACCATCCCCCCACCCCCAACCTCTTTGCTGCCCTGATGTTAGATCTTATCTCCATCAGGGCACATTTCGACTTGTTTATCATTCACTATTTGTAAGTCCAGTTTTCCTATTGCATTTTAAATTCCAGGAAGATATAGATGGTGTTCTTCTTTCCGCATCTTCTCTTGGACCCAGCACTGTTACCGACACATAGCAGATATGCCCAATGCATATCAGTCCTTTGTTCACTATCTTTTTTCTCCATTTTCGACTTTTACAATGACAAAGGCCCCGGGAACTCAGGTCTGGACCCAGCTTCACATAATGCTGGCATTAGTAGACCTTGGTCAGTCTCTTGGATCCCATGCTCACGATCTGGGTTATTTGGACAAGTTACTAATCTCTACGAACCCCAGTTTTCTTCTTTTGAAAATTAAAATCAAACCAACCCCCTATTGTTCGGGTTGATTTGGACATTAGATTAGACAAAAAAATGTAAATCTCTTTTGATGTAATAGATGCTCCATAAATGGTAGCTATAATTTTTTATTAAAAGCCAGACTCGATATTCGTAGAAACCTTTGACTGAAGCATGGAATTATTCTCTGCTTCTTTTCCCTGAAATTAAGTTTACTAAGCATTCAGTGCCAAGTGGTTCGCATTGAACATAGACCATCTGTCAGAGGGGAGTGCATTTAGGGAGGTCCTGCTCTCCCCGTTGCTTGCACTTGGGTAGGGACATAAACAGATCTCAATCTCCATCTTTTGATTTTCAGACATGGCCGTGGACAGCCTGCGCCATGAATTTCATAAGCTCGGTTTCTAGATGACTGTCTCCATTGTGTCAGCCTCGGCTGTCCTACAAGCCAAAGGGGGCCCAGGGCTGTGGTCAGAGGTCCTGCCTCAGACTTCCTGTGGGTCCTCTCTGGGAATCTTCTAGTCAATAGATATTCGATTGATTGATTACCCTTAGTTCTGAAGAAGCGGGGCTGGGCAATGGTCAGAAGAGCACTCTTGTGAGTCTGAATCGTGGCAAAGCATATCTTCCTGGGGACAGTGTTGCCGTGGGGTCTTGGTGCACAGGGCAGGCTGGCCAGATTTGGTAGAGAGTCTTGGTGTGTGAGGCAGGAGTTGGGGCTTGTTTTTCGCTTTGCCATTAACTCTGCAGCCTCCAGGCCATGCCACTAGCTCCAATTCATGCTAAGCCAAAAAGGGACAGTAATAAATGCAACTTTTTTTTTTTTCTGGAGGAGGGAGAGTGTTTTAATGAGAATATATTTAAGTCCATCACATTCTCCTAGCATCTTGTCAGTTTTATTTTACATAAATATTGCACATATTGTAATCTGTTTCTTAATAAAACTGTTACCTGGCATAGTTTTTGACAGTATAAAGTTCCTGTAGTTTTGCTTCACTCTTATTATTCAACTTGCTTATTCCTTCATAATTACATGTTTATATCATCTGTAGTGGGAATTGTGTTAACTCCAGGTGCCTGCCCTCTAGGAATCCCCAGGGCTGGAAAGATGCCTTAAAAGCGATGACAAGGGAGTAACACCAGTAATAATAGCTAAGCTTTTTAGAGTATTTAGCATGTGCTAGGCACTGTTCTAAGCACTGCATGAATTAACCAACTTAATCTTAGTTGAATTCTATTAGAGAGATGTAGGTACTATTATTATTTTTACTTTATAAATGAGGAAAATGTCAAAACAGTACTTCAGTAACTTGCCCACGGTCGCACAAGTAGAGTATATTAACAGCAGACTGGAACCAACAGCCCATCCATCACAGAAGACTTCTTGAAAGATTTGAGTTTTTTTCTGAATCTTTCACAAGGTGATATAATAATGTAATTGGACTCTTGGCCTCTTCATCCTGGAAGCTTGGACAAGTGGTATATACCAGGGATCTCTATTCAGTCTCTCTAGCCCTCAATCTCCCTTTCCTGTCACTGAGTCACTTTAAAAGTTGGACTTGTGAAGTGATCATGGACAACACTTAACACATTCTAAATCCTGGAATGGGCAAGAGGGAGGGAGGCAAGTAGTGCTGAATCCTGTGAGGCAGGATTCAGGATCCAAGGGGATACTTGGTTTAACCCACCCTGTCTGCTCTCTTGCGTCCAGGCTATGTGCAGGCCTGCCGAGCCCTGATGATTGCAGCCTCAGTCCTGGGTCTGCCGGCCATTCTCCTGCTGCTGACAGTTCTCCCCTGCATCCGAATGGGCCATGAGCCTGGTGTGGCCAAGTACAGGAGGGCTCAGCTGGCTGGCGTTATGCTCATTCTTCTGGGTAAGACAGCTTTCTTTGTGGCGCCCAATTCTGAGTAAACATGATGAATGTCAGATCTTGCTGCTGCTACATCCAGTTTAAGAGACATGTGAAAGGAAGCCAAGTGAACCCTCTGTGGATTAGACTCCCCACAATGTCTGTTCCTTTATGTTTCAAGGGCAGTTTACACAGAGGGGTAATTCGTGTCTTGTGTGCAGGGTCTCTGAACATGAACATAAGTTAACAAGCAGAAGAAAAATGAAAGCTTTTGTGGGTAGGAAATACCTAAGGGAGAGACCAAGACAGAAAAGAGTTACAGGGTGGCTCTCCACTCAGGCTTCACAGTGAAATTCCTTTTTGAAAACACCTGTGCCCAGATCCCATGGCAGGTCAGTTGAGTCAGAATTTCTGGTTATAAGGCCAGAGATATTTTTTTGAAAGCTTCCCAGATGACTCTTATGTGTAGTCAGGACTGAGAACTTCAGTTAATGTATGAAGAAAGAATAGAGAAAGAGGAAGGCAATAGAAAAGTAAGATGTTGAGGGTAGTAGATCACTAGGTGATGATTTAATCTTTTATTTAGTATGCATTCATTGAGCACCTGCTCAATGCCAGGCACCTTGGTAGGTATTGGGGATATTGGAAAAAAGGCAGTCTCTGCTTTGAGTATACTTGGACATCTTGATAGAGTGTGGTATGTGTTCATCTAAAAAAGCTACGCGGGCTGTGCACACATGTAGGAAGGCATGTAAGCCAAGCTAGAGGAGTTTTCCAGAGCAGAGGCTCCCAGCAATGAGTTTTGAGAGTTGGAGGGAAGGTGATCAGGTCATGGATTAGAGGGAGGGACCGTCCTCGCCCAGGAAATGGCATGTACTCATTCACTTTTCCCGATTACTCCTGCATACAGAGATCTTGATTTAACCACCTAGGGAGGGTCTTTCTAGCTCTACTCTCTTCAGTGAATTCATTTCTGTTTTTTTCTTGAATGCTAAGTCTATCTGCATATTCTAAATGCTAATAGAATATATGAATTTTAAGAACAAGAATTTTAAGAATTTTGCTAAGTGCACTGATACGTCAGTGAGGAGAAACTGGTCTGCATTTGGGTTAGATGTAAAGTCAAGTTCTCTTGGTACAAGGAATTTCCATCCCAAACTGATATCAGACCATGTGCTTAAGGAGGAAGGGATCAGGCTTCTGTGTGGGTCATTGCCGCTTAGTGATGGTCACCCACAGGGACCATAGGTCACCACTGGTGAAGTGAAAGGACATGAGAGGTGGGGGTACCATTTTACAAGATGGCAAAGGGATGGAGGTTTTTAGGGGCACGTGAAGCCACAGAGAATTCAGAGGAGGGCTGCGTGTGTGTGTGTGTGTGTGTGTGTGTGTGGTCACTGGAGTGAAAAGACCAGAAGACCACTGTAATTTCCAGAGAAGAATGTGGGCATGGGCATTTTGGTTCCAGCCACAAAGAACTTGTGTGGGAGGGCCTCGTGGAACAGTCAGCATCAAGCGCTTTGTTTAACTCACAGTGGTCTCCTCTTGCGGTCAGATCTCTGTATCTGAATTCCAACGGGTTGACCAAAGTTCTGTGAGTAAACCGGTATGTGGAAAATAAAGATAGAAAAACAAAACACATATAGGCAAATTGGTATATAAAAAAACCCTAAAACAACCGAATAGTTCAGTTGAATAGGAAGGGTTATAAAAAAAAAAACCAGTTGTTTGAAACTTCCTAGCTGAATTAAATAAAGTTTTTATCTCTTTCAGATGGATTGGTAGATGTAGACAGAATCATAGAAAGGAAAGTGAGGTGGCACCGAGTAGCGATGTGAGTTCCTCAGGCTGCTTACTGCCTGTAGTGAAATGACGGAGTGCGTGTTGAGCGATATGAAGCCCCAAGGAGGCTGCACCTTCTGGTCACTCACCGTTAGAACTGGATAGAGGGCACCACTCCTCGCAGTCTTGTACCATTGCATTTCCAGCGTTACCTGCTTCCTCTTTGATTGCTCCCGTCTGTATTTATTTCTCAGGGGGTGGCCAATCGCCTTTGGGTTGAACGTTGTTTTGACTGGAACAAGCTAGCTCTGGAAATGTAAAGCTCATTGTCTCAAGTGTGGCACCTGCTGGTCTCCTGTGGGTCTTCTCCCTGTGGAGGCAGAGTGCCTCGTTTGCCTTGTTGGTGGAAGGCAGGAGGAGCAAGAGAGAGTGAAGGCTCCCTTTGTATTGCTCTGGGTTGGTTTCTTTCACTCTCCCTCTCCAGAGATGCCCGTGCTGGGCTTGTGTTGGGTCCTAGGGGTCACCGTCAGTGCTCCACCTGCGGTGTGGTCGATGATCAAAGGGGACCAGGGAGCACGGGGGTTTGGGGGTCTGGGAGCTGGAAACTGTGTCGAAGCTAACCTTGGTATGGAAACTGGAAGCACTCTTAATTAAAATTAGTTCTTCCTGACCCTGAAAATCTTTAATTATTTTTCTGAAAGCTTAAAAACATTATGTCTATTGTACAACAGCCTTTTCTTCTCAGCAGTCTAAGTTTAATGGTGTGAGGATTTGGTTCCTGCTGTGAGGCAAGGAATGGGAGCCTGGTGCTGCTGGCTTCTTAAACCAGATGAGTAGCTCAAGGAGCAGCAGGCTCCTCAGATCGGATCTGAGGCAAATCTAATCTGTTTGTGGTTTTTCAAAAGCCCCTGCTGAGGCAGGAGGTGCCTATGTCCCAAGTTGCTTTATCTTATCTTTTGGAGTCAGACCAACTGTACTGAACCTCAGATTTACCACTTTCTAGTTGTGGGAACTAGGTTAGTTACTTAATATCTCTGAGCCTTTATGCAAAATGTGGACAATAATGTCTTCTTCTGAGGTGGGTAAGAATCATGAAATGATATATGCAAGTTATGTAGCAAGGTGTCTGGCACCTAGTACGTGCTCAACAACTGGTTGCTATTATTATTGCTATTGTTGGTTAGAACAGATAGAGAGCTAACCCACGGAGCAGCTGGGTATTCTTTGGATCATGTCTCATTTCTGCAGGGTCATCTCCACATGTGGAACTGGTAAGCAGAGACTGGAAAACTAGGTTTAATCTTGGTCTAATGGAAATATTTCCTCTACTTACTTTGTAGGAACCAGTGTGTAGGGATCAATAATTGGGGTTTCTTATTTATTTCATTATAAAAAGCCACATTAAGCTGCCCAAACACAAACGCTCAAGCTTAGTTCTGATTCAGTCTAATTCTCGCCTCACTACAAGTAAACAAAGTACTTGATTTGGGTGTTTCTTGGGGGGATGGGGTGAGGAATCAAAAGAAAGGAAGTGTATTTTCTTTTCCAAGGGGAATCCTTTCATCTTCTCTCCTTTTAAAAAAATATGGCCCCAGGAATCCTATTCATATTGGAAAAAAAGTTGTTTTAACTTGGAACTAACAGGTTAATAATGAAAGTGTGGTAAAATAAAAGATGTGTGTACAAATGTGGGACAAATTGAGCTTGTCATGTACATAGAATCAGATGTCCTACAGGGAACAGGAATCCTTGGGTCTGGAATAAACAGCAATGCTCTTGATCTTGGTGTCTTATTAGAATAGTTAGAAAAAGTCTTTTTCCAAATTTATTACCTTTATACAAACAAGACTCTAATCTAAATCATATTTCATATGGGTAGTGGGAAAGATGTGGCATCTTAATATGTTTGTGGCTTAAAATAATCTTATCAGTAAAATTGGAGGAAGTAACTGCTTTATGAGGTTTTTCCAGGCCCTAAATTTTGTGATGTTGAAAAAAAATGAACAACCATGAGATTGCCTTTTAAAAAAGGATATTGAAAAAAATGTAATGATGTATGGAATAGAAATAAAGGGAAAAAAATGTTGAAAAGAGGCCAGGAAAATAACGTACTCAAAAATTCCATTGACTTGATCATTGTTGTATATATTAGATCTTCATAAAAGTCATTGTTTAAGATGACTATGTCTTTTGGCAGCTGTGTTTTCTTAAGTCAAAATTTAGAGAATGATAAATAAAAAAAGAAAAAAATTTCTAGTTTTAAATGAGAAGGAAACAACAAATAAACATTACTCCAACCGACAGCTCGTTTGTTAGAAGTCTCATTACTCACTGCTTCGTCTGTCTTCTTCTAAGTTGTCACCTCCAAATACACCTGCGCCATTTTTATTTCACTTCATCACATTTATTTAACTCCATATATTACCATGTGTCATCTGATTCCTAAAGAGGTTAAAAACTTCATTTACATTTCATTGCTCTAGAATCACCTTTCCAAGTAGTTTGTTAGGCTATCAAGATCATCGTTAACTTTTAAAAGGGGTGTATTCTGTTAACTAAAGAACACATCGTGTTATGTTATTTGAAACTTAACGAGAGAGGCAAACAATTTTATTTAATGAAGAGCAAGAAATTCTGCTTATAGAAGACCAAGTCCAGTCGAATCTATATCTACACGGTGAAGCTTTCTTCTCCCCTTCTCTCCTTCTTTTGTTTGTCAAGCTAAGAATAGCCCCAACTTTCTACTCTTTTACAAATAGCAGAATTTTCCCCATGGGCAGTTAGCTATTACATTTTCTGTTTTTAGAGACTTCATTTAAAAACAAATTCTGATGACATATAAGAAAAGCAATGAAAATTCCTTTTATCTTTCTTCAGTTTTCTTTATCTTATAGGTAACTGTGATTTTTTAGATTTTTTAAGAAAAAAATAAAAAATTTTTCCTCAAATAATGGAGAAGACCATTACAAACTCGTGTGTGTGTATGTGTGTGTGTGTGTGCATGTGCAAATAGAAATACATCTAGCAGGTCTTCTATGTCTTTAAGAAAGCCAAAAATTATTGCCAGTTCTATTAACATTTCATATGTTTTAGTTGAATAATGATATGACTTGCATTTTTAACTTTATTGATTAAAACATAGTCCCCTTTTCCGTCAAGCAACTGCTAACATTGAGTAAATTCTCCTTTTTTTTAGTTTGTAAACATTCTTCATTGTGAGTTCAATTGAAGGTCACTGTTTCCAGTGAACCTCTCATTTCCCTTCACGTTGTGTGGCGGTCTGTCATCTTTTACTGGTTTGATGTGGTTCATCTTTGAGAGCCACAGGAATTCCACCCAGAGTTCATTTATCTACTAAGAAATAAAAAGCCTGCTGGTGCTCATTTGTCTTGTTTTGCATGGATTATAAAAGAAGGCAGTCTTTAATGAGGCAAATCATGAGTTTGTAACTTTAAGTATGTTAAAGTCACATTAAGGGTTTAGGATTTTGGAGTCAGTTTTGGTGTATGAAGTGGAAAATAGACTTGAAATGAGACCTCTCATCTACCCATCCATCTGTCCGTCTATGCATCCATCCATTCACTCGTCTAGTCCTATAGTTTCATTATTTAAATGTTTAGACATTTTTATGATATTTTCCTTTTCCCAGTGAATTATATTGGAATGAAACTTAACAAAATCTCTAAAACACTCAACATCAAGATTGATGATTACTTTTGGAATACTGAGCCTGAA
>NW_006435762.1:3196860-3208963 GCF_000325575.1 Pteropus alecto
TGAAATTAGAAGTAATTTCTTATTTTATAAAATCTAGACCAAATCTGGAAGTTGTTAGGTTTATGTGAAATGTGGGAAATGCTTGTGTGTGTGTGTGTGTGTGTGTGTGTGTGTGTGTGTGTGTGTGTGATGTGTAAATGCAAAGAATTGAAAAGTATAAAAATTTAACCATAAGCTGTTTTGAAACTATTTCACTGTTTATAGGAAAGATCAGTTGGATTGAGCCAAATCAGTTGTTTGGGAATCAAATCTTTTTTTCCTCAAAGGAATTCAGCTTTACACTCCCCACCATTTCCTCTGTCAAGCCTGGGTGTTGGAAGGCCTTGCTAGGTTGCTGTTTTTGCCCACAGCAGATGAATTCCTAGTTTTGGGGCCTAGGAGTGTTTAGCTGAAGTGTGTATTGATAGGAAGAATTTAGAGCAGTTCCTTCTGACTGAAATCCTCTAGGAAAGTTTTTTGTTCTTTGTCCTGACAGAGAAAGAGGTTTCCTCTGTGCCTTGTTGGGCTATGATAACAGCCAAGCAGTTCTTCAAGAGTGTGGATTTGGAAACTGTAGCCAGAGGAAGAGAAAAAAAAAGACTTTTTCCTGTATCTCAGGTGTTCAAAGCCCTGGGTTGGAAAAGGAAGATTCGGTTAACACTGTTCCTCTTGAGAATGTTCTACTCATAGAAGGGAAATATATCTTCTCGTGGTATCTCATATAAAAATATTACAAAAGCTGGCATGATTATGCTTACTCTTTAAGAAAAATGCAACTTCCTAGATAATCTGTATAAACTCCTTACATATGTGAATAGTTCACAATTATTAGAGTGAATTTAGGCTGTTAGAGAATTTGAGCAATTCAAAGCCCCCAAATTCACCTTTTTCCTCTGAATTTCACTTGGGGTCTATACATTTTTAGGATAGGAATGACATCTATTTAGGTGTATCTATACCCAGCTTGTGGGGGTGGACTCAGTCTTTTGTCAACAAAAACCTATGTTACATAAATGCAATGATATTGCAAAAGGTCTTTCAGACAAATCTTTTCTTTAGTTTAGAACTAATGTATAGGGCTATTAGATTTCAGTACTTATGTTAAAGAAAAATTATATTTCTTCTCTGTGGGTATAGTGGTAAGTTAGAAAATCACTCAGTATGAGTAGAAAAAACTTGCTGAATTGAAAATGTCAAGTGTACCCCAGGTAGGAAACATTGCAATGCCCTGTGTTGAATTTATTGAAGGCTTTGTGGCTAATGATGGAAACATTATTATTATTATAAGTCTGTCAACTTTAATGTGTCGTCTTAAAGCATTAACTAAAATTTCTGTCCTGCTTGTAGTTGTGAGAAATCAAATGATAACAAAGGAAGTTATGGAGTTACTTTATCTAGAGCTGTGTTGTTCAACACAATAGCCATTAGCCACAAATGATCATTTAAATTTAAATTAATTAAAATTCAGAATTCAGTTTTTCAGTCTCACTATCTTTATGAGAAACTAGAGGTTTAAAAAAATTTTAAAGTCTTTATAGGCTTCTGCCTGCCCTTGTTTTGTTACTGTGTTTAGGAGAAGAGGAAAAACTAAATGATATGGAGGCTATTTATTTTTTAAAATCCAAAGCAAATCTGAACATTAGACTTGTTGGAGCAAAACCATACAGTTCTATCATTGTGATGCATCACAGGAAATATCATCACTGTAAAAACCTTGAGTGGGTAAACCCTTTTACTCTAAGACTGTTCATTTTTGCCTTGAGGTTTTTGTGGTTATGGACAGCATACCACAATCACACTTTTGCTGATACTCCACTGATGTCTAGCAACAATTCACAGCAAGAGAATTTTCATAGCTTTTTCAGGTGTTTGTAATGGGAAATGACTAGAAAAAATGAAGTGGAAAATTGAAGTGGATGCTATCTTGTTTCTCATTTCTGAATAGCTCAGGTCATTCAGTCATTCACCTGATGTGCATTGAGCACACACTATGTGCTTCGTACTGAGTTAAACACTGACTTTACAAACATGGATAAGACATGGCCACTGCCTTCAAGGAACTCAGAACTTGGAATGGATAAGAGACATGTAAAGAGATAATTATAATACAATTAAGTAAGTATAATAATAGAATTATAACTTTGATATATAAAGTCAAGATATATAAGTAAGTGCAAATACATATTTTTGGACTTAAATGATTTATTTTTAGTTTTTTCCATTAAAGTTCTTTTGTCTCTGCCACCTGGTGAAAAAATAAGGACCTAGCAAGTTTGACACAAGCTTTTGATCAACTTATGCTAGAGATGTAAACCTTTAGGTTCAGCTTACCCAGGGTGCAGAGCTGTGTGTTTTGAGTATTTTTGAATTGGTTGGAATCCAGGGGTGTGTGCATGCAGAGTGAAGGGTGGCCTGTCCACTGTACCTGATGTGTGATGGGTATGCACAGTGACAGTCTTCTCCATGTCTCCCTAGCTCTCTGTGCCATTGTGGCCACCATCTGGTTCCCTGTGTGCGCCCACCGTGAGACCACCATCGTGAGCTTTGGCTACTCCCTGTACGCGGGCTGGATTGGTGCCGTGCTGTGCCTTGTGGGTGGCTGTGTCATCGTCTGCTGCTCTGGAGATGCCCAGTCATTTGGCGAAAACCGTTTCTACTACTCTTCGGGTTCCAGCTCCCCTACTCATGCCAAGAGTGCCCATGTATGAGAAGGCTGCCAGCCTGCCTGTGGAGGTGCTGCAGAGGCCCAGCCATGGCCCCAGGTTTGCTCGGTGCAGCCGCACGGGGAAGCCCACTCCTCTGTCAGGCTTCGAAGCCAAAGGTCTAGAAAAGCATCCTGTCTGGCATTTTGTAGTCTTAACAACCCTCCTCCAGTTTTGTCGCCTTAAATCTTTAGCTCAGATAAGGCCCACACATTTTCTCATGGTTTTGCCCACTATTAGCTCTTGGGAATTCTTTTGTTGTTTCTATCTATCTATCTATCTATCTATCTATCTATCTATCTATCTATCTATCTATCTATCTCTATATTCCTCACGCCCTGCCTTTAAATTTTAACTACCTTGCAAACATTGCTGAGATGAGTAGGGGGGAGAGAAGTAAAAGGAGCTTTTCAAACTGTTACAGATGACAATGGGAGCCTCATAAAGATGCCTCTCTGTTCCCTCCCTCTCCTTCAGCTCCAAGGTCATTTAGTTATAAGTGATAGAAAAAGATAGAACTGGGGACGTGGGGTGGAAGAGGAGGGAAATCATGGGACTTTCCCTCCATGGGGTTTCCCTTTTGTAAGCTGTGAGGCAAGGGGTGGGGAATATTGTTTGTGATTTTACATTTATCTGTAAATACTTTTTCAAGAGTGATCGTTTTTATAACCATGGTTTTCCTGAAATTCTCAGTTTATCAGTATGAAGGAAATGAACCAAACAGACTTTTAATTATATGATAAACAGTACAAGTGAGTATAACTCTAACTGACATCCATAGAACGTTTTTGATTTTCAGGTTGTATGATGTAGTTTTTAACCTGACATTTGCATACGATTCAACTTAACACATTTTTAAAAGCTTTTTTTCCCATTTCCCCATTTTCATTCTGTTAGTTATCTTTAAGTGATATTGTTTTGTGATAACATAAATTGTACTGTTGAATTTGGCTTTACGGGTGTAAACACTGAGAGTGTATCAGTATCTGAGACCCCAAACTCTTCAAACATTGATGGTGCATTTTGTTCTTTAAGTGAAATCTGTGCAATAAAATAACAGACTGTCTGCAAAACTGGCCTTGAATATTCTGTTGTATTCAGAGGTATCACATATTGATTTTAAAAAATTTCATTTATCTCTAGTAATTTATAGGGAACCCGATAAGTGACGTGAGTCATCTGCACTGCCCTGAATAATTAAAATGTTATACTTTATTCACTAGATTGAGGTGGCAATGCGTGGTCATAAAAGTGAAACCTAGATGCTCTCTAGGTTTCTTAAGTGGAGTGACATTATGGCATCTTTATGACACAATCAGAAACCAAATGTCAAACATTATACAGTTAAACTTTTTGAATCTACTTTGAACACTTAATAAAGGAATTGGATAGATATAAGAGGAAGTATAAGACAAACTTACTTTATTGGACCTCTAGGTAAAAACACCTATGTAAATTGTTTTCTCAGAAGCATGCATATAGATGTTTGGAAATTTTGGACAAAGACAGACACATTGAATTCATTTTTGTTTGTTTCAATTCCTGAAACTCTGTCAAGTTATGATTCTGCTCTAAAAAAACAGATTACAATCTATTTTGGCAGTATTTTTCCAACAGTACTAATTTCATTAGCTGATAGTATAATAATTGGCAAGTATTTCCTCTTTGGAAATATCCACTTGGGCTAGTTGTTTTGTAGATATTTGTGTGCATTAGATTATGGTCTGGTGGAAACTATTTCTAAATTACTTATGCAGAAAAGACAATCTTCATGTTGGCTAAAATATTTGATTAGGTATGATACAGTTTTTGTAAGGACACAAGTCATGTGATTATACTGGAGAACCCTCCTGACCTCATAAAAACTTGTCTGGGTATAATGATTGTGAATAGGAATGGAACAAAAGGCATTCGGGAGTGGGGGCGGACAATTAAGGCTTTGGGTCTCCGCATCCTCTCTCCTCCTAACCACAGACTTAAATCAAAAGTGTCAAGTTGTTCTCTCCTCTTATGGATGTATGTGCCCAGTCATCTACCTCCTTCTCTGAGCCCCACTTCTACCTGCACCCCAAATCTCTCCTAGCTGATCACTGCCTGTCTAATTAGGAATTCCATTTTGTAGGTCATAACTTCAGTGTGAGGGATGTAAGGAGGGGTAGTTGTTCCTCTAGATCAGCACTGTCCAGTAGAAATAGACTAGGAGCCACATAGGTAGTTAAAAATTTTCTAGGAGCCACCTTAACAAAGCTAGACACAAAACAAGTGAAATTAATTTTAATATATTGCATTTAATCAATACATCTCAAATATTATTATTTTAATATGTAAACAATTTTTAACAGGATATCTATGTTTTTCTTTTTGTACTAAGTCTTTGGATTCCAGTGTGTATTTAACACATACAGCACATCTTAATTGCACTAGCCACACTTTATTGATTTTAATTTTTAAAATTTTATTTTGTTATTAGTTTCAAGTATACAGTACATTGGTTAGACATTTGTATAATTTATAAATGATCCCCCTGTTTGTTCTTTCTCTCTTCTGGTTTTCCACCTAGCCATTACATTAATGCTGACTGCATTCCCTATGCTGTGCTCCCCATCCCTGTGACCATCTATCAACTACTAATTTGTACTTCTTTAACCCTTCACCCCAATTCCCCTCCCCTCTGGCCTTCACCATAGATTGTCTTCTATATTTTAAGTCTGTTTTTGATTAGTTTGTTCTTTTTGTTCCTTAGATTCCTCATATAAGTGAAATCATATGGTATTTATCTTTCTCTGTCTGACTTATTTCACTCAGCATTATAACCTCTAGGTCCATCCATGTCACTGCAAATGGTAGGATTTCATTTTTTTAATGGCTGGGTAATATTCCATTATATATATAAACCATAATTTCTTTATCCAGTCATCTGTTGATGGGTATTTAGGTCGCTTTCATATCTTGGTTACTGTAAATTGTGCTGCCATGAACATAGGGGTGCACAGATCTTTATTGTTTTGGTTTTCTTTGGATAAATACCCAGAAATACAATTACTGGGTCAAAAGGATGTCTGTTTTTAATTTTTCTGAGAAATCTTCAGACTGTTTTCCCTAGCGGCTGTACCAATTTACAATCCCGTCAACAGTGTATGAGGGCTCCCTTTTCTCCACATCCTCACCAACACTTCTTGTTTAGCCACACTTTAAGTGCTTGGTGGCCGCATAGAGCTGGTAGCTATTGGATTGGGCAGCACAGCTATAGAACAACAGGTTTGCCTCAGTAACCACCAAGAGGAATTCAGTCTTGATGATTTTGTCTGCTCTCCTTAAAGCTCCATTAGAACCTGGCAATTACAGTTTCAATAATTGTCACCCAGGGAAAGACAATGACTCCAATCACAGGTAAAATGGCAGACCCAAAGTGCTACCTAAAAAATAGGGAAAAGGGAATTCATGCTCTTGAAACCTGTTTGTGCCAGGAACTTCACACATCTAATTCTCTCAACAGTCCTCACTGTATAGATGAGGAAAATGAGACCTAGATTGTTAAGGTGAGATAGCAACTATGATATAGAACTAAAATTGGATTTAAGTCTAACGCTAAAGCCCTAGTCCTCCAATTTAAGAATCACCATTAGGAAGTCAGGTTAATGCAGATTCTTCCTCTTCACCACCAGAAACCAATGCTGGATGGTACCCCAAAATCTGCATTTTTATTGTACACCCTCAGTGGTTCTAATGAGGTGGTCCCCATGCAACAGGGAAGGGAAAGGCCTTTTTCTTATGCCTTTCTGTAGTGTAGCTAATCCCCCTCTTTGTCTCTCTTGGATGGCCCTCCGAGGGGAGATGACTTTGAAAGTTATATCCAGCTTCTGCCCACTCTTTGGCCTACTCTGAAGAGACCACATGCAGGGGATTTTCAGTCTGAAAGAACCAGTTTAGCCCATGCTTTCCAAGAATTTGATATAAACCGAATTAGAGACAGAATGTTTCAAGGAAATCTCTGAATCTAGGGATGCTAGTTACAATACAGCAACAAAAAAAAGAGAAGATTGTGTGCTTAAAGAATACAAGTTACATATTTGTGCTGAATTGGTGGTTTGGGATAACAATAGAACAAGGTTTGGTTCTATTCTGCCCTGTGTGTGTGTGTTTTTTTATTTCAGATTTGCGGGTTAGTGTTTTTCTATACAATGTACACAATGTGAACTGCCACATCTTAAATGTTTGGCAGGACATTCATGCTCATGACATCACATGCTGGGAGGACAGGGAGGCCACTGTGGGTCTGGCTTCGCGGAGAGGCAGCATCAGTGCTGCCATTGAGATGTCCCCACAAAAGAGTATGTGACAGCCAGATGTGCAGCTTAATAGAGACTGAACCAGAATTGTGGGTGGAACATTGGCACATGCTGCTTGTGGCTTGAATAGCAGCTCTTGAGGAATCTATATTTCTCTACCTCAATGCAGAATCTGAGAGCTCAGGCTTTGTGGCCCTGTGGCCGGGGGAGGGAATGGAGATGGAGGGACTTGTCACTGCTCCATGCCCCATTGTTGAAATGAAAAACGTGGAAATGTTAATTAAGCTCTTTCTAGAGGATTGTGGAAGGTAAGAATTGCTTATGTTTTATATCAGAGTTACCTTCCAAATAACAAGGAACACCTGGTTGTCTAGAGTTTTCTTTAATTAAAACAGTTATTTCTCTTATGTTGAGTTTTATACAGCTTTGCTTTTCAAACTGTAACGTGCATACAGACCATCTGGGGATCTTGTTAAACTGCAGATTCTGACCCAGCAGGGCTGTGGTAGGGCCTGGGATTCTGCATTTTAACAAGTTCTCAGGGGATTCTGATGGTGTTGATCTGGAATCACATTTGGAGTAATATAAAAAATTTGAATACTGTAGAACAATACAAATAAAAATTACCCATAATTTCATTATCAGTGATTTCTTTTGGAGACATTCTTGCTCATCATTTTATTTTAAAAACCACTAACGTGCTCTACATATAGTTTTGTAAACTGCTTTTAAAAAACTTAATATGTAGAGAAAATTTTCTATCTCAAAAAATTTTCTAAGAACTTTTTTTTATGGTCTTTGGTTAATAATGTATCAATATTGGCTCATTAATTGTAACAACTAAACCATACTAATGCATGAGATCAATAACAGGGAAAACACTGCTAGGTTAGGAGGTTAATGAGATCTCTCTGTAGTACCCACTCAATTTTTAAGAGAATTTAAAACTGTTCTAAAAATAGAGTCTATGAATTCAAAAATATACCCATGTACTATAAATTGCACAAATAAAGCAATATTTTTAATATTTGCACAATCTTCCATTGTTTGAATATATCATGTGTCAATGTAAGAAATGTCCAAACCTACAGAGAATTTTAATGAGTTTATTTGAGTCAAACTAACGACAATTGCTAGGAAGCAAAATCGTAACAGATTAAGAAAATACTCTGGAGAATGGTAGTTTTGCAGCTTATTTATTACATTAGAATCAAAGGAGGAGACATAGGAGGGTTGCGTGATATTCATTAGTGGTAGATTAAGGGAGTGGGAGAAAGCAAAGCGGGAAATCTCTGCGATTGGATAAAAAGTAAAATGGAGGGACACAAACTTCTTTTAACTGGTGGGTACAGGATAGTTAATAATTAACATTTACAGCATTTAGAGATGGTATGCAGGGGACAAGATAATCATGAGGAGTTTGTACCCTGGTGTGGCAGGCTGTGTCCTGAGGGGTCTGGAAAAAAGGGATTACTCTGACATTGCAAGAGGATGTTATCTTAGATGCAAAAGACAATAGACAGGTTTACTTGAAGTAAAGATTGACCTTTGCCAAGAAAACTATAGGCCCAGGATGTTACTATCCTGCCATGACCCACTTTTAGTTAAGCATTTTTATGTTCAGACCATCCTGTGTGGTTAATTCTGGTCTCTGAGTTTGTAGGGCCTGCCATGCTGGCCTCCCCCGAACTCATCAGATTTAATATGTTGCTTTTTTTTCCATCCACATACTATTTACTCAAGAGGTTCCCAAGAATATCTTGGTTATCCTGATAAAATAAATATTTTAAAATTTCAGTTATGTTGATATGGAATTATATAAGAAAACACTTGTAATAAATGGCTAATGAAAAAATTTCCAAAGTATTTAAGATAGAGAAAAGGTGTGAGGAGAGAAGGTTGGGGATCTGAAGCTCAGCCTGCTCTCTACATTACAATTGTGCCTCAGTTGACTCTGGTCAAAAGGGGGCTGAATAGGAGCATTTATCTCAGGAGATCTTGTGTTGGGGGACACTCTCCTATCGATAGCCCCTGGTTATGGGTGGGCAGCTCCGGGAATCTTGTTAGCGAAGTCATTGTTCTTTATTTTATTTGCTCCCCATAATCTGCTAAGCATAGTATATTGAGACAAAAACAGAGCAGGGTAAAAAACGAATCAGTTGCTCTTTTCCCAAGCCTCCTAGACATTAATTCTGTGCTTGAGCTAGAAAGAAATTTTACCTGGGTTCTCTTGCTGCCTGGTTTTGTTTATTCATGTTTCAACTAAGGGTCAGAAAAAATGCACGTAAAGGAGATTTTTCAGAGGCATGAGAAGGCCCAGGACCGTTGGAGATGAGAGCATCTGTACCACAGGGCAGCCAGGGGCATTTGAGTCAGCTTTGGCTTTCATGATCAGAGCAGAACCTTCCCAGGACACAATTAGAAGAGCTGGGGGTGCTGCTCTTCCCTTCAATTTTAGGTTTTTCCAAAGCCTTCTTCCCTTGCCTGGCCTTCCCCAAACCAGAGCACAACTCAGATTTGCCTCAGTTACAGAATGTCTAAGCAAGGACCTCAAGCCATTTCATTCATTACTTCTAAAGTACAGTATGGGGGCCATCAGCATAAGACTCATTCAGTATGATGGAGATTCATGGGCTCTACCCCAGACCTACAGAGACAGTGTCTGGGAGTGGAGCCTGGGAGTCTGCACTTTAAATGACTCCTCAGATGATTCTGGTGCACCCTAAAGTTTGAGAACCATTAAAAAAGTTTCAGTGAATGTGGGTACCAGAAGAGACCATTGCAGAAGGCATATCCGACCAGAAACCAGAAAGGTTAAGTGATTTGCACAAGGCCATATTGCTAGAGTCATTTCCCATTTCTTAGGACTATAAAATGTTGGGGTGTGGTTGGGAGAACTGCTCAGTCTTCGAACGAGCCATTCCATCAGCATGAGAGCTTCTCTTGTCTTACATGATCCTTCCACCCTGGTCTTGGGCCAATCACAGTACTTTGCTACCCTGAGAGGACGAGATCTGGCCTAGGTGGCCAGTAGGTCACCCATACTGGACCAGCCAGAGTCATCCTTTATTGGAACTGAGGGTCAGAGCACATTCCTTTCTGAAAGCAAAACTGGGAAGATGTGAGCTTGAAAGCTCTTAGCGGTTGTGGATAATGTGCATCTGGGAAAATGAGGCCAAATGCAGAGGGAAGAAGAGGGAACATAACAGAAAGGGCTTCATGGTATATGAGGGCCTGGTTCCATCATTTTCGAGGTCAGCTTCACAAAAGTGATTTGCTTACACGAAACGATACCCCCACTCACCCTTTTACTTTTCCTAATCAAATTCTGTTAATTATAACCAAAAGAATTCTGACTGGGCAGAGACTCTAGTTATAGACACAGGCCCCACAATGTCCACTTCTTTGAGGCATTGCACCTTCTCCTCCACTAGCTGCATGGACCGAATGGGACCATGACCCTTCTCCTTTGTGACAATGAAAGGTCCAGAAGATAGATGTGTGATCCAAGTCAGTTCCAATGAAGTGACTCAATAAAGTTCTCTCCTGGCATTTTTCAAACTGAAAAGAAAGGAAGGAGACTTTTCTTTTCCAGTTAAGAGAGCTTCCAGTATCTACGGTGTCTGTCAACCTTCTGAAGAGGCTTATCTGTAGGAAGGGAGAGGAAGAGCAGAAATGAGAGATGGAGAGCAGGGAGCCCAGATGGAGAGCTGACTCTAGAGCCAGCTCCATCATTTTTGGTCAAAGCTAGTCCGAGTTAGGGTAAGTTTAAAAAGAAAAGTAGTCTCTAACAGAGGGCCACTTAAGCCATTTGGTTTAGACCTCAAGCCTGAGGCAATCTCATGTTTGGGTTGCTACTTGTGGTAAATTTATTCAGGGAAGAAGACCAAGGTTTCATCACTAAAACCCACAGAAACCTTCCTCATCTCCACCACTGTCACTCCGTCCCTGCAGTGCCCCATATTCTAGCTGCTAAGTCAGAGTTCAGGAAAACAGAAGCCACTTTAAGATTGCAAATGAAGAGAATTTAATATAGGGAATCGATTGCAGATAATGGAATAGCTAAAAAGCCATAGAGGTTGATGAAATACACCAGTTTTGCAATAGCAGAAAGTCACTACCAAGTGATGGAGAGGCAATGGGAAGAGGCCACCTAGAGGGAGCTGGAAATATGGTGGAGCTGCCAGCTCAGGCCTGAGACCACAGTGGGAAGGGTTGTCCTGTGGGATCTGGGACCATGGAGAAAATTCAGCCCCTGCTGACGGAGCCACCCAAAGCAGAGTAAAGGAGGGAGAAATACCCTGGTTTCTTCCCTCCTCCTACTCTCCAGAAGCAGCCAGAAACAGCCAGAGGTCAAGGGATCCTGGGAAATGTACATAAAGGATAAGAGAAGGGCAAGAAACAGTTCTCAGAGCATTCAAGCAGTTAAGTCTGAATATGGCACAGCAGATCCAAGGATTAGGGAGCCTTAAAATCTGGTAGCTGTTGTGGTCTCAAAAAGGATAGGGATGGGGTAGTGGGTCTCCAAGAGCCTGCTGGTAACTGCCTCACGAATAAGTACTATAGACTTGTTTAGGACATTGATTCAAAACTGATTCCCAGTCTAATATGGCAGTGCGTAGTGGCGGTGTGAAATATGAAGAGTTTATGGAGTTCCAGGAATTACGCAAGGCGATGGGGAGGATTGAAGACAGAATAGTACATCATTTAAACACTATAGTTCCAACAGCTTCCTTTGCAGAGAAGTTAATGCAGCCAAACCTTTATGAGTCTTTGATGGCAGCTCATGCAAGTAGGAACGGTCATAAAAAATTGTATAGCTCAGATCTCATCAGCAGTAAAAAACCTCTGAGTAGAGATAGAAAAAAATGTAGAAGATTTAACATTATTAAAGTAACTTAGAAAAGAACAGACAAAATTGAAATTAATGCAGTCAGAACCAAATTTTGCAGAAGTGGTAAAGGACAGGAGCTGGAATGTGTTTAATGAATGCTGCTGAAGTCACTTCAAACCTCCAAAGAATGAATTGAGGTTCGTTTGTTCGGTCTATCTGTCTGGCTGCTTCTTTCCTTCCTTCCTTCCTTCCTTCCTTCCTTCCTTCCTTCCTTCCTTCCTTCCTTCCTTCCTTCCTTC
>NW_006435762.1:3209029-3228028 GCF_000325575.1 Pteropus alecto
CTTTTTCTTTCTTCTTTGTTTTTACAGACCAGGTCATCTCATAAGAGCCAAACATGACAGACATCAACAAGCAAGACACCAAGCAAAGCAGACTTCCTAGGATGATTTCTGAATCACCCAAGACATTTTATTAATTTCAACCCCCACTTAGCCAAGACCTCAAGTATAAATAATTATGATAAATATGGAGAAATCAATTGTTATTTTACATTGATTCTTTAAAAAAATTGTAATTATTAAAATAATTTTATGAAAATAAAACCAAAAACAAACCACACACACACACACACAACAACACAAAAAACAAAAACAAAAACAAAAAAACCCCCTGATTTCCAAATCTATCTTCTTCACTGGAACCAGTTATGTTTTTGACAGCACTCAGGATGTCCTACAGTTGTATTGCTCAAGTTCTGAGATGAACCTGCTTCTCTTCCTGTGCTCTCTGGTACCAACACCAGAGCCTGACGTCTGGACCACTTCCTTTGCCAATGATGCTACTTTGGTTGTACAACCAGGGGCCCTTTCTCCTCTCCATTCTCATGGTCTTTTTATCGCCTCAAGTCGCATTTTCTCTTTCTCGGGTGACTCCTCTCTTTCTTCTTTCCAGTTCACCTTATGCTTCATCAATACACAAATCTCACCATATGTTTCCCTGGCTTGACGTCTTTTGATATGCCCCCTTTGCTCATTGGCTGAAGTGTCAATGTCTTAGCTTGGCACACAAGGCTTCATACTATGCTAACTGGACTTTATGAAAAATATTTATATAAGGATCTTTGGTTATGAGTAAGAGAAGCATACTCTGGTTAGAGGAAACAAAAATGAGATTTTTTTTTTTTGATGAGGGGAGAAGGAAAATAGGACCTTTTTTTGGAATAAATCAGAACTCACAGAAGGGCAAACACAAGGACAGTTTTGCAAGGACTCTGTTGCTAGGATGAAGGAACTCCAATCATGTTTAGTCTTTTTATCACTTAGCTTAAGATTCAAATACGAGGAAAGGAGCATGATTGGCCTAGAAGGGTCATGGGCCTGTCCCTGAATCAATCACTGCAGCTAGGGAAATAGGGCGAGGCCTGGGACATGTGCTCTGGGTATATTTCTTTTCCTGGGAGGTGAGAAAGGGAATGGTTTTTCTAAAGAAAGCTAAGGTGCTTTTACCAAGAAAAGGGGACATTGATGCGGAGAGGATGCAAAATAACACATCCTTTACATTAATATCTAAACATTTAATTTGATCATTAAATTTCTTTTACATTGGCTCCCACTGCCACATTGCCCCATGATCTCATCTAGAGAATTTTTTGGAGGGAGTCAATTATCACTAAACAATGAACTCTTTATAGGAGCAATCACCTGGAGAATTATTATAAATTCTAAACTCCTTCTCTAAGGTTATTTATATCTTCAGTAAATCTAAGAAGCTATTATTAATTAAACTATCTCCCTTATTCTGTCTTCTCAGAATGGAGCAGAATTCTAAATAAGTAGGCCTTCAGGGTAGGATGTCAGCTACATTATTCATGGCTGTGTTATGTTTTTAGATCTGGGCTATCTTCGAGCTTATGGATATTTTATTAAGACTTGAAATCTTGCTTATGATATAAAAATTTATAAGCCCTTAAAACTTTAGCCATCTTAAAATGAGTTTTACGAGTATCTGCTAAAACTATTTATTTATTCATTGATTCATTTGTTAATTAGTTAAGCAAACATTTAATGAGCACTTGCTATGTGCCAGCCAGTTACCAGCAGAGGTAACAAAGAAGCACAAAGACAGCCCCAGCCCTCAGATAACTCACTGTCTAATGGTGTGGTCAGGTATGTCATGAATAATGATGTTTTTAGTTTCTTATCATTGTCATCTTTAACCTACTTTGGAAAGTTACACCCTGACTGAGGGGGAAAATAAAATACCAACAGAAGCACATTATTGCACAGATTCGAGATAAGAGTTTACAGAATATTTGATGTATAAAGACATATTGACTGTCTTCTCCTAATCTTGCATCTTTTTTATGAGTGTTGAAAGTCAGCCAATCTCTAAGCTCCCTAAAGTCTATTGATTTAATTATGAGCAAAACAGTGAATAATTGGCAGAGAAGTGCTTTCTCCAGGCTTCTCCACAATGTCCTGCTAAGACTTTCTGCAGAAGAGTGTATTGTTTTTTACTTACGGCTGGAATTTACTTGAATGTGTCAATCTTTTGCTTGTCTGAATGATTTAAAAACTTCCTCTCCAGGTGTCAGAGGTTAGTTTTGATCGTGATATGTACAAAAGGAACATAGCTGAATCGGCTGGCATTGACATGTACATAAAAAGCATGACCACATATAGTTAGCAGAGTAAAGTGGAGGCTTGAAACAATGACACCCATGCTGGGGACTGTAGATAGTCTGAGTGTGCTGAACTGTTCCAAAGAAAAATATGAAAAATAATAGTTCTTTTCATAGTTGATTAAAAAACAAGCAAACAATAAAAACAAAAATCTAGGCTTTATTGAGTTACTAATGTAGGTATCACGTGAGTCATTTCATGAAATCCATTTCACAAACTGTAACAGTTTGGCAATCCATAGTCCTAACCTAGTATGGTGGTTCTGCCTCACAAAGCCCTGAGGGCTTCTTCTTCTAACTCTCTGCTTCACCATCCATAGGAGGTGGCTCTTGAACTCAAGGTCTAAAATGGTAGCATCTACATTGCAGGTGGAGAAAGGATCAAAGGCCCATCTCCACTATCTCTTGGGATGGATTCCTAAAACTGCCAAGGAATCTGCTTGCAGTAAGTCACAAGGCCACACCTAGTTGCAAGAGATGCTGAGAAATTTAGTCTTTATCAGGGCTGGCTGCATAACTTGTGGTACCAGTGCAGTATAAAAATGTGGTGCTCCTTTTACAAGAAGAAGGAAAGAATTGTTAAAAATGCTAAATCATAAAGCTTTTTCTTTTTTCCTAGGTCTCTCTTTTAACTTGTCATGTTAGTTTGTTTTTCCTGTCTGTTTGTTTGTTTGTTTTCACTATTTAATGTTCTTTTTTTAAATTATTACTTATTATTATTTATGCCTACTGCGCCTGCTCTTCCTAGGTGGTCTCCCATCCAAGTACTAACCAGGCCCGACTCTACGGTTATGAGTAAGAGAAGCATACTCTGGTTAGAGGAAACAAAAATGAGATTTTTTTTTTTTGATGAGGGGAGAAGGAAAATAGGACCTTTTTTTGGAATAAATCAGAACTCACAGAAGGGCAAACACAAGGACAGTTTTGCAAGGACTCTGTTGCTAGGATGAAGGAACTCCAATCATGTTTAGTCTTTTTATCACTTAGCTTAAGATTCAAATACCAGGAAAGGAGCATGATTGGCCTAGAAGGGTCATGGGCCTGTCCCTGAATCAATCACTGCAGCTAGGGAAATAGGGCGAGGCCTGGGACATGTGCTCTGGGTATATTTCTTTTCCTGGGAGGTGAGAAAGGGAATGGTTTTTCTAAAGAAAGTTAAGGTGCTTTAACCAAGAAAAGGGGACATTGATGCGGAGAGGATGCAAAATAACACATCCTTTACATTAATATCTAAACATTTAATTTGATCATTAAATTTCTTTTACATTGGCTCCCACTGCCACATTGCCCCATGATCTCATCTAGAGAATTTTTTGGAGGGAGTCAATTATCACTAAACAATGAACTCTTTATAGGAGCAATCACCTGGAGAATTATTATAAATTCTAAACTCCTTCTCTAAGGTTATTTATATCTTCAGTAAATCTAAGAAGCTATTATTAATTAAACTATCTCCCTTATTCTGTCTTCTCAGAATGGAGCAGAATTCTAAATAAGTAGGCCTTCAGGGTAGGATGTCAGCTACATTATTCATGGCTGTGTTATGTTTTTAGATCTGGGCTATCTTCGAGCTTATGGATATTTTATTAAGACTTGAAATCTTGCTTATGATATAAAAATTTATAAGCCCTTAAAACTTTAGCCATCTTAAAATGAGTTTTACGAGTATCTGCTAAAACTATTTATTTATTCATTGATTCATTTGTTAATTAGTTAAGCAAACATTTAATGAGCACTTGCTATGTGCCAGCCAGTTACCAGCAGAGGTAACAAAGAAGCACAAAGACAGCCCCAGCCCTCAGATAACTCACTGTCTAATGGTGTGGTCAGGTATGTCATGAATAATGATGTTTTTAGTTTCTTATCATTGTCATCTTTAACCTACTTTGGAAAGTTACACCCTGACTGAGGGGGAAAATAAAATACCAACAGAAGCACATTATTGCACAGATTCGAGATAAGAGTTTACAGAATATTTGATGTATAAAGACATATTGACTGTCTTCTCCTAATCTTGCATCTTTTTTATGAGTGTTGAAAGTCAGCCAATCTCTAAGCTCCCTAAAGTCTATTGATTTAATTATGAGCAAAACAGTGAATAATTGGCAGAGAAGTGCTTTCTCCAGGCTTCTCCACAATGTCCTGCTAAGACTTTCTGCAGAAGAGTGTATTGTTTTTTACTTACGGCTGGAATTTACTTGAATGTGTCAATCTTTTGCTTGTCTGAATGATTTAAAAACTTCCTCTCCAGGTGTCAGAGGTTAGTTTTGATCGTGATATGTACAAAAGGAACATAGCTGAATCGGCTGGCATTGACATGTACATAAAAAGCATGACCACATATAGTTAGCAGAGTAAAGTGGAGGCTTGAAACAATGACACCCATGCTGGGGACTGTAGATAGTCTGAGTGTGCTGAACTGTTCCAAAGAAAAATATGAAAAATAATAGTTCTTTTCATAGTTGATTAAAAAACAAGCAAACAATAAAAACAAAAATCTAGGCTTTATTGAGTTACTAATGTAGGTATCACGTGAGTCATTTCATGAAATCCATTTCACAAACTGTAACAGTTTGGCAATCCATAGTCCTAACCTAGTATGGTGGTTCTGCCTCACAAAGCCCTGAGGGCTTCTTCTTCTAACTCTCTGCTTCACCATCCATAGGAGGTGGCTCTTGAACTCAAGGTCTAAAATGGTAGCATCTACATTGCAGGTGGAGAAAGGATCAAAGGCCCATCTCCACTATCTCTTGGGATGGATTCCTAAAACTGCCAAGGAATCTGCTTGCAGTAAGTCACAAGGCCACACCTAGTTGCAAGAGATGCTGAGAAATTTAGTCTTTATCAGGGCTGGCTGCATAACTTGTGGTACCAGTGCAGTATAAAAATGTGGTGCTCCTTTTACAAGAAGAAGGAAAGAATTGTTAAAAATGCTAAATCATAAAGCTTTTTCTTTTTTCCTAGGTCTCTCTTTTAACTTGTCATGTTAGTTTGTTTTTCCTGTCTGTTTGTTTGTTTGTTTTCACTATTTAATGTTCTTTTTTTAAATTATTACTTATTATTATTTATGCCTACTGCGCCTGCTCTTCCTAGGTGGTCTCCCATCCAAGTACTAACCAGGCCCGACTCTACTTAGCTTCCGAGATCAGACACTGGGCTTGTTCAGGGTGGCATGGCTGTAGACCATGGACTGTAGCTCCACAGAGGGGCGAACCCAGGACCTCACTATTTAATGTTCTTTTTTTTAACTATTACTTATTATTATTTATGCCTACAGCGCCTGCTCTTCCTAGGTGGTCTCCCATCCAAGTACTAACCAGGCCCGACTCTACTTAGCTTCCGAGATCAGACACTGGGCTTGTTCAGGGTGGCATGGCTGTAGACCATGGACTGTAGCTCCACAGAGGGGCGAACCCAGGACCTTCTGTGTATAGAGCAGACGTGCTAACTGCTACGCTATGGAACCACGTCCTTCATGTTGTTCTAATAAAGAAAAATTAAAATTTTAAATTACCAGCATTGATTTTACTATTCTTCGTTATATTGTGCAATGTCTGTTCTAAATGCAAATATGAGAGTATTTCGCTTTTATGCAGAGACAACCAAAACTCCACGATTTGTGTTTGGTAGCTTCTACATGTATTAGCATTTAATTCTTATTAGAACAGTGGGAACGTTGCACAAAAATAAATCAAGTTTTAAAAATAAATTACTTCTTGATATGTACATATTCTGCCAACACTTTTTACCTTCAGCTTATGGAGGAGTAAGGAAGAACTAAAATGAAAAGGAACTGTAAGTTTCCCTATCTTTCCTTTTCCTTCTATGTTATCATTTTCAAACATTTTATCATTTTAAAGTGATTGGTTAATATGGGGAATTAACACAAGGATATGGTAGGGTTCCTCCATCATTTGCGTGTCTTAGAATTACGTTGCCTTTTTGTATTTAAAGCAAGTTGTGGTTTGAATGGTTAAGTGCGGCCTTGGGGACTGTCAGTGCACCTGCTTACTCAGTGTCTTAATCTGTTTGGGCTTTTATAACAAAGCACCACAGACTACGCGTCTTATAAACAACAAAAATTTATTTTTCACCATTCTAGAGGTTGGAATTCTAAGATCAAGTTGCAGCGTGGTGGCGTTCTGGTGAAGGCCTTCTCGGTTTATAGTTGGCCCTCTTTAACTCTCTCCTCACGTGGTGGAATGGGTACTGGCGCTCTGTGGAGCCTCCTTTATAAAAGCGTTAATTTCCTTCATGGGGACTCCGCCCTCATGACCTAAGTACTGCCCAAATGTCCCACCTCCTAACACCATCTCTTGTGGGGATTAAGATTTTAGCATACAAATTTTGGGGGCACAGAAACATTCAGACTATGACACTCAGTCATAGACATAACGCACACTTACCTCTCAACTTGCTTTGAATCTTGCTGAACTCCCACACATCATGGGTTCACTAGAATTTGTGTTCACAGGGCAATGTGAATGCTACATGCAAATAAGGTGCTTAGAAATGGTGAGCATGTGTAGTGTACGTATTTTCTCTGCTCACACACATGCTCCTTTGTCCCATTAGACTTCACTTACAAAACACAAGTTTAGTGATAAAATTATGAAAAATTTCAAGATGGCAACAATATAGAATTAAAACAAATGTGGAGTCCTTCTGTGTGAAGAGCCTGTGAGATTACACAGGTTGTATGTCCATGAAGCTGGCCCTGGACTTTATTCTAGTTGGCTATGTGCCTAGCTAACATTTTGATTAAGTTCGTAAGAAGAAGAGAATGGATTTCCAGGGAAACTTATAACCTATGTCATACTTTCTAACAGTTCTATGAGGAATGCATCTGTCTTAGTGAGTTTGGACTGCTATAATAAAATACCATAGACTGGGTGGCTTAAACAATAAACATTTATTTCTCACAGTTCCGGAGGGTGAGAAGTCCAAGATCAAATTAGGTACTGGCAGATCTGATGTCTGGTGAGAACTCTCTTCCTCTTTGTAGATAGCTGTCTTCTTGCTGTGCCCTCACAAGATGGAAAGGAGAGAGGGAGAGGGAGAGGGAGAGGGAGAGGGAGAGACAGAGAGAGAGAGAGAGAGAGAGAGAGAGAGAGAGAGAGAGCGAGAGCGAGAGCGAGCATGCTCTAGTATGTCTTCCTCTTCTTATAAGGACACAAATTCCATCATGGGGGCTCCACCCTCATGACCTCATGTAAACCTAATTACATCCCAAGGCCTCACCTCCAAATGCCATCGCATTGGAGATTAGAGCTTCAACATGTGAGCTTTGGGAAGCACACACATTTCAGTTCATTCGGCTATCAGTATTAGCCCTTTTTTCCATGTGAGGAAACTGGGCTCAGGGAGATAAGAAATGAGGCAAGGGCACAGAGCTAGTAAGTGTCAAGGTCAAGATTCGAACCCATGTTTTCTAATGTGAAGGCCAGTTCTCATACTGCTGCAGGACATTTGGAATTTATGAAATGAAACTAAATTATGTTTAACAAAATACAGTAGAATGAAAATGTCAAAAATATGTCTTCTCAAAGGATATTAAAGAGAAGCATACATTTTACTTAAAATAGAAAAATAGGGTGCAGCACACATGTTTTTGTTTGTTTAATTTTAAAAACAATTTTATGAGTTAGGAGCTATCATATACCTATTTTATAGATGAGAAAACAGGCACAGAAGGGTTAAATAAATTGCCTAAGCTTCCATAGCCAGGATTATAACCCCTACAGTCTGACTGTAAAGCCTGAAGTATTAACTATTACTAAACCTTCAAGTGGAATTCATTCCCTAAGAAAGTGGTATGAATTACTATGAAAAGCCATTTATTGAAAGGACAGATTCGAAATTAACATAAAATTACTTAACATCACTACTCTCTCAATTAAAAATGTTAGTTTAGAGGTTGGGTTAAATTCTGGACCTGTTAGTTTTCAAAACAAATATTCTTAGAAAGGGATCCTTTATCTGAGGTCAATTGGAAAATAAAGGGAACTCGAGCTTCTCTATAGTATGAGGGTTATTGAATATTTTTATCTCTGAAAAGAGGCAATGTAGACTCATATTCTCCATCACTACACAAATGATATTCAGGAAATGAGAGGAATTAGCTACCAAAGTGAAATAAACTCTCTTGTAGGCTTTGAAGTCCTAATGAATGATGGAGATTATAATCTACATATAAAAAGTCACATGGTGGCACCTTTTGCTAGATCTCAGCCACTGTGGTTACCGCTGTGGTCACCGCTTGCTAGCAATTCCCATTGTTATTAAGCGGGGTACAGAGTTTCAGACTATGGGTATGGTTTGCAAACCAATACCAAAATAAATGTGTAATTCTGTTTTTAGTAAAGGAATCACTGGGCTGGAAAACCCTCAAAATATTAATCATTCAGTAAGACCTCCTTAGGAAAACGATAGTATGATTTTTGCACAGAGCCCTTTTGAAGTTACCCAGTTTTGACTTACAATGTGAAAATAAGAGAGCACTCTAGGTCAGGAGGTCTTTCTGAGCTACTTTTAATCCTGCAAGACTCCTAAAAGGGAAGTAGGGCCTTGATTTGGTTAAAAAATATATTTGGCTTCAGGATGGAAAAGACAAAGCCAGGGTTCTGATTTCGTGGTCATGAACTCTCTTTCCTGGCCCAAAGAGGGTGGGCAGTGCCAAGACCTGGGGAGCTATCACAGACTCCTTCTGTGTTTTAGGATTTGGAATTTATTTCTGATGTCAAGATAAGAACAAAAGTCAGCCTGGATAGCTGCAATGCTCCTGATGGAGAGAGGCATGAAATTTGTGTCTTTGAGGTCCAACTCCAAAGTCTGAGGTTTTCCATGAACAAGCCTAATTTTATTTAATAACCTTTTAGAGAGTTATTCTCCATGAATGCATCTGAACCCTCCCTGAACCCATTTATGCTTCAGCCAGCACTGTCACTTGGAGTTAACGAGTTCCATATGTTTACCACCCCTGGTGAAAGTAGTTATTCTATTTATTTGTCCTCGAAACGTCTCCTGTAAGCTGGATGCTTTGTCCTATCAATAGTTCATTTGGTTGCCACGCCCACTCATCTTATTTCAAGGGTTAATAAACTGATCTCAACCCTTGAGAAGGAGCAGCTTGAGGCCCAGGTTTTGCTGAAGAAGACTGGGTAAGCTTTCTGCAGGGATTGAAGATCTGGGCACAACAAGTATATTTGTTTCAAATGCATCCTTTTTCTAATCTGTTAAATGGAAACGAAAGAATTTTCAAGATGACCTTTCCATTGCTCAAAAGTTCCACAGAATTTGAGAGAATAAAACATTTCAATCTCATTTCCAAAGAACTATATTGTTATATAATGATAGGTGATAAAAATGCCTTTAATTTCCCTCTATGTGCTTTTCATTAACTGGCTGGGCATTTTCTGGAAACAGTAGGATTTTATCATATTCGTAAATTCAAATCAGGATAATGATTTTATTTAATGATTAGATCATGAGAGTTTACCAGAAAATACCACTAAACTTCTGTTTAATTTCTCTCTAATACATTTTCTTAGCTGGGTATATAATTCTACATTATTATCTTTTACTCAGAGTTATAGTTTAAATTCTAAGACACCAAAATTTTTAGAGATGGTACCTTTCCCTTTGATTAATTATAAAATAAACAGACCATGGCCTACCTAAGAGGTTTTTGTTTTTGTTTTTTTGTTTTTTTCTTGCCCTATTTGTGTCTTCCTTCACAATTTATGCACAGGATTCATGGGCACTTTTTATATCTCTGCTATTAAATCTTATTAGAAGATTTTCATCCTGCAAACTTTTACTATCTCCTCTGTTTCTTCATGTACATATGTATGTTTATTTACTTATCTCTGTAGATGAACAACTATATTAATGTATTATGTTCAGTATAAAATATAAATAAAAAAATTAAAAGAATAGAAAAAATGAGGTAACATTCTAATTTTATTTCACATTATTTATTAATAATGCAAACTCTTTTCCTTCTCTTAACATTAGTAGTAATATTTTAAGGAGAGCAATGAGTTTGAACCTACTTCATTATTTGATATGGAGACAAAAACATTCAAAAGTCAGATTCTCGGTTCAGTTATTTTTACTACTTGGTTTTAATAGCTGCTTTGGCTGAAAAAAGATACTTCATATGAATACATAAACTATATAGGAGAAGGACATCAGCGACTGTCTTTCTCAATCATACTCTTGTGTCAACCTTTTCCACCAATTTTGCAAAGATTTTTATTAAAATTTGGCACTTTTCCAACTTCCTTGATACCTTTCATTTGCTTTTTCAAACTAATAAGATTTTTATACTTCTAAAAAATTGTTTGAAAACCCATAGAGACTCTTCATTTGTAGGATTTCTTAATCAGAATTTTAAAATTTAGGTTTTTCTATATGTGCAGTAGGACTGTTTTTATAGTTGATACAGATTATTTCCAGTAATAAAATTACATACATGATCAAATATATCTTTTTAAGATGATCTTGCCATTGAACTAATGTCCTTCTAATAGCAATTGCTTTTTCATAAATTGTTATAAGATCATAGATAAACAATGTTTATTTTGTTTTAAAATTCTTGTTACATAGCAAACTTTTGTACATTTGGCTTCACTGTTTTTACTGTAATGGCTATTTTATGGTTTCTTTGCAGGAATCTTTTTAAATGACTAGCTCTTTTTGTAGGGTTAGTTTAGTAAAAACAGATAATACAATCTGTAAGTCTACTTAAGTAGGTTTTTGTAATATATGAAATATCATAACTTGAATGAAACAGTGAGAGTGGTGAGAGTCATGCTGTCTCCCTCTCCTCATTGAAGAGGGTCTGCTGTCCTCAGGAGCTCATAAAACCCCAGATAACCATCAGACCTTTGGAGGGATGGTCTGATGAATGTGTGGCCAATATGATTCATAATAAGTTCCAGATCACAATACAATACAATAAACTTAAATTAAGCCTTATATTTAACATACTGAATGAATTATTTTAATAATAAATTAATATATCTGTTATACTGAATATAAGGCTTAATTTTGTTTGGTTTTAATAGCTGCTTTGGCTATTTATAACATAATAGATAATATAAATAAATATATAATACATATATATTATATAATATGTAATACATTCAACATATTGAATAATTATAATACTATATTACTATAGTTAAATGAACATATTATAATATATTATTAGATAATATTATATTACTATTATACTTAATATAAGTATATATTATACATAATTATACTTAATATATGGCTTACTTTTATTGTTAAATTTTAGATTAAAATATTTTAGAAAAATAGTTCTAATATTTTCTGTATGTTTTTGGAGTCTTCTGATCTATACAGCAGGAGGGACATATAAACAAATAACTATATACATTTTAAAAAGAATACTATGGGAACATGCGGTTAGGGAGGGGAGGAGAGAATAGGGCAGAGGTCATATTCTGGAAATTCAGAGGGGAGATACATTTGAAAGGAACCTGAAGGATGAATGGGAGTTTGCTGAGTGGACTTGGAGCTGGAGGACACTTAAGAAGACACAAAAAGACAAGAGATGCACCTAGGAAACACTGAGAAGTCTGTTGGGGTCAGAATATAGGATACTTGGGGGGAGGTTTAGATATGAGACTGGAGAGATAGATGAGCCGCAGGTTGTGAAAGGCTTTGTTCTGTTGGCAGATGGCAGCCACTAGAGATTTTAAGTACAGGAATGACCTTACTGAAGGATGTATTTCATGTACAAATCATAACCAAAATATACTTTTGAAAATAATTATGTTTTTGGCATGTGTGGATAAATTCTGTTCAATCTAATTTAGCAAATAAGTATTGACTGTATTCTATGTGACAGGCAGTATCCCCAAGGCATTGCGAAGGTGTATTGGCACACATTTTACCTGGCAAAGGATTAAGCTAAGTAGTTATAACTAAATACACAAATATCTGCATTTGGCCTTTAAATTTTTGATTTTTTTTTTTATATCCTTGACATCTGGGAAAAATTAACACTAGTATTTGATACTTAACAACATATATTTGAGCCAAGTATCCAAGCTAATGAACTCTACTTGAGAATGAATTCTAGTATGGATTCGTTCTGCTGAAGGAATATAAGCATTCTAACTTTATGCGTGTCAGTGTACAGAGAGAAATGTGTCTATGGTATGGCTGTAAGAGGACAGCTTCTATTATTTGTGTCATTGCTTGAGGAGAGGTGCCACGGTGCCTTCTTGGTTTGCCCTTTAGGAGATGGCAGATATTTGAAAAGGCACTTATGTCATAGGAAATAAAGATTAACAACATCTTAGTTTTGAAAATGAAAGTAAAATATGTTTTGAAGAACATTCGGAAAAAAACAGAAAAGTATAAAGAAAAAAAAGCAAAACTTTCCCAAATAAAACTTCTCAGAGGTAACAGTGGTTAACACTTTATATAATCTTCTAAATCTTTTTCTATGCATTTGTAATATATATATTTTCAAAACTAAAGACATACTATATGTAATCTTTGTATTCTACTTTTAAAATTTAACATCATAAAGACCACATGTTATAAAACATTCTTTAAAGGCATTTTTAGATGCATGTACAGTATTGAGTTCTACAGTTACACTATAATTTACATAAATCTCTAGTTTGGGATGTTAGGTTGATTTCAATTTGGGGGGTATTTTCCCCCTGTAATTACAGATATATTCTTCGGCATAAATCTTTTACCATATCTCTGATCATTTATTTTCTTAGGATCAGTTTCTAAAAGTGATTCAAAGGATCTGAAATCTGTCAGGTGAACTGTCGAACATTTAAATAGAGAGATTGAAATTGTTCTTCACTTTGCAAAAGGATGGGCCTCTGGATAACGAGGGAAAACTTAACTCCTATTCATTCATTCCTTCAGCAAAGATTCATTGAATGCGTCCTGCTCCCAGGCTCTGCACTAGGTGCCAAAGTGCAGCAGGAAGCAAGAGAGATGTGCTCACTGCCCTCCTCTTAGTGACCTGAAAAGTTAAAAAGCATGGGTCAACTCCTTGTTTACAGACGAGGAAATGGGGGAAGTGGCTTGCCCGAGTTTACATAGCCAGATGTGAAGAGCCAGGAATGAAATATGAGTTCCTCTCTCTTGCAGTCCAAATCTCTTTGCACCCCACCAGCCATCTGTGCATTCAGAGAGATTTCGGGAGCATCAGTTCAGGGCAGGTTTTATGGTGTCTTCCACCCTCGTTATATTTAGATCTAGCTCTAGGCAAAGTTGTGAAGTGAACCCGGCCAACTGTGTCTACAGGATTCTGACCTCTCCTTTCTGGGACATTTATCCTCTTGAAGTCCCCCAACCTTCTCTCAGGCACCCAGAGACCTCATAATATTTTCTCATGACTTGTGAAAACCTGATTTCTGCGAAGAAACTGGTATCATTCCTCAATGTGGGTGAGTTAAGACACTGTGTTCCTTTTTCAGGAGGAGTTAACTGTGAAGGCATTTAAAGATCTCTTTCTTATTGAAGAATGCCACTTTGTTTTCAATGGTGGCATTTTGGGCATCAGGGAGGAGATAGGGCAGAGGTGCCCTTCCTCTACTGGTCCTCTGGGCTCATAGCACATCTTCATATGCCCTTTTTACCATTGTTGCTTAGCTCAATCTCTATCTTCTCATAGAAAATTGAAAAGCTGATGAGAAAGCTGAGGACATTGTATCTACACTTGGAACTTATTTCCAGTACATTAAAGGGGCTGCTTTGGACATAGAGCTTCATAGAACAGGGAAACCCCATTGCTAGGAAACCCTTTCTCTTCCCCGCCTACCCTGTGAGGGGTGTCTGCTAGGAAGGAAATTCAATCAGTCTTCCAGCCACCAGAATTGAATTTAGATGGTCTATTTCCTCTTTGGATTCTGTTCCAAACTGTATTCCTGTTGCTGTGTTCGAAGTTAATTAGAGTCACAAATCATTTATATTTCCCTTTTGAAGGAAAGCCTGCCATAGTACTTATCTCATCTAATTAATTGACTTAAAGAGGGCTCATCCCTTCCTGAAAACACTCTAAATGGCTCTGATGGGTAAGTATCAAGTTTACTCATATATGTAGTAAAAGCTTGAAAAATTCAAATTTTTAGTTTATAGAAATGTGTGTGTGTTTTTCTCTGAGCCTCAGAGTTTTAGAGTTTTTCTTCATTTGGTTGAGACAAAGGTGAGAATGGAAGAAACCTGTCCTCAGACAGGGGAAGAGATGCATGTGAACAAAGGAAAGGAAGGGATCTTGATACACAAAGGACTCTCATTGCCAGTCGGTTAAGTGCTGATACTTGAAAATAAAATGTGGAAGAGCTGTCAATTTAGTGCTTATAATATGAGGGTCTCTTAAATTTCTAATGGGGTGTTTAATTTTTAAAATCACTTTGAGTTATGGCCTAAGGAGAAGCTTTGATACTATTAATAAACTTTTAATTTTTTTTCTATTTTAAAAACTGTGGTAAAATATACGTAATTAAAATTTACTATCTGAACCATTTTTAAGTGTACAGTTCAGTGATATTAAGTATGTTCATATTGTTGTGCAGTGATCACCACCATCCTCTTCCTAACTCTTTCATCTTGCAAAACTGAAACTTTATACCCATTAAACAATAATTCCTCACTCTTCCCCTCCTATAGCCCCTGCAAGCCACAATTCTTGCTGACTATGATTTTGACTACTCTAGATACCTCATAATTGGAGTCATATAGCAATTGTCTTTCTGTGACTGGCTTATTTCACTCAGCAGAGTATCCTGAAAATTCATGTGTATTGTAACATGTGTCAGAATTTCCTTCCTTTTTAAAGCTGAATAATATTACATTGTTGGTATGTACCACATTTCTTTATCCATTTATTGATGGACACCTGAGTTGCATCCGTGTTTTAGCCAATGTACATAATGCTGCTATAAACATATATCTTCAAGACTCTGCTTTCAATTCTTTTGGATATATATCGAGGAGAGGAATTGTTGGATCATATGGTAATTCTATTTTTAATTTTTTGAGGAATTGCTATAATGTTTCTCATAGTGGCTGTACCACTTTACATTCCCACTAACAGTGCACAAGGACTGAACTCCACATCCTTGTCAACACTTGTTGTTAAATAACCTTTTAATATTAAGACACATGTAATGAGGTCATATTTTGGAATATTTATCCAATTAATTTTTATCCTGGCAATCCCTACTTCTGGATTGTCCTGTGACCCTTCTTGGGTACTATTTTTAAGTAGCCAAATGGGAAACACTTCTGCCAGTAAGATTACACTACAAGGCTTAGCGTACCTGGGAAGGAGGATAATATGTAGAGGGAATCCTTGTCAGACTGAAAGAAAAGTGGGAAGCCAGCCCCTGAAGGCCCCATTTGATGGTGGGGAGAGGAAAAGAAATAGAGGTAGGATGGAGGGAAAAATGCTTGTCCCGGCTTTCTCCTTCTATGGGTGGGGGTGAGATAGGAGTGCAAAAGCCCAAAAACATTGGCTAGGTTAGTGGTATCTTTAGCTGGAAAGAATGTAAGCAGTGATGTGCTGTTACATATGTAACGAACAGCTCTCTGAAGAAACAAAAACAAAAATAAAAACAAAAACAATAAAACCCTGATTTTTGTATCATTTACCAATTTACAAGGTGTAAATTCTCCCACCATGGCTGATTTCAAGCTACTTATGCAAACTCACTGAACACAGAGTTGAGAAAAACATGTGAATAGTATGCCATTTTATAGCATTTCTCCCATACAGATATAATAGTTGCAAATAACCTCGAGAACATAGATAACAGTTAAATGTAGTAAAATAGTTTTGATTATTTATTAGCATTGTTTTCAATATAATTAATTGTAAATTTATAGAAGTTGAATTTTAATAAAGGTTATATTTAGCAACTGACTCATAAAAATCATAAAAATTTAACAATAATTCTCATAAGCAGGCTGCAGCACACCACTGGCTATAAGCTTCTATGAGCAGAGCCCAGAAATGATAGCGTATCATTAGTGAAGGAAGCAGCTGTATATTTGATCCCAAAGTCAAGCTCCTGGTTCCCTAGGTCTCAGGGGGGATGCAGTGGGATCTAAATGGGAAGAGTTGAGGGCTCAGTGGACCCACAAAGGCCTGGAGTCCATAGGAAGAGGTGTCAATGTACAGAAATTTCACTTCTGGAGTGAGAAAGCCTGAAAACGTTGGCTGGGTTAGTGGTATACTTAGCTGGAAAGGATATAAGCAGTGATGTGCTGGACTGCTGCGGATTAAATGCCAAACCTGTGGATTTTAGAAGTGAATGCCATCATGAAACCCGCTTGGCTAGATGGGCCAGTCTTTCTTCAGTGCTCACGTGTTCAGGGAGCGGTCCAGGTAGCCATTCTGCAGCAGCATCCATTGTCAGAGTCCCCTAGTTCTCATCTGTACCCCAACTTATGAGATAATATGGGCTCTGTTCCCAGGTGCCATTTTGGAGAGAAGCAAGGGGGAGGGGAGGAAATCCAGAGACAGAGCATTTATCCCAAAGAAACTCAATCATGTAAAGAGACTGAACAGGAAGACAGCTGTGATTCATAAGTTAATACACTTAAAGTTTGTTTTTCTCTCGCTTGCTCCTCAGGCAGGTGGACTTTTGCAAGGATGATCATAAGTTGTAGGAAATAAAGACATGGCAGTTCTTTGCACTTCATGTGGTATGTAAATATGTGACGCTGTTCCACTACTCTATTTTTTCTTCAGGTGTCACTACCTGTACTATCAAAAAGTAAAATAATTAAACCACCACTAAGGCTATTATAATTGAGTTTTGGATTATAGGCAGGTAATAATGTTCCTCCAATTTGTCCTTAAAATGAATAGGGGCAATGGAATGGAATGCTCTGTGGTGCTGAGGCTGGAGGGAGGGCGTGGCTGTGATTAGGAGCAGGCACAGGGAGTAGGGGAAACTCAGGATGCAGCATAGTTGAGTTGGGTCCCGGAAGGGAGCTCTGCACCTTGTTGGAAGAAAATGGCGAGAGGCAGATTGAATCGCTTCATGTTCTCCTAAGAGTTCACCAAAGCTGAACTTTTATGTTCTCCTCATGGATGTAAAGTGAATTTAAAAATGTAGGATGGCACTAATTTTCTTAAAATTTAAATTTTAATAGTCGATTAGCTGTGATTTTTAAAATATTTTTATTCTGAAAACAAGTTTTCCACAAGAATGCAATTAGTTCCAAAAAAAAAAAAAAAATGAGCTCATTTATCTGGCTTTTCTACAAAGGACAATTGAAACATTTAAGGCAGGATTTACTTATTTATCTCCATTTTAGAATGGAACAAAAGTACCAGACTTCAGGTACTGGTTAAAATTAATAAAATATGGGAAAGCTTCTTTTTCTTTTCTTTTGTTCTTTTAGTAGTCTCCTATGTAAAAGCTTTATATTACTATGGACATTTTATATATAAGACACTTCTGTTTCTGACTTTCTTTATAAACTCATTTTTAAACTTAAAGGCACGCAATAAAGCTTTATGCATTTATTAAAATATACACATTTTGGTAAATGTAGAATTTTTCCTTACTATCTTGATAAATCAATATATTGTTACACCACAGTCATTTGAAAATAAAACATATTCCATAACATATCTGCATATTATTTCTTTCTTCATGATACACTACGACACCCCATTGTACAGTGCACCAATGGGAATTAAAAACCACAAAGCGAACAAACTTTAACAAATACAGCAATTTCATATCAAAATATATATATATATGTATCAGAGAACGACACCAGAAATTACCAGCTGCAAAAAGCAAGTTGTACTTCTCAAGGACCAAACAAAAATGAAACAAGTTAGTAAAATTTGCAAGCTGTACTTATAACTTCGGATATGAATTAAACAGTAATCTTTCTTTTCCACAGTGAGAAAAAGCTTGGGTGTCAAGTCCCGTCATTTGATGGTGTAACTACATGGGATAACAATAGCTGCTCTCTTAAAAACCTGTAGCCCCTTCTGTTAGCTCAGATAGTTGAGGTATTTAGGCGCCATCGTTGCAGTAACAGTGTCTTTGCTTTGGAAAGTGGGATTTATGGTTTCCAGTGTAAATTCTCGACTTTGGGAGCGTGAGTGAGACAAGTGTATTGGCAAACTGCTAAGACCAATCAAGAGGAGATGTGCAAGGAACAGTCTCCTCATCTCAATATTGGAATGAACACAATCCTTCATAGTCTGCACTTTCTGGGAAATTCACATAACCCACAATTCCCTTTAGCCAATGTTACCAATTCAATGTCAGGAAAGTGTAATAGAAAAAAAAAAAAGCACAGAGGGAGTTCCTAATGAAAAAATCCACATTGCTCCTGTTTCCTAGTTTGAATACAAAGCTGTTTTCTTTCCTTATTGTACCAAAACGTACTAAATGTTCCCAAAGAGTAAGAAATTAGTCTTCTTTCAGAAGACCTCAGACCCAAAGCTGACTTTGTGAAGGCCTTATATGTATTTTGTAATTCCATGCATGTAGAATATTGTTTAATGATTTCTAACACTATTTTAGTTGATAATGCAGAATATATGTTCATTTTTGGTGGCTTCAAAAACTTCCACTGATCCTTTTTGGGCTTTAAGCCCTAAAAAAAAAAAAAAAAA
>NW_006435762.1:3228039-3228984 GCF_000325575.1 Pteropus alecto
AAAGAGAGGAAAAATAGTCACAACAGCCTCTCCTCTAAAGTAGAGAAAATAAAAGTAGACACAAGACTAACAATTATGTACATGAGAGGGGCTTTTCACTACCCATTACCATTCCAACTGAAAAATATGAAATACACTCCTTGGTGAACCAGCATCCTGGTTCCTGTTTGTGGTGGGGCCTGTGGTTTGGGATGCTGTTTCTGTGCTCGCGCGCTGTTTAATTACAAATATTGGTTGTTTCACGGCTGCGCCACCATTGCTTGCCAGTTGGCAACTTTCTCTTGGGGACTCCACTCAGCAAGATATTCTAATCTGAGATACAAAATAGGTAAATGTGTGATTGACCCTCAGTGGGCTTCCACTGACATCTGAGGACCCGGTAAAACCTGGTGGGAAAGGCGACAGCAATTTCCTCTAGTCTTTTAGGCTCATCTGCAAACTCCTGTAGCTTCTCTTTATAATGTAGGGAAGAGGTAGCCCCTTGTAAGGTAGACTTCCAACAAGTGTGATGTAGAGGAGGTCAAATTTATCAACCCTTTTCAGAAGAATAGGGAAAAGATATTTCTTTGAAGGAATTTGTGTTTTGTTTCCCAATAATTACTAGGTTTATATATTGACTGGCCCACAGGTTCTAGAGAAGGAGGGATAATTAAAACCAACAACTTTCTTTCCTGTTTATTTAAACGGGCTCTTCATGATCATTACGCAGACATTTGATTAGATATTAGTTTGCACTAAGAAGTAGAACTGGACCTAATTCTATCATTTCATTCCTTTTACTAGTTCTAAGTGGCCTTGTGCTTAAGCTGAGCAAAATCTTGAGCTGAGGTTTTACTGTTTAGATTAGAGAGATATGAAAATTTTCATGTTAGGTTTGGTTGTTTAAACTTATTGTTGGAAAATTTAAAGTGGCCGCAAATAACATTATGCTGTCTGTCGACATGT
>NW_006435762.1:3229028-3252702 GCF_000325575.1 Pteropus alecto
TATGGATATTTTTTTTGTCCTTTAACATGTTAAATCAACTTGGAGTGTGTATATGATTTATTAACTCTTTGCATAGGCAGATGAAGCCACTGCCCCAGCTTCTTAAAGTTCAGCCTTCCCTGATTCACACTTTCATCATTGCCCCAACGCTCCCCGCCCAAGGAGAGCCAGCCAGCTCAGTTCTACTTTCCCATCTGTCTGTGGGTGAGCCCTAACCTGCTTTCTCAGCATGATTTCTTACTGTTTCATATATAAATCATGCATAAATCACAAGCTCTTGTTAGACTGGCTTTTTTCTTTCCCTTGTAGGAGGCACAATTAAAAAAAATTCGAATGATTGGCTCCAAATCACAGATCCACATGATGAAACCTCTTTGAATTGAATAAAACATAGGTCTTCCTTGGACTCCTTTCAAGGGGGTTAAGTTTCTATGGTAATTATTTATAAGGTGATGTTACATTTAATGTAGTTTCACAGATGTAGTCTTAAGAAAATTATTCTAGCGATTGATGTTATTTAAAAACACTTTGTAAAATCTAAGACTGTTTCACAGAGGCTGGGAAACATGAGGAAAAATATGTCTATTTATCTTAAAAGAAACCTTTTTCTATCATATTGAGTAATTTTTAAAAAGCCAAGGTTGTTAGGGAGATGACTAATCAACTTTAGAGAATAAAGAGAGCAAAGCTGAAAAAAATAATAGAGTTACTATTTGGGAGAAGTGACTCCTGAAATGAGAGTGGTTCATAGCATCTTCAGGCAATCAATATCCACAGCATTTACCAAAGCTTGTTCTCTCTTTTTATGCTACAGAAATCACATACATCTGCCACCAGATGATTATTAATGTAATATCTAACCCTCATTAGTAAAAGGAAGCTCTTTCACTCACATTAAGATTTTGTTATTTTGCATTCATACTTCTCTTTGAACACTTTTAATGAATATAGCCCCACTCCATCTGGATATACCTTAAGCTTAACAGATTATATTTAAATTAGGCAGATTTGTTGAGTTCTGAAACCAGTTCAAAACTTCGTTTTCACAAAAATTATTGAAAATTAGTTTGCAATTATTCCCAAGGGTATATTTCATAGACCAGGCACTGTATCTTTATGGTTAAGTTTAGGGGAGAGAAAATACAGCATTGCCAAGCATTACTTTAAAATAACCTCAGGAAACTAGAGTTAAAAACAATTAATACAGAGGAATAAAACTAGAAAATAGTAGTTATCTGAATTTAAATGGCATACATTGGCTATGGGTATGATATACAATTTATTTAAGAGTGTATTAATATGTAGTTTGAATTGACTGTTTTTTGTTTGTTTGTTTGTTTGTTTTTAATACAATGTTAAAGCCCAGTGCATCAGCCTAGAGACTTGTCAGGTTCTGCTGTTTTATCTACAGTTATCAGGCTCCAGTGCTGCTTATTCCCTGGACTGTAAGCCTCTAAGGGCAGATATCCCATCACTTAGCACTTGGAACATTCTCAATCAATGTTAGCTGAGTGAAAAAATGAAGTTCTGCCTCCTCTCCATAACCCTAAAGAATGCCAAAATGGAATTAGCCTCAACTTGTAAGAAAGAATAGACTTAAATATTAGTCCGTGTATCCTGGAAAACTTTTGGCATAATGCTAGATCCAGGAGAGAAAGAACAAGAAACTTGCCATTTTGCCCCCCTTTCAGGAAATTCTCACAAAGATTTTAGCTTAACTCGAACTATGCCTTCACATACACGCTTACATATCTCAGTGCAGTGCTGGATTCCCTGTAACCCAAAAGTAGAATTTATAGACCATTTACTTTTTTCTGTTGCAGATTCTCTCATGTACCTTGTTTCAGAGAAAGTACTCCTCTTATAGCCCAGACTGAGACATTAGCAGGTAGGTATTTCTCTGGGCTTCAGGGAAGCTGCTCTGGAAAACAGCAGGAAAAATACGTGTGTAAAAGTGAGCTACTCCAGAAGGATAAGGTTCAGAAGTGAAATGTGATCTCATGGAATGCAATTACCTAAGAAGCTGTGCTTCAACATTTTTGTTTTCAGAGTAGCGCCCACCAATCAAGTGGTGGTGTAGCTCAAAAAACTACAGAATTTATAATTTTAGAAATCTGAAATCGAATTTGCAATATGATCTCAGTGGCTGGGTCACTTCTTGTAAAGATTTTTATCTGATTATAAAACAAACAGCCTCCTTCTTCAAGGCATATTAGTGCCATGAAATCATGCTCCAACTTTGCCCTTTTTCATTATATCAGCAGGAGCTTAGAATCTGGTATAAGAAAAGGCATGACAGAGAGTTAATTTCTGCCAATGCCCTTCTGGCCTTCACTGCAAGAGATGTTTATTTAAATTTTTTTCTGGGCATTTAAGTAGAGTTTTGATGGTGCTTCTCACCATGCTACTGGGTCTGCATGACTGCTTTATGGTGAATCTGAAACCTGAGGGGAAATGGTCTCAGAGTCCTTGACCTTTGATGGATTCTAAAGTTATAGTTTGGAGACCATGAGAACCTTGGCAAATGAAAGAAGCATATATCTTTTCCATGAATTTGCTTTTGTGAGATTTCAGGATAAAATGTTGCTTGTTGAGGACGTGCCAATGCCACTTGCCCACACTTGGGGAGCAGCTCTCAGCTGGCATGCTGAGCACAGAGCTTTGCCCTTGTGGTATCAGGTGGTGGAAACGCTGCCTTGTGCCCACACTCACCTGCTTTGGCACACCTCCAGGATAAGCTGCAGCCTCGGTATGGTCCAAGAAGTTTGCTCCTTGCTTTTTGGGGTCTCAGTAAGAAGCAAAATGATTCAACCAGCAAAACAAAGGCCTAGGAAACATTTGCTGCTATCAGCTTTGATGGTTACACCCAAATTAGAATTTCTTGTAGTCTCTTGTTTAGGTTTTTTTTTGTTTGTTTGTTTGTTTTTAAACAAGGGGACCAGTTAGGAGAGCCAGGTTAAACCCTTAGACAGAATTATCCCGAAGAGCAAAAGTAGCAAATGATAGGCTATGACTGGGGACTGACTTTGGGGAAGGCTGGATTTTTGAAATGAGAGGCAAAAAAGTTTTCACCTTCTAGCCCACAGGTTAAGTTACTGAAAATAAATCACCACCATTTCTACACATTTCTTATGTGTTTACTCTTATTCTGGAGAGTAATCTAACTCATCATTTGCGATCAGAGCCTCTGAGTTCTGTTTGTGTTTGCTTTTGCTCTTTGCTTTGCTACTTGTCCGGGTGTTTGCTTTCGCATCTGACATCTGTTGATAATAGAAACCTTTGTCTTCAGCTGGCCCGCCCCAGTTCTCCTGGCTCTCGCCCTCTGTGGCATAGGAGAAACCTTCCTCCACTGAGAAAGGGTCATCCACATCGTAGCGTTGGTAGGTGCTTTGGTGCAGGGCCTCTTCTCGGGCACTGATTTCCAGGGTGCTGTTCCAGATGCCATACCCAAAATAAATGAGCATACCTGCAGGAGGGGAAAGGCACAGGTGAATGAGCAGTTGCTTTGGGATCCATGGGAGATCACCCTCAATGGTGTAAGCAGAGCTTGTGATGGATATGTTCTCTTTCAAAATACAGTGTTTTGAAAATGACTCAAATCAGAGGCCATTTAAAATTGGGAGATCTTGCATTAAGCAACCTATGTATATAGTTTTTCCTAAAAAATCAGAAGGTCTGACAACACTACACTCACATTCCTATATGGCAATCTTTAGGCTGGAGGTAAGAACTAGCTGACAGTTTAGACAGGATATGGGTTCTCTAGGTCACCTCAGTCCCCACTTCCCCTGTTGACATCCAGCTCAGTACATCGTGTAAGTGCCAGGAATTTACATTTTTTTCCTGCCCTGGGTTAAATATTTATGGATCAGCAACAGTGTATTCCCAACATTCTCATGACATTTTATTATCCTATGCCTCCATCTTTTATTTTTCTACTTAGCAGCATGCATATATTATCCTACAATTTCTCTTGCTATTTTTCATTCACTGAAAGCATAATACGTTACTGGCACTCAGAGCTGTCTATTTTCTTCTGTTGCCTCTCAGAGTGTCTAGTGCATGCCACTCTTATGACCCTTAGAACATCTGTTGTGTGTGGTTCTATTTTATAGACTACAGAAAATTGGCACTTAATGTTTGTTGGATGAATGAATGAGAACTAATAAGCATGAAATATCCATTGCAACTCCCTGTTTTGATGTCACTCCAAGCAAAGGAAAGAAACTTGCCTCCTTAGTTAATATGTACCATTAATATGGGCTAATGTTTCATTTCTATTAGAATTTTTTTGAAATAATATATAAAAATAGTTTGAGAGCCCCCATTTTCTACCTGGAAAAGCCCATGAAGGCTCACAGCCTGGAAAGCTGAGAACCATATCCTTGGGAGGTCATAGGACATGGTAATTAAGAGTGTGAGCTGTGGGTTCAAATCTTGCCTCCACCACTATTAGATGTCTAACCTTGGATCAGTTACTTAGCCTCTTTGTGCCTCAGTTTTCTCTTCTGTAAAACAATGAGAGTTATTGTGCCTGTAACATGGGGTTGCTGTGAGAATGATACCAGTTAAGCAATAGTTTTCAACCCTGGCTGTACCTGAGAGTCATCTTGGGAGTTTTTGAACCACTGTGATGCTCACATTCTGCCCTTAGAGATACTGACTTATTGAGACCCAAGCATAGGTATGATTTTAAAGTTCCAGGGTTATTCTAATAGTCAGCCAAAGCTGAAAACTGCTGAGATCAGGAACGTAAAGCTCCTGATGCACGTACTCTACTGCCAACTCTGGTCATGTTATGGCCTGGCCACTGGGGGCCACTCAGGTATACAACGTTTTTCCAGGACCCCCTAACACTGTCTTCTGAGTGGTACAAATCCCTTTGACTTGGCTAACCCTGCAGGCATCTGCTGGGCTGTTTGTTTAGAACGGCAAGGTCAAGCCTGTTTTCTGCTCTGGTGCTTGAGAAATCCTGCTCCCTTTTCAATTTGAAGTGTGTCTTTTTAAGCTTGGATTTCTCCTCTCTTGTCTCAAGTCACTTCCTGTACTCCCCTTCCACCACCGCCCCATGAAATCAACTTTTCAGGAGCCAAAGTAAGCAGAGATTTATAGTCCTAATTGGTAATAAATCCTAGAGTTAATCACTTGCAGATGTAGCTATTACTTCTCAAATAGCGACTTGATTTTTCTGAGCACGGATTTTTATTCTTTCTTGTCTGGGAGTGCAGGTTGTCCAGAGGGGATATTTACTATCCTTGTGTAGAATGAGGCATCAAATTAAAACCTCTTCTAACGGGCTTATGTCGTTTCTTGGAGAATGTTTCTGTTGGGAGCATGTCTGAGACCTGAGAATAAATTTCAGGAGACTAAGTAGAATTAGCAGACACACACCTTTTGCTCAATTTTCTATTTCTATTGCTATCTTTTCTCCTAGACATCAAGGCAGGTACCAGTTCTTTCTTCTCTGATCCCCTTCTTCGACCTTATTCATTTCCCTGCTGAATTCAATGCCATTTTTTCCTTTTCCCTTTGCCTCTAACTTCTCTGCCACTTCTCAACTCATTCAAGCACTGGTTTGGCATCTATTCTGACAGACCTTCCCCTGCCCCCACCAGGTATTGGGGTGTCAGGTAGATTGATATTTATGGGAATTCTCGGTATGATTGCTCATAGAATCATGGATATTTAGGACTGGAAATGTGTCTATGGATTATCTACTTGAATACCTTCGTTTTACAGAAGAAGAAACAGAGTCTGGGAAAGACTAAGTCCCTTGCCTGGGTCTGAGAGGGGCAGAACCAGCATTCCATATGGATCTAGGAAAATTTCTTGCATATCTAATCCTTCACACCTCCTTTCCCCTGGCTGGTTTATAGACTATGCTTATTGCAGTAAATACTCAGTAAGAGGTTAGGTCTATATTTGTTCTTTGGGAGTGGCTTGTCCTGGAGGGAACATTGTGTGTGTGTGTGCGCGCGCGCGGGTGCTCATGTGCACACATATGCTTGTGTAAATGCATCAACTATGATTACTTTGGGAAAGCAACCCATGGAAACCTGCCACATAGATATTTATGGGCCTTTTAATGTTTGCTCTGAGCCTCTTACAGTTTCAAAGGTATGTCATTCTGTTTTCAAAAACACATTTCAAATATGAGTGCTATGAACCAAGAGGTGACTGTGTGTGCAGCCTGACAGAATAAGTAGTCGGCTTGGGCAAAGGCATTTTCCTAGGTCCTGGCATTCTGTCTGCCTTTATTATTCTTGCTGGCCCTTGAGTCAATTCAGGAAAAGTGGTGTGAGGCAGAGAAGGATCAGAGAAAAGGAAAAATGGAGGAGTACAAAGAAACAGAGGTGGGTGGAGAGAGAGAGAGAGAGAGAGAGAGAGAGAGAGAAACACATTCAAAATGGTTTTATACGAACTCTGATGAAGGGAGTCTCTGGATGCTATTCTAAAAAATAAGAGCAGAGAAGAGACATGTATTACCATCTGTTACACATAGACAAGGGCTTTGTGTCAGGAGGAGTAAACAGAGCTGCTAAAAGCCTCCTGTGTAGAGCAGGGTGTTCTGTTTCTGTTCCTTCTTTCACTTGGCTTAGAGAACTAAGCATGAGGTAGTTTCTGAAAAATCTGTGGGGATTCTGGGAATCCTGAACTGTCTAAACTAGACTTCACACAACAGCACTGAGTGCTGAGGTCCCATAATGATGCAACATTTATGTTGCACCTTTCTCCCACGGAGCCCAAATGTTATCTTGTTTAGACTCCTCTTAACCTGTTTCGGAGTGTGTGTGTGTGTGTGTGTGTGGGTGTGGTGCGTAAGGTTTTGAATATGTGCATTTCACAGACGGGAAACTGGACACAGGACGAAATCAAGGACTGTCCATGGCAACACAGTTAGTGGCAGGACCTTGAAGCTTCTGGGTCTCTCCATGTCCAAATCTGTTTTTTCTCCCATCTACCAGGGGTGGCTATGAGGCATAGACTGATTGAAAACAACTTTGCTTAAGTTTTCGTTTTGAAGAATTTCAAACATACACAAAAATGGAGAACCCCATGTACTAATATAAAGAACCCATTGTGCTCATCACTAGCTTCCTCAGACACTAACCTATACCTCATTGCTTCTCTTTAGATTATTTTGAAACAAATCCCTTCCACACTGTTTCATCTGTAAATAGTTTAGTATATATTTTTAAAATAGATTCCTTTAAAAAACTTAGCATCATAATCATATCTAAAAACCAATAATAATTCCTGTCATCTGATATCTAGCAATATTAAAATTTCCCTAAATATTATACTTGTGGGGAAAAAATTATTCACCTTAAGAAACTATACACTTATTTCAATGATGCTTTCATTGCCTGAAATAGTTTTTGGGCACTGTTATTTAGGTTGTCAATGGGACTAGTATCATATCCTTTTGCAAACCCTTATAGACAGTAGAGTTTTACTTTTGAGAGTGGATTTGGTTTTGGCGTATGCCAAACCATCTGGACCCAAGCCTTGAGAATAAGATGGCTAATTGATAAATAATATTATTTATTCTATTTGCATATTTAATTCTGCTGTTCCTTTAAAAACTTCAATCCATTGCTTTGTAGTTGTATATCTTACACCTATAATAAGTGAAAGGCAGATGTGATGATGAAAATCAGAAGGCAATCAATTTTTGTGCTACAGTGTGAAAAGAGGGGCCCTGGAGGCCCCACATGCTGGGCTGGAGTTTTTTTTTTTTCAGTCAATGGATCCTAGTGGGAAGGGACACTCAAGGCAGCAACTAGTTAGCAGCAGGCACAGAAGTGTTTCAATATTTTAACGATAGACATGGCTGTACAAGGGCAAACTGGCTGAATGCGAGCCCTGGTCAAAGGTAATGGCAACGAGTCCTTTGAAAGGCTGTTTGCAGCAAAGGGAAATATTCAAAGGGAAGCTTTGGCTTCTTTTCTGATTAGAGTTCTCTAGTGGAGAATGTGCTCATGAGAGGTTTGGGCTAGACAAGATGAAAAATCATATCTTCGACAATTGAATGGGCTTTCTTTATGTAATAGAACACCGTGGGATTATAAAATCTTTATAAAAAAGTACTTCTTTATCCATCATCCCAGAGAAGTTAACTGCACAATGAATCAGTGATTGGAATAGTACTGGAACTCGCATCTCTTGAGTCTGTTCCCATCCCACCCAGCTGCCTCCAGGGAGGTTTAGGAATTCCAAGCCTGCATTCAGACACTGGGCACCTAGGCACCAGCTGGCAAAACACCTACTTACTTCACTTGTGTTGATCCATCCTGTGATAGTTAAGCAAATGACCCCAAACCTACAAGTGAGAGGGGTGGGAGGAGGAGGTCTTTTGGATCATATAGGAGAAAATCCGGAACGAAAACTCAGCTCTGAAAAGAGACTGAGTGACCTGGAGATAGACAAAGCAGCCGATTTCCAACTGCGTGGGTGAAACTTGGGTTATGGAGCAGGTCCTTGATCTCTGGAGTCCCCTTGGGGCTTCCTATCCTCTGCATGTAGCTCCATGCTCCGGGTGAAAAGAGGTGGGCCACCTGACCTCAGGCTGGGTGGAGCTGCCTCTTCCAGGGGTGCACTTTCCAGCAGGAAGCCCTGCCCGCTGCAGATAACTGAGGTGCTTTGTTATGCCCAGTCTTTTTTATTTTTACCAGTCTGGGATTAATTTTCCAAAACAGACATTTGCCAATGTAGAAACGAAGACTCCGATGGTAATAAGGTATCCTCCCATTCAATGCAATCCCTATCAACTTTGCTGATTATTTTTTAAAATACCGCCACATTGTAATAACAACAGGGTTTGTTTAACGAGGTGTAGCCAGGAAGAGCAGGTTTAGGATGGAATTGGGGGAGGTGGAGAGTTTCTCTCTCTGACCCTGCAACTGATCTAACATAAAGTCACATTACTTTATGCCTCAGTTTCCCATCTGCAAATGGAACTGGGAGCCTTATATCATTTGAGGGGTATAATGGCCATGAGATTGAATTCAATCATGTTAAAGAATATTAAAAGATCTAATAATCCAAGCTAGCAGTTCCACTTCTAACTCAATAGACCTCAAGGGAACTGTGTCTATTTGACCGCCAAACACTTGGACAAGAATGCTCATAGCAGCTCTATTCTTATAGCCTCAAACTGGAAACAAGCTGAACATCCAAGGAGACTAGAATGGATAAATACTCTGTGGTATATTACCACAGTGGAAGGCTAGATGGGAAGGAGAATGAATAAACTAAAACTACAGGCAACGTTGTAGATGAATCTCTCAAATGTAATGTTGACAGAAAGAAACCCCAACACCCCTTCTTTCGTGGCTCTAAGTCTGTTCCAGGCGCACTGTGCTCGCCCTCTGCAGGGCCTTCCACCTCTGTGATGATCCTCCCTTCATTCTCGGCTGCCTCCGGGTGCAGAGCTGTGGGATCGCCCACCCCTTCCTCCCCATAGGTCTCCCTGTTTAGCACAGCACCTCCGCCAGCAGGCAGCCTTGACTGTGGTGGGATTCACCTCCTTCTTGGAATCCCACTGGCCCTGTTGCCACCCTCAACCTGGCCTTCACGATTTTTCTTGCTCTTCTGAGCATGATTTCGATGTTGAAGGTGCCAATGGTTTTCTCCTCTGCCTATAAGGAGAATTTCAAACTTATTTATGGGATTAATCAACAGGAATTTTTAAAATCTCAGTGCCCTCTCAACTCCCAATTCATGGCCTTCTTCTTTTTCTCCTCTTTCCTTCATCAAAATGGTTGCTTTTGTCCATTTCCAATAAGATTTCAGATGATAGCTCAGATAAAGACCGTAAGAGGTGTCTTCTCTTTGCAATATTTTTGGGGGTCCACTGCCCAAATTGCAAGTTCTAACTGTTCTCTAAATCTATAGATAAGAATTTGTTTTCCTCAGGGGGACTGAAAACATTCCTGATAAAAAGTTGGCATCCCCCAGTGTAAGGGGCCCCGCACACTGGTCTAACAGATGATTAATTCATAATAACCGCCCATAGGGAACAGTAGATCTGAAAGATGCCCATGAAAATACCATTGTACAGGGTTCTCACTGGTCCTTGCTATTCTCATGTCTCCTGAGACTCTGCCCAATTCCTTGAGGTGTTCTTTACAAAACTACATCAGCTAAGAGAAAAGGAAAACAAAGGTTGCTTTGTGCTTATTTTGTTGCAATTATTAACCATTTGCTATTGTATTATTTCTCTTTTCCGAAGGAAATCTTGTTGGGACTTGTGCCTCTTTAACATTATGAGACGTGTCTTCTGAAGGTCAATGCTTAGAAAACATTGTGACAAAAATGCTGTAATTAAAATTCCCTTAGAGAAGGTTGGGTAAAAAAATGTATCCAAGCAGATTATCAAGTGATGACTCAGCCTAACCATGTAAATCTTTTTAAAAAGTAGCCGATGTTTCATAAGAAGCTCCATTAAAAAATATCTCTACTATTCTCCCCAGGAAAGCTATACTATGAATAGAGAGATTAAGAAGAAAAATCTGACATTTTGGAGACTCTGAAGTTTAGAGGTGGAATATTTATTCTATAAAGTCATTAAAGATTTTATAATCAACTTGAGGGGTTGCGGGATGGGTATATTTTATACATAAACAAATTTATTTTGAAAACTAGGGAGTTTTTGTAATTAAATTATCTGCCTTGCTTGCTAATGTCTTCGTATTCTTCTCTCTAGATGACTGGCTCACAAATTTGAGCATGCATCAGAATCACCTTGAAGGCTTGTTAATACCTAAATTGCCCTCGAGATTCTTATTTGGTAGGTGTATGTGCCCCAAACTCACTTCTAACTAGTTTTCACATAACGTTGATGTTGCTGGTCTGGGAGCACACTTTGAGAACCATTGTTCTAGATAATTTTAAACCTGGCTGCACATTAAAATCACCTGGAGGAGTTTTAAAAAATACCCTAGATTTGCCATAAAAGACCAACTGAATCAGAAAAACTCTGGGTAGGGGGAATCCTGAGCATAGAATATTTTAGAAGCAACTCAGGTGATCCTGACGTGTATGTAGTCAGGGTTGAGAATCTTTTTCTAGGTGAAACTGAACACCAGCTTTCAAAGAGCATGACACTAAAGCAGTTAGCAAGCAGCTCGTAACTGGGTGCTTGTTGAGCTGTGGGCTCCTGTGCCCTCTGTGTGGCCAGCCCCAAGCTGCAGAGTGGCATCCTTCCATGTCAGGGAGTATCAGTTTCTGGAGCAAGTTTGAAGTTTGTGCTATCAGCAAGATTGCAAAAGGCTCTCTGGGAGTTTTCTTCTGCCTGATAACTGGGAGGGCAGTCTGAGTCAGAACAGGTTCACGCTGTGCTTTGGCATGTGATAGCTAGTCTGGGGAACAATGAATCATTTTAGATTTTTAAAAGAAAGGCAGAAAAGAAATAATTCTTATTGCTTTCACCAATATATCTTTACATAAGCACCAAATGGCAACCAGATCAAGGCTAGTAAATTATCTGCATTTTTACAGATGAGTAAACTGTAAATTGAGGCCTAAAGTAGTTAAGTGAATTTCCCAAGGTCACAAGACACAGAGGTAGCAGAGCTGTGATTTGACTCCAAAGACAAAGGCCCCTGCCACCTCACCACTTTTGCAAAATGCCTTTGGTATTCCAGAAACCATAGATATTATTCAGGACCAGCTACTTAATTTGTAGATCCTAGTGCAAAGTGAAATCCTGGAGACTCTTGTTAAAAATTGTTAAGAATTCAAGAATGCAGCAGCTGAGCATTAAACCAAGTGCAGGGCCCTATGTAACTGCACAGGGCATATGCTCACGAAACCAGCCCTGATGTTATGTGTTAATCTGCACAAACTACATATCAACCATTCTGGTTGAATGAAAAGGTCTGCTCTGAGGCACCCTGGAAAGGAAGTAGGAGGCCTGGATTTTAGCACTGAGATCCTGGATATTGTAGTAAAAGCTCTGTGAATAACTTCCTGTTACTCCTGTTGACCTTGAGCATGCAATTATCATCTTGGAGGTTCAGAGGAAAAAATGTTGAACACCCATATCCCTGATCTCAGGGAGTGGATGGACTACTAATTCATGAGTATCCATGCAGTCTTGTCCAGGCTAGTTGATTCATGTGCATTTGTCTTGCTTCTCTTTAAGGCAGAGATTACTTATTCTATTACTTTCCTATTCCACAGAGCATCTAAGGATCCTCTTTAGCTAAGTATTTGTTACCAAAGACCCTATCTACGGTTACCAACTTCTATAAGAAACATAAAAATAGTGACTAAGAAACTTTAAAATTAGTCTTCACTTAAACATCCCTTTCAAGTTATCACAAGCACCAATTCCCAGTCATCTCATAAACATCAGTGATTGTTAGATACAATAAACATATAATGAGAGTGAAATATAAATCGATCACAAAGGAAAATTAGAAATCTTTGGAAAGGTACAGAACTTTTTGAAGGCAGTAAAAGTGAGTGTGAAGAGAGCAACTCTCATCCGCACCCACAGCTGTGAACAATTGAGGACCCGACAGAATCATATCAGTTATCAGCAGAAGCAGAGAAAATCAACAAGGATGATAGTGTGATGATTAAAATATCAAAGGATGAAGAAAGGACTTTGGGAAAAAATAAAAGACTCTTGAATATTTTATAAAAGTCCATGTGAAGTAAGAGATATTAAATGGTGCCATGATGCAATTTTGTCTGAAAAATTTTGCCAAAAAATCCACACTTAGTTCATACCTAGCTCATTTAAAAAATTAGGGCATGGTCACTATTTTAACTCAGTTTTATCATATGTAAGACAAATACTTTTTTCACAATTTTTAGTTTCATGATTTTTAGTTTCATAATTTTTAGTTTCTAAGACAATTTTAATCGACCTTTCTCGCCCTCACTTTTACAATGCTATTTTTCCTTTTCAATCTAAATTCATTTAAAGTAGACTTTTTATGGTTTTATTTATCCATAAGAAGAATGCCCAGTAATGAGAATCAATGAAGAGGTGGATTGATCAATATCCTTCTTCAGAACCAACAACCAAGACCATACAGGCAGAAAGGGTTTGACTGGCCTTATTGACTCTAAAGCAGAGAGCGGGGGTCCCTAGAACCAGCACATTTCTGTTGACATGGCAGTGCCAGCAAGGGAGTAATTCTGGGATAAGCCTGTTCAAGGCCCTAAAAGGGAACTCTCAAGTCTCCAAAGGAAGTTGCTTACCCACAAAGCACCAGACAGCAAACCGGATCCATGTGATGGTGGAGAGCTTTAGCATGAGATAGATGTTCACCAGCATGGCAAAGGCGGGCACAAAGGGGAGGCAGGGGGCCATGTAAGGAAGCTTCTTGGGGTTCTCTGGCTGCTGCAGGATCACAAACACCAGGGCACTGATCAGCAGCACCATCAGAACGACCAGAAGGATGGCCCACCAGCTCTGCTCTGAGATGTAGTCAGAGCCAAAGATGATGAAGGAGCAGAAGATGAAAATGAGGATGAAGAGCAGGAGCACGCAGATGGTCACCGTGTGCCCTGTAGCTGCTGTGGGTCGGTCCATTTTGCCTGGAAGGCCCAGCCGGATCCTCAGAGTGTAGTAACGGGGCCCAATCAGCTTTTTTAACTTGATGAGATAAATGTTTTCAGATTCGTCAGCTTCTATGCCTGTGGTCATGTCCACAGTGCCGTAGTTGGGGTGGTTGACATTGTAGGTTGACTTGTCCGATTTCCCTATGAGCATCTCATTGTCTCCCAGGGATGGTAAGTTCTTGGCCCCACACGTGTTGGTGGCGGGGCCGGAAAACTCTTCTCCTTCACTCATAGGAGAACACACTTCCTTCTCACAGTCAGCCAGAATGCCCTCCTTCTTCTTTGTGTGCTCCTCAGACAAGAACTTGACAAAACCATCAATGTCGCTCTCTGGTTGGTATCGAAGAAGCAAGACACAGACAGAGACCAAGGTGTAGGCGAGGAGCGTGCCGATGGACATCATCTCTATCAGGTCTCTCAGGCTGACTAATAGTGAGAGGAGAGCCGCCAGGAACCCCGACACGATGCAGGCCACCACTGGTGTCTCCGTGTAGGAGCTCACATGAGCCAGAAACCTGGAGGGTTAATGAAAGTACAGGGTTAACTGGGCTACGGCTGGTGATCGGCTGTAACGTGGCTTACTGCCCCCTTGTCCTGCCTCTACAACTCACTTTTGGATTCACTGCTTTAAATACAGCTGTGGTTCCTACCCCGGGATTTAGTTCCTATCTCTGGAATATAATTCAAAAAGATTTTACTTTCATTCCTTAGTTTTGAGACACACTTTTAAATTAAAGTTCCTAATTCATTATGTCATGTGAGAGTTGAATTGAATCTAGGAGGTATTTCAGAAATGTATATTGAAGTCTAGGTTTTTCCAGGAAGAAGTGAGAGTTGGAGAAATCATACACCTGCTGGAGGGTCCTCTAGACTTGTGTCACCCAAAGCACAGTCCATGGATCAGTAGCACCGGCATCATCTTGGAGCTTGTGAGAAATACATATTTTTAGGTTTCACCTGTGACCTACTTTACTATGTCAGAATCTTTGGGAGTTGAGCTCATGGTTTTTCTAAAGTTGTGCTTTAAAAAAGCCTCTGGAGTTTGATTTATGCCAAAGCTTGATAAGCAAGTTGGTAAAATAAAACAGTAATTAAGAACCTGTGCTCAGCTCATAGGTACAGGCTAAATCCAGCCAGTTACCAAGTGGAGAAGCCCAACAAGGGTGGTCGAACGGCAGCCGCGGCCTCAGCAGTTCCCTGTGGGCCTTAATTCGGCTCCTGCTCTCCTCCTCTCTCTCCTCCTGATCCTCCCTCTTCCCTCCTCTTCCATTCCTCTCTTATTTTCAGATTTCACACAAGACTATAAACTATGCTCGGATGCCCAGCATCTTTCCTCTTAATTTTCTTTCACAGCAGAAAAACCTTTGGGATGCGTGAAGTTGCCACACCTCCCCCATGGGCAGGTTTTGATCTGTCCAGCTTTCCAAACACAGCAGCTCTGACCTGGCAATGACTTCAAGGAGTAGGTTGAGGAACCAGAGAAAAGATGACAGCCTATGGCAGAAATAAAGTCCCTGAGCTGGATCCCTCTGTACCCCTGAGAGCTCCTTGGCTTCCATGGTTTGCTCCTTGCTTTGTGCACTGGAAGTATGTCTTCCTTGCCAGCCCCTCACACAACGGGCACTGGGAACCAAGAGATGGGGCTACATCCTTTTTGTATCATGAGCAGATAGGCTACTATATGGCCAACGTAGAGCGGTGGAAGTGTCAATATACCTGTTTAGTTAAAAATCTAGTCTTTGGATTCAGACGGTCCTGAGTTCAAATCTTGCCTTCCCTCCACCCACACGCCCCAACTCAGCAGCTGGGAGATTCGGGACAAGTTTTTTCCTTTCTCTGAATATACCCATTTAGTATACTCATCTGCAAAATAGAGTTGTTGTGACGACTAAATGGGATACTGTGTACAAAGCACCTGGAATACATAAATATTTGATAAACGGCAGCTATTGTTGCTGTGATTACTAAGTTCTGTTCATAGGGCCATATTCTTTCTTTGATTGTAACTTTGAACTTTTTCAGCTTCAGAGGGGCTGTGGAGAGAGGGGCAGTTGTCAGGCCTCAGCATGTGGGCAGGCCTACCGTGTCCCTGAGATGGGTTCTTCCTTCTGGAGGCCACCCAGTGAAGCAGTTTGAGTCCTGCCATCTTTACAAAGGAGCACACAGTGTCAAATAGGAGGAGAGGGGCAGTTAGGGGAAGAGAGCAGTTTGTGCTAGATCGAGGGATCCAGAGTCAAACCGAGGGGCTATTTCAGGGCCTAAGCTCTTTCCACTCAAACTCTTTGCCAGGATATGTGACAAGTTCCACAGCACTCATATCAAAATTACAGTCAGGCTGACAGCGGGTGACATTCTCCCTGGATAGGCATAGCAGAACAGAATACATTCCACAGAGAACAGCCCTTACCTGAAAAGAAGCCCATCACCAGCCATGGCATAAATGACCCTTGGCATTGGGAAGAGGGAGCCCAGCAAGCTGACTGTCAGTCCTGCAACCGACCCAATGGCCACTATGAATTTTGCAGCATAGAACCCATGAGCCACAAACATCTCCATGAGTGGGGATTCCGTGTCAATGGCATAATATGGCACCATCAGAGTTAGAATCATGCTCACCTGTTGAAACAAGAGAAAACATGGCTGGAGGTAGAGGGGACTGACAGCGGGGGTGAATGCCTCACAGGAGAGGAAGGGCCCTGCCCTGGCGTCAGAGGCCTGCATGGTGGTTCGGATCTGCCCCTTCTTGGCATGTGCCTCTACTTTAGACCAGTCATTTGGCCTTCGGAGCTCTTGGTCTCAGTATTTTCTCCCCACATGTGGATTTAGTAGACTATACCAGAAAATCTCTAATATCACTCTGTGGCCCTTTCGTATCTGAGGAATAAGTCTGCAGGTATTTCAGCCCCATGAAAGCAGAGCTACACTGACAGTTCAGTGAAGGGCGGATATTACCAGGTTCAAGGACCTGCAGCCACAGGCACTGGAACCAGGGCCTGGCAGTGACCATAAGACTCAGCCCCCATGACAAGAATCTCTTTTCTTTTTATACTTTCAGAGTCCTACATGGTCTTAACTGTACTCCCTCTTACCCTGAACCAGAGATCAAAACTCCAAAGGTAAGTGCAGAGGAGAACCACAGCCAATGAACTGGTGGGACCCAGATGAGGACTCCTATTTCCATCTCCTCTCTGTAACCCAGTCCCAGGTGCCAGGCAGGCCAACAAACTATTTATGGCATCAGGATCGAATCCAGTCCTGCTCTGCGTCAGGAGCCAGGATCCTCCAGTGAAGCCATGGGCCACTAGGGAGGCCAGCAGGATGAACCGCCACGGTCTAGCAAGTTGGTTCTTCTGGCGGTGGAATGGCAGACCGCTGATCAGCACAGGGCCAAACAGCTCCTGAGGCACGGCCTGTGCATTCTCAAAGAATATTTCCCAGCAGTGTCATCACTTGCAATGTCCCCCTTGGGAGTGAGCTGGAGGAGAGTGGGACTGATCTTACAGCAATTTCTGTTGAATCTCCTTCCCACGTTCAATCAGGATAGACGAAGAGTTGGTAGATGCACGGGAGTACTTTGTAGTCTATACAGTGCTACTCTAAGGGAGAAACTGTGATTATTAACTTTATTGTGCTGCAAGGGTCAACCCCAGAGTAGTGGGAGGTATGAGGGAGGAATAGGATGAGAAATGCAGAGCAGGGTGTCTCTGATGCTCCTCTCACATCACCATCACTCTCTGAACACTCTGTCTGCAGGGATAATCAGGATATGGGTAAGATGAAGCCACTCGTATGTGTGTGACCGTGGGAGGTGATAATTGACCTATCCATAAATGTTTGGGTGGGCAACTGAATTTCTACAGACCACATCTAAAACTGCTCTTGTGTTTTCCTATGGTTTCCAGGACAATCTTGTTCTGCAGCTTGTCTTAATGAGTAGTTGACCTGGCTTCTTTAAGTAGTTGCTAAAGATGTTCCCCGCTCCCTTCCCTGGGGGGGAAGGGAAGGAGATGTTTTCATAGGCTGTGGCAGCAGGAACTGCAGGACTCTACCACATCTAAAGACCACATCTAAAACTGCTCTTGTGTTTTCCTATGGTTTCCAGGACAATCTTGTTCTGCAGCTTGTCTTAATGAGTAGTTGACCTGGCTTCTTTAAGTAGTTGCTAAAGATGTTCCCCGCTCCCTTCCCTGGGGGGGAAGGGAAGGAGATGTTTTCATAGGCTGTGGCAGCAGGAACTGCAGGACTCTAGGGCACCTCTGCTTCCGGCTCTTTCCTAACTGCAATGACGGAGTGTGTGGGACCCTCAGAGCCTGGGGGTATTTGTGTAAACGCACACCTGTTGGCTTGTCAGTTGGTTCTGTCCATTGCCGGGGGCTGCGGGGCATGTTCATGTGATGATAGAAATTCTAGGATAGGAGCTGAGAGATGACACATCAAAAGTGTGAGGAGCATCTGAGGATGTGATCCTGGGGACTTTATTCTGAGGACTGCCCTTGGCAGGGAAGCCCTAAAGGGCAAGCTTGAGCCAGTGAAAAAGGAAGCAACAGCAGGAAGAAATTGCATTTCCCCAGGGATTTAAGAGGAAGAGCATCTCTAGGCAGTGTACTCTCTCCCCACCCTGGGGGAGCCTCGCCTCTTTGCTGCCGGGAAGCTCCCAGAAGACAGAAGAGCATTGAGGAGGGTGCACAGAGGCCCACAATGCTCGCACACCCAACCCGTTACTGCCAGCCTATGATCTGAGCTCCTTGGACGGCAGCCCACTCCCAGCACTCCATCCCTGGGCGGCAGTGGACACCAAGAGCCTGTGTGCAGAATGGGCAAGGATGGAGGCTCGAAGGCCGTGGCTGAAGTGAGGGCCTGGGGCTTCTCCCATCTTCAGTTTGGAGTCCTGATTTTCCTCTTGTCACGGGTAGGTGGGGATACAAGAAGCATGGACACATGCATAGAAAAACCAAGAACGCACAAAGAAAAGACCACTTTTTGACAGAAAGGAACCCAATCCTAGAGCTACATTTTAAGGTCAAATATGAAAAGGTCATGAGAAGGGTCCGCAAACATTTGGTACTTACGGATACATATGCCGTCAGGCAGATGACTAGGGAGGCGGTGATAGCATAAGGGATGGATGTGTTGGGATTCTTGGCTTCTTCTCCAGTGGTGGCAATGATGTCAAAACCAATGAAAGCATAGAAACACGTGGCTGCTCCTTGCAGCACCTGTAAGGATGATGATATTTGTCAGACTCAGAGTGTCACGATAGCACCGGGGTCTTACATGTGTTACCCACAATTGGCCAATGCCTTGCAGACATTACTGAGTGGCAGAGGGGGTAACACTGTTGAACTTGTGCTACACACTTGAGTTCTGATCTCCTCTGTTTTCTAACTGTGACACTGCAATTCTCTCATGTGTAAAATGGAGATAAGAAGACTTATGCCCAAATAAAACTAGGTCACTCAACACACACAAACCATTTTGGGAAATAAGTTGGGTTATCAAAAAAGATCACTAAGTTGGCTATCCCTTTGTCTTGGGGGGAACTCATTGACCTCTCTGTGCTTTTTATCCATTGGTTCGCAACCACAACCAGGGACTGTATGACTACCCCTAGGAGATGTCTGTAAATGTGGGGAGGTCCTTGTGACTGTCACAGAGACATGGGGTGGGCACTTCTGGCTTTAGTCTAAGGAGCTCAGATGCTTCTGCATGAAGAAGTGTCCTGTCCAAATTACTGTCAGTGGCCCTGATAGAGCATCTCTATGGTAACTTTCCAGATCGAAAATAATAGAAAAGATTTTCAGATCTTCAGATACTCTGCTGTCTTCCATGGGAAAACAGGTGAAGACAATTTCATTTTTCTTCTTCTTTTGGGGGCTTCAGTGACTGACCTACTTGGGCTTTAAGGCAGGAGAACAGACGAGGTATGAGGCAGTGTAAAGCCGGGAGGTGGTATCCAGTGACATCTGCTGGATGTCTGACAAGAGAGTACTTGGCTCCAAGGATGGTTGGGACTTTATAAAGTCAAGATGTCAGTGAAAATCTTCTAGTGAGGAGTGTGTTACTTTCTTCCAAAGAATCTACTGAAGTATAAATGAAGTTTCCCCACCTTGGCATCTTCATTATCAGCTGAAAATAAAAACTATGCCTCTTTGAATGCTTGGGGATATCTTTTTAGCAGAATATGAGAGAGATTTTTCTGGACTTGTGTGTATGGGATGCACACAAGCTTCAGTGGGGATCCAGGAGTGAGGCTCTTTGTAGACTAGGCCTTTTTCCCTCTTTTCTGCACGTTTAGTTTATAAATGATGAAATTCAAAACATGTGCAAAGCAGATTCCTGTTTCTAAATTTTCACTCTTAGCTTTCCCATTGACTTATTAATAAGTAAAAACCAAAATACTAAGTACCAGAACTTTCAAAGTACATCACAATATTGAAGATCTCTCAAACCTTCAAAAACAATCTTTGCTCATCTGCAGAATGAGCTGGTCTCTTCTACAGTCTCTCTCATTAGGATTTTAATGTTTCAATTCCCTACTCAGGATTTTTTATCTTGAGGTCAATGTGACTCAGAAGAGCCTGTGAATTTTGCTGAGAAAAAATGACATCTCTATTTTTACTAACCTCTGACTGTTAGCATTTCTTTTAATTGTGAAAGTAGGTGGTAAACTAACTGTACCTATAATTTTGTCATCAGTAGCAATCAGACATTTTTCTACTATATTAGAGTTGTTGCAGAAATCTTAGAATAGCAATTATTCTTATTGCTAGTTTCAAATTATGATAGTATTAGACATAAATATTAATATTTAATGTACTAATAAAGAAGCATATTATATTATCACAATTTAAAAATATTTTTGTTACTATATTTCAATATATTGATTCCTTGTGATTTTCTATGTAATTAGGTTATTCATTTATAAACATAATTCTCAAAAGGGGTTTATAGGCTTTGCCAGACTGCCAATGGGGCAAATGGTATACACACAAAAGAAATCTAAGAAGTCCTGGTCTAGCCTAATAATTCAGGGAGAAAGAATTTCTCAAACAAGCAGTTCCATTGCTAGAGAGCTACTTTTTGGGAGAGGAGATAACTCCTGATTTCAATTCAATGAAGTCCTTCATTTCAGGGTATGGAAAATGTCTTTGGCCTTCAGACAAGGAGAGAAAACATATCTCACTTTATTGTGCATGGAGGCTCACAGGCTTAGAAATAAGTTTGTTTTCACTTGTCTAGAAAATGTTTCTGGTCTGCAAGGATGAACAATGCTGGGATTGCAGGCTCACGAAGCTGCTCCAAATCAAGAGAAGCCTTGCTTTAAGACAGCTTCCAGAAAACAGGTTCTGCGCTCTATACCTTTAACACTGTTCTACACACACACACACACACACACACACACACACACACACACACACACAAACACACACACACCCCTCTCTTGTAAATCATACAGTGACCTGCTATGACAGTAAGTATGAAGATGCGTCACTCCCAATTAGCATGTCCCAGTGCTATAGTGTCATGCTTATTTCATGCCGTCAGTTCTGAACTGAAAGGTCATAGATACTAGATGAGCTCATGAGGAAAAGAGGGTGGGAGAGTCCTAAACAAGAATTTTGGGGCAAATTTACCCTAGAAAAAGGTGAAAAGTTTGTACATCACATCATGTGAAGAACAGGTGGGGACCTGGAGATGTCTAACTTGGAGAAGAGAAGACTCAGTGAATGTCACGGAGCACGGCTTTCAATTTGAAGGAAAGACCATGTAGCAGTTGGAGGAGAAGGATACTGTAGGCTCCAGAGGGAATCCCAGGACCGTTAATGTGAGCAGGATAGGATTAGATTAGGAGTGTAGACTTTGTGGACTGTCAGATCTAGGTTGATTCTGTTGCATAGTAGCTTGGTGACCTAGAACAAGTGTCTAATCTCGAAGAGCCCAGTTTTTTCATCAATTAAATAGAGAGAATAATAGTCCTTAGCTCATGGGGTTGTTACAAGGATTAAATGAGATTATAAAATAAAGTGTAGTCCTAGAATACAGAAGATGCTCAATAAATATTAACTCTTACCAGTAGTATTTTTATAAATGGTGTAAGTTTTTCTAGAACAGATGAAACCCAAGGGCACAAACGAATTCCTTCTCCTCAACCCACATTTATTAACTGTTCCGATGTGCCAGGCACTGTGCTTGGTGATGTGGAGATAGTCATGAGCAAGAAGTACTCTGAGCTTGACCTTGTGGGGCTTATAGTCTAAGGGATACTGCATAATCCAAATGCAACCTTGACAGTGATAACAAACTGAATAATATTAATACATATTTATATTATTTTTTAAAACACGAATTCTACTATTTTCCAAGTGAGTGAAAGAGTAGATGGCAATTACTGATAATGATTAGATACCAGAAAGTTAACTATAATCAAGTTGGGAAGAGAGAGAATAAGTTTGCAAAGAGAATGTCTGTTAGGCTGAATTTGCATGTGTAGAACTAGAAAGCAATTATAGTTGAAGAAAGACTGCATAGATCAAAGGTAGGACATTTGGAAGTTCTACTGCATAAGGCAGGAAACAGAATTTAACTTAGATCATTCAAATGAAATGATTTCAACGAAGGGATTTTAGGAGCCAAGGCTGGGAGGGAGGGAGGAGGAAATACCCATGGCCTTGCGCTCTTCTCACCTTCTGATCTCCTGATAGTATCTTCCATTGGCTAAACCTAACAGGAAGCAACCAGCAGGGGTCTTCTGGAGCACAGAACAGACCACGAAGGGTGGAGAATGGATCTGGGGAGTGGAGGCAAAGGGAGAAAAACCAGCCCACCTGCCAAGATCAAACAGACCCTGGCCTAACAAGATATAGATTAAATAAACAGATGATCAAAGAGAAGCTAATATGATTAGCAAATAAGGCCATCTTTTTACTTGGGTTAGTTTGAATGAGTTTTTTTCTTGCAAACAATTGATTCCTGATTGGTGAATACAAAAGAGCCATGAAGTAAACTGTATAGGTGTGTCTCAACTCAAGAAACCACGAAACCTGCTTTCCTCTCTATCCAAATCTCAGATCTGGCCACTGGAATTTGTGATTAGGATGCCTTTCCATGCATGAAAGATTGTGAGGTACCTGGCAGTGAGCATCTGTGAATAAAACTGGTGGGCGATGTGTGTGTGTGTGTGTGTGTGTGTGTGTGTGTGTGTGTGTGTGTGTGTATGTGTGCATGTGTTTGCGTGTTACTGGCTTGGTACTTTATTCTAAGTTGCCTTTAATGTTTTACATAAATAAAAAATAGCATTGACTTTTAATTTGCTGTCATAAGCAGAAATTGTTTTCCAAAGTAAACCCTGTATAGCTGTTCAGCTAGGGGATCCAGATCTGTCTGTGCCTCTATAGAGCTTTGCAGGAAAGCAGCTGCTGGAGGACTGCTGCTTAATTATTTGTCACAAGCAATGTCATTAGTGGCCTGCTACTTAGTGTATGGGGTCCCTAAAAGCTGGCCCCTATGCCTTGCTGATATTTGAGAGGCAGTAGGATGAGGCGGCCTTCATATTCTGCCTTAGCCATTCTGCCAGATGCTTAGGAGATAATTAGGTATCTTTATATAATTTACTCCCAAGGTAACAAAATTCCAACTTTAATTGCATTTTCTACCTCGCTCATACTCCAGATCTATTAGCAGCCTGTTTACAGTGATGGTGGAATGTGCTAATAGATCCAAAAAAATGGATTCAAATGTAGAGAACATGGAAAAGAACTTTTCCTTTGTTTGGAGGCTATCAGCATTCCTCACAAATACTTGCTACTGACCATTTTCCTAGGAGCTATTTGTGCTGGTAGTGTCTTATTTGGTTAAAGAAAAAACCATAAGATAGCATCAAGAACAAATAACATACAGGGAATACACATCCAACAATATCTGGGGGCTGAGGGATTGCAGATGGAAGCAGGGGTTCAGCTGAGGGCCAGCAGTTACTTGATATAGGAAAAAAATGTTTGTTGTTCTTAAGCTCATCAAGACCAAAGAAGCATTTGACCCAAAACCTGTAAGTGAGTAAACCATTCCTTAAGCTATTTTCTTTGGAAGGAAGTAG
>NW_006435762.1:3252727-3283622 GCF_000325575.1 Pteropus alecto
GCTCGCCAGATTGCTCATTAACCCTTTCAAAGTACTTGAGAATTGTGTTTCAAGTCATGTAATGGTAACTTTATAAACCATCTCCTACACAATGGTTTCCTCCATCCCAGCCTACCTAAAGTGAGTGAAGAATAAAGTAAATCGGAACTCTGAACTAGTCCCTCGTCAAGGGTGGGGGTCAGTTTTTCCCTAAGGAGTAAAGAAGTTCATGCGGTTGTAAAGTAGGCAACTCAATTTTACTGATGATTGTTAGATAACAGAGTAGAGAGTGTGTTTATCAACTTGGTGGGTGATGTGCTCATGAGAAAGTGTCAGACCTTAAAAAGTAGGATCTACATTCAAAGTGGCCTTGCTTGACTGGAAAAGTGACCTGAAACCAAAATTGAGAAAGAACAGGTCCAGGCCAGTTCTCCAGGGAGGAAATTTACTATGCAGAAATCCAAGGCCAGTCAGATAGCAGAGAGAATGAATCAGCAACATCTTCACACTGGGATAGCCATTTGTGCTCAGTTGATGCTTTTAGTCACAGCCAATAGGGCACATATTTTGAAGTTCCTGCAGAGAAAAGTGGGTTTGCAGTAAAAAATCCGAACTCCCAGCCAAGATTTTTTGGTGGCCAATGACATGCCTGCTCAAGGTAGTAGGTTTGGGTTGGAGTGAGGTCAGTGTCCAAAGGTACAAAAAAGCCAATTGGTCCCATGTGTCTACTACCAGAGGGTAGCAGAGTACATAAATCAGGACTTTGGCTCATGCAGGACTGGGATTGAATTTCAACTCTTTTATGATCAAGATCTGTGGCCTTAATTTTTCTAAGCTTCGGTTATTTTGATGTAAAAGTGGAGATCATTGTACTTATTTTGCAGGGCTATTGTGAAAATTAAAGCAGTATATATGGAAAGGTTTGTCATAAAGAAAATGTTGTTAGAAATGGCATCTCTTTTTTTTATGCCTGATTTTTGATCTTCGTTTCTTGCTGCAAAAGCTAGTGAGAACCTGGGATGTGTAAATGGAGAGCCTTTAAGGCTAGCTTGATTAGCTCCTTCCTTGATGAAGGAGGCTCCTGACTGAGGAAAGATGTGGAGGCCCTAAGAAGGGAAGAGGAGACTCCTCAAAGAGAATAAAGGCCACAGAACAAAGCACAAAGGGAAAGACTAAAAGATTCATCTTCTTCAGCATGGACAAAGAGTATTTACTTGGAGGATGTTAACTCTTTCCAGTTTTCACATGGAGCATAGACTACAGTATGGGCCATTTAGGTAAGCTATTAGGAAGATTTTGAAAATTAAACATGATTCAAGTAATTAAGAAAAGTTTTTGAATTGCTTTGACATGATGTCTTGGTAAGCAATGCACGTTTGGCCTGGACTGGTTTAACCATACTCTCCTTTGAAGATAAAAAAAAAGACAGGCCATCTCTTAATGCCCTTTCCAGCTCCAAGACTCTATGACTTTGGGAAAGTTTAAAGGAAATGAAAATATAACATGTCAGATGAATTAGCTTATTCCTTTTTTTTTTTAAAGAATACTCAGAAGGGAGAGTCAACATACACAAGGCATTGATGTAGTAGAAAAAATTTTGGAGCCACGAAGACCTGGGCAGGAATTACAGGCCTGGCACCAACTAGCTAAGTGACCTCAGGTAAGTTACCTTGGATTCTCCACCTGTAAGGTGGCGGGGTGGGGGGGGGGGATGGCAGTACCTGCTTTAAAGTTTTGTTATAAGAGTGAGATAATATTCACAGAGCACAAAGTGGGCACACAGCAGGTAGTGGATAAATTCTAGCTCCATTTTTCTGTCATTATCACTATTGTTAACCACACAATGTGCACACACAAAAAAATCCAAATTTTTATTCTTTTGCTAACATTTGGTATAATTAGTTTTCCAACTTCATAGGTAAGAAAATCTGAAAGCACAAGTTAGCTGTTGGCCAAAGTCTTACAGTAAGTCCATGACCCAATAATTTCTTACATTGTTAAGAAAATAGTGAGAAATTTTTGTGTGCTATGATGAAAATGCAAAGGAGTTCCAGAAAAACATTTTTTCTCTGTCACTCTTATAATCTGCTGTTTCTTTTATTTGATAGGAAAGGAACAATTTGTATCATAAGAAAATATAGATTTCGGGATCCAGAATGGGGTCAACAGTGTTTCTTTGTCTCTTCTGGCTTTAACCAGTTTCAAGATTTATTTATTTCAAGGAGGCGGCATGAACTTTGTGATTCTTTGGAATTCTTATAGATAAGCAGAAGACTAGAAATCTTGGCTGAAATTGCTTCTTTGCTTATTTCTCTGCATTGAACAGTGTGGCATGGTTCAGAATAACAGACGCTATTTTGAGTGTTCTCCAAGAGACATTTCTGGTCCCTGAACAACTTGGAGGAAAACCAGTCTATGCAAAAGCTGCAAAAGCAAAACTGGTGGAATCCTAGACTTGTTTCTGCACAATCCTAGGCAGGTTTGCCTCTCTGGGCCTCGTGTCTCCACCTGTTAAGTGAGGGGGTAGGACCAGGTGATTTCTAAGATTCTTTCTAGCTCAAAATTCTCTGATTTATGTTCTACTATTAAAAAAAAAAAAAAAAGAATGGGCTGGTGAATTTTACCAATCAATTCATAAAGTAAGCATTTTTAGTCATCCTAGAGGAAGAATCCAGGTGCGACTTACAACTACTTCTCAGTATAAAGAATTTGCCACTAGGACTTTCCCATTTTTCTTTAGCATGAGCCACATCACCCTGATGACAGGAGTGAGATCTGCAAATGTCCTTGTGGTTCAGGCCACTCTCAACCCCCAGACCGTGCCAGGTGAATTTCTCTGCGTGAACAATGCCACTGGAATGGAGTTTATAACCAGCATCCACTGGGCCTGCTCAACTGCCCTCAGGCCCCAGATGGACTCTCCACCTTGGGTCAAATGCTGGGATTAGATTTAAAAACAGTTATTTCTCTAGTTCCATACCCAGGCAACACACATTCCTTCCCCACTCATTCACTCTTGGCCTCCTTTACTGTCTTGTCTATTTATGGATTGTCTCTATTCTGAATAGACTATAGAGAGATTCTATAGGATTGAGCTGCTCATGGGCAAGTTTTAGACTCAGACAGTCCTGGCTTTGGGTCCTGTGTGCCCACTTACACTGTGTACTCCACAGCCATTTAACCACCCCGAGTGTGAGTTTTTTCATGTGTAAGACCAGAATGTAAATATTTTCCTTGCAAGGTTATTAGAAAGATTAAATGAGATATTACATGTAAAGCACTTAATATGGTATTAGGTGTATTGTTGGGGACCAAAAACACTGAATCTATTAGTTATCTAATAGGATCTTATTAAATACTTGTGAAACAAATAAAATAACCACTTCTTCAGAACTTTCCAATGAAAGGTGATGAAGAGAGCTCCATGAAGATTATGAGACAGAGAAGCATTTTCCTGAAAATATGTCTCAGACCATTCACAGGGTGGAAGGCAGAGCCAGCGACAGGTTTAGGAATGAACTCACCCCTGACCAGCCATGAGGCAAGAACTGGCCCTCAGCCCAGTATTTCCCATTGATGAAGAACAGGCCTGCAATCATGATGAACACCCACACGGCCAGGTTCAGTACATTGAGGACATTGTTGAAGCCCACAGAGTTCTTCACCCCCAGCGCGACGATGATGGTGACGACGACCGCGATCACCAGAGCTAGAAGGTCCGGGTATGATTCTTCACCTTTCCCTGGAAGGGAAAGACATGAGTTAATACTGTCCAGAGGGAAAAAAGGGCCGTGCAAACTGCCAGCCCCAGCCGCCCCAGGGCATCTGCACTAAGCTCTGGGAAGCGTGGTCAGTTTGCCGCCGTGGGAGGAGAAGGAGCTATGTGCGTGCGCGTTTGCGTGTGTGCGTTTGTGCGCATGTGCCTACACTGTGGTTCACAAGTGTCTATTTGCAAACGGCAATGTATTGGTATATAGGTAAGATGACCTGATGTCCCGGACTAAAAATTGGGATACATAATATGACAATTACAACAGTGCCTATGGAACCATGGCACAGAACATCCGAGGTCAGAACCATCCTGGGACATTTGGGATGTGTATATGGGTCCAACATATTATTTGAAAACCGTTTTATCATCATTGTTGTTCAGTTTATAGTCCATGAATTTTTCTTTCCCTTCCAGTAATCTTTTCATTATTAGAAAATTTGAAAATGTGTGTTTTTGAAAACTATTGGAAGAAGGGTGTTCTTTCCCTTTTTATGTGTGTGATTGCATAGAAAATGGACCGTTGAACTTGCCCTGCCTGCTGGGTCTTGTCTGTTGGCCAGTGGACTCCTGCCCTCTATAGAGCAGAAAAGGCACTGCCTTAGCAGTCAGGCTCCTGAATTTCAGCTGCGCTTTCGCCCATAACCAGAGAGGTCAAATTAAATTAAATTGCTATTAAGCACACAATGTAAATATGCACACAGACCCAAAGCCAAAACAGTCTGATTCTCTCTGCAAGTGCCTCATTTCTCTGGGCCTTATCTGTGAAGCGAGGGGGTTAGACTACTTGATTTTGGAAGACCTTTTCGGACCAAAAATTTTGTGAAATCAATATACTGAGGACATTTGGTCTTCATACTTTTTATCTTCTCACGGTATGTGGATGCTCAGCATTATGTCAATTCTTCTGATATAGGGACAAAGAAGCCAAATGACTTGCACACAACCAACACTTGAATCAGTCCCTGGAAGTTTTGGGGCAAGACTCTAAAGCTTCCTCAACTAATGTGTAGCTTCCCATGAATGTAAAAAGATAAAATCAGACATCAGGGTGGAAAGTGGGTAGCAGGTGATGGACAGAGCCTGAAGTCTCAAGGTAATTGTTATGTGAACTACTGATTGTTTAGTATTCTCTCAGTTCCATTACCTGTCCTTCACCACTGCTAGACTGGAATCCATTTTGTTTCATTGTAAAAATATATTAAAAATATATTTCTCATTCAAAAATAATTCATGCTTATCTATGAAAATTAAAAAAAAGATCTACTGATAAGACCCCTGGAGATGTTCTTTACAGTTCTTTTTTTTTTTTGCATTAGTTTTATTTTTCTACAGTTATAAATGTAACACATGTACAATTTGCATCCTTTGTCACATGCCATTACATTAAAACATATTCCATGTTATTACAACAGTCTTTCTAGCCTCTCTTTTAATTGTTAGCTACATAATACTTCCACAGTTTAAGCAATCATTTGCTCCACTGTAGAATATTGAAGCTGTTTCTAATTTTTTGTTATTATAAGTAAGGCTCTGATGAACATATTTTTTGTTGAACACTTTTATGGAAATTAGACTGATTTCCTCTGGATAGAGTCACAGAGGATGAATTACTTTTGGGGAAAAAAGACATATTTAAGGCTCTTGATTCACTTTTCCAAACTGCATCCTGAAAGGGGAACCCTTTTATTTGGCTCAGTAAGTTTGCATGTTGGGGTAAGAGGATGTGGCTGTCTCACCGAGGCCATTGAGGGTTCCCACGCTGTCCACCATCCAGTGGCTAATGGTGTGGTTGGCCAGCGAGTCAAACATGCTGCTCAGAGCACTGGCACCGGCCGCAGTGCCAATCAGATACTCCAGGATCAAGTTCCAGCCGATGAAAAATGCCACAAACTCCCCAACAGTGACATAGCTGTAGGTGTAGGCCGACCCCGTGGTCTTGGGGACGCGAACTCCGAATTCTGCATAGCAAACGCCTGTATGGGACAAACACACATGGATGGTGGACTTTAAAAGATGAGCTAACCTCTTGGTGGCTAACCATTTTGGGTAGAAAATATTGGGAATCTCTGGGATCTTAGAACAAGTACACAAAGTTCAATGTATATGAATCAATTCGAATTCAGTACTAATATCTTCCAATCTCACGTCAGAAAAACTTGTTAACCTGAATCCGTGGGGAGCAATCGGAACTAATTCTAATAAACTATTCTAAACTAATCTTTATTTAGAAAAATTCCCATTTGTTGTGTGTGTCTCTGTCATTGTTCCTTAGGTGTCAGATATCCTAAGCAAACAAGGCGTAATTCATTATGACCCCCATAATTGCTGTCACCAGGGTTTGATTAGGGTAACATTCTTTTCTTTAATTTTTATGTATTGCGGAAGGTGCTTCTCATTTGAGAGTGATACTTTGAGTGAACTGTGCTATGTTTGGGGTGGGAGGGGTTGATAAAAATGGAAATTTTTATCAAGGCAAAATATATCAGAAAGTCAGCATACATGGTAGGCTGTATAAGCTCGATGATGTAGAGATATACAGGAACAATGAGAACAGAGATAAGAGACATGTGCATCAGCCAGTTTGAAGTATATGGAGGAATTGACTGGACAAAGAAGGTAGAGGGAGACAGTATGAAGTATTTGGGTGAAGGGGAGTATGCCTGAGGGACTGAGAGGAGACGAGGCTGGAGAAGCCCCAGAAGCCATGTGTTTTTCAACATGGGCCATGGCCACTTCCATCAGAAGCATGCATTGAATCATAATTTCAGGAGATGGAGATCAGGAATCTGCATTTTAATGAGCTCTCTGCTTGCATTTGAAAAACACTGGTATAGTGCCTCATTCTTTGTTTGAGGGAATCAGAGATCAAATTAGAAAGAGACCAAGAATACACCAAAACTTCTGAGAGCTGAGTTTCCTACATTGTGTTAGGAACTCTGGGTGTGGGGCTAGTGGGTGGGGTAGTAAGTTGGAGGACAGACATGGGACAGCTTGGAGGGAACACAGCAGGAAGGATGAAGGAAGGAACTCAAAGTAAACTTTACTTTCAGTCCCAATTTTGGTAGGGGCTAACCCTGAGGTTCTCTCATCACAATCAGGGAATAATATTTCAGTCTTTTGTGAAAAAAGAGAGCAGGTTTCTTTTTCCTTTTGAAGGGGGCAGAAATCAATGCAAAGAAGCAAAAACAGAGATGTCAAAAGTAATGACAACGAATGAGTAAACGTGATACAATATCTCTTTTCCTCCCTCTCAGTGGTGTGGGTTGTTGGCGTGTCCATATGGAAGAAGCACTGGGACAACTGGGCTGCACCGTTGTATTAACTCTACCTTGCACCTGTTCTACCCTTTTACATTCGGTTTTCTTCTTTGTAAAATAAAGGAATTAGACTGAGATCCTCTCTTTAGGGTCTTTCTACTTTGTCATGGCAAGATTCTACCTGCTATATGGAATTGTGCTGCAAAATATATTGAGCATAATCTAACTTTACATCAATTACTATGTTGTTCTGTATTATAGAGGTGCTCTCGGGGACATCAAAGCCATTTGTTCCTACATTAAATGGCCTGGGCTGCTATTATTTTGAGTTCCTATGTCAGCCCCGCTCCCTCCACTTTGTAAAACAGTTTTCCATCTCCTTCTTGGAGGTCAGACTGTCAGTCGCTTCTCCTTGTTGCTGTCAGACCTCTTCCTTTTCTAGATTGCTGCTTCCAACAGCCGATGTTTAAATTGTTAGAGTGAATCTAAAATTAAGAGGAAATGGTCTTCGAAGGAAGGCCTAAGGAACTCCTCAGTGAGGAAATTATAGAAGTGAGTAAGCACTAAATACAAGGACCTTGGTGTTTTCTTGCTTGGAGGACTTTTTGTGTTCTCTCCTCCTGAAGAGAGCTGAGTTCGCACATACAGAGCAGGTTGCTCTTTTAGTGCAGAGTGAGGAAGGGATTAGGAGGTAACTAACTTCTCTGATGTAGAATCCACAGCTTTCCCCAATAATTCTTATATGCTATGAGCTTATCTTCACCCTTCCTTATGCTCGATAATACACAAGACTTATAAATAGAACTTTTCCAAGCAATGATTTTGAAACAGGCATCAATTTGCAAATTTAATTTGGAAAGCTAGTATTGTGGTTTGTGCAATAATACATTTTCTGCTTAATATCTGATCTGCCAATCAAATTAAAAAATGCCCAATTCACCATCAGAACCCAGTAGCCAATACTTCAGTAGGCCTTGTGAAGGGACCAGCCCCTTGCTGTACTGACTCGCAGGGAAAGGCCCTGTCCTATGCACGGAGCAGGATCACATGTCATCTTAGTCATTCATTTCCCAGGGTCTCGCTTAGATGCTGGTGACTGAGGTTTGGGGAGAACAGTGAGAAAATCAATTAGATAACCATGTAAGACAATTTCTGCTCTCAAGAATTATTCTTTAGGATACATTGTAAGGGATATCATAATATTTTAAAAATCCTTATTTATTTGTATGTGAGAATCCAGGCTTTCAGTGGACATTAGAGAGTATCCTACCTGGCATTGAAGCTCAGTGGTGACAAGTAAATGATTTCAACCCCAAATATCCTGGAAAATGTTGTGAATCATTCAACTATCTTCAAATATCTGGTGTGTAAACACAGAGAGAATCTTTCTAATTTCAATAAGAAATAAAAATCACTGAAAGGGAAGCCTTGGTTTTTATCCTAGATTATGTAGTAACTGAGTGTCCATGAACAATTTGGGGTTAAGAAAAATTTAGTGCCTTTCAATGTTAATTCTTTCCAACTTAGAGAGTCTGTGGTTCAATCATATATTGGAATAATGGGCCGGCCTTCAGTTAAATACTCCCAGAGAACCTACACACAATGTTGAACTCTTCAATTGTGCCTTAGACAGTGCCACCCAATAGTAAAGATAATCACTACATGTTTCTTCTTCTCTACTTTCAACCTGTCACTCACAGCCTGCCCTGGCTCTTGATTATTCTTTTAGAACTAGGAGGCCAATATTCTCCAGCCTAAGACGATGTAAAGGAGAAAGACCCAGCTGAGAGTAGGGAAAAGACAGAGAAGGGTTTCTCCACTCAAGAAATGTATTTCCTTCCACATTGCACCAAAGAAAGCCATTCGATAAATAAGTACTCTTTAAAAGTGTACTTTCACTTGGAAATATTAAATCTAGTGGTTATTCACACTCAAATGCTAATTACTCAGATAAAGAGAGATTTCCTCATTAACATGTAGTTCAACTTACAGGCTAATTCCCTAACCTACTTATCAACTAACTTGCCAGAGAAAATCAATTAGATAACCATGTAAGACAATTTCTGCTCTCAAGAATTATTCTTTAGGATACATTGTAAGGGATATCATAATATTTTAAAAATCCTTATTTATTTGTATGTGAGAATCCAGGCTTTCAGTGGACATTAGAGAGTATCCTACCTGGCATTGAAGCTCAGTGGTGACAAGTAAATGATTTCAACCCCAAATATCCTGGAAAATGTTGTGAATCATTCAACTATCTTCAAATATCTGGTGTGTAAACACAGAGAGAATCTTTCTAATTTCAATAAGAAATAAAAATCACTGAAAGGGAAGCCTTGGTTTTTATCCTAGATTATGTAGTAACTGAGCGTCCATGAACAATTTGGGGTTAAGAAAAATTTAGTGCCTTTCAATGTTAATTCTTTCCAACTTAGAGAGTCTGTGGTTCAATCATATATTGGAATAATGGGCCGGCCTTCAGTTAAATACTCCCAGAGAACCTACACACAATGTTGAACTCTTCAATTGTGCCTTAGACAGTGCCACCCAATAGTAAAGATAATCACTACATGTTTCTTCTTCTCTACTTTCAACCTGTCACTCACAGCCTGCCCTGGCTCTTGATTATTCTTTTAGAACTAGGAGGCCAATATTCTCCAGCCTAAGACGATGTAAAGGAGAAAGACCCAGCTGAGAGTAGGGAAAAGACAGAGAAGGGTTTCTCCACTCAAGAAATGTATTTCCTTCCACATTGCACCAAAGAAAGCCATTAGATAAATAAGTACTCTTTAAAAGTGTACGTTCACTTGGAAATATTAAATCTAGTGGTTATTCACACTCAAATGCTAATTACTCAGATAAAGAGAGATTTCCTCATTAACATGTAGTTCAACTTACAGGCTAATTCCCTAACCTACTTATCAACTAACTTGCCAATTTCCTAAATAACTTCTGACTTCCTAATTTCCTTCCTTTACATGAGGTGAAACACACGGTTAAGTTCCTACTAAATCGATCACTTTAGTCAATATCAGAGACACAAATGCTAAGTAAGGCAGGTCTCCTGTCTATGAAGCATTTATGTTTCAGTCAGGAAAGAGTTTAATATACAGGTGATTCCACATGGCCAGTCTTAATATTGTAGATTGTTTACAGGGTGCTCTTGGAGCTCTGTGGGTGAGCGTGGTTCTTAGTGAGCATGGGTCTTTCGTTGCTGGGAGAGTGGAAAGGAACGGGGTAGGGAGCTTCTGAACTGCATCTTAAGGGTGAGCCGAATGATGCCAGGCAGAAAAACATGGGAAAAGATGGTTTCCGGCAGATGAAAAGGCATAGCTGGAATGACACATGAAGGCTACTTTGGGGACTGAGGAAGTTGAGCCCACAGAGGTGGACTAGAATTAAGTGATTGAGGGGGTGGGATCTTTTAAATAGATCGGGGGAATCTAACTGAAAAGGACTGGACAGTTTATCTATTTCTATAGTTTTAAAGCTTTGTCTTGGTTGTAAAACCCTCTTTGCAGGCAGTCTTATTTGAGAGCCTAATACATAAATAAGTAAGAGCGAGGTAGCTCTTTTAAAGAGGGGCAGGAGACTTGAGGCTGGCCTGTCCAGGGTTTTCCTCATCCCACACGTCCCCAAAGCCCCTAACCCTCCTCTGTGGACTCACATGGCTTGGGAAAGGGTGTCAACTTTTCACTGGGTGTATTCTCTTATCTCATAGATGATGCAACTGAGCCCCAGACCTGAAGGTGCATATTCAATTAATAACAGAGCTGGGGCTAGACCAGAGGTCTCTGAATATCCCGTTCAAAGAGCTTTAAATTCATTCATTCATCCAAACCATTCGTAAGGTACCATTTCTATGATTCTATGTTAACCTTTAATGATTAAAAGATGAACAAAAAGAATATTATCCCTTTTTTGTGGGTCTTATGGTCTGCTAGAGAAGACAGACCAGAAAACCAACAATTAAAATAAAACAGGAAGATAGATTTGGTTGCAGAGAGTGGGCGGGAAATGCATGAACTGCTTTAAAGCTGCAGAATTGAGTTTTGAAGAAAGATCTTTGGACAGCCAGGACTGTTCAAAGGGAAAGAAAATATCAGGAGACATGAGAGGAAGAGGAGGGTGTGTCCAAGAAAACAATTTGCCCGCTCTGAGGTTTCATTCAGGACTCTGGGGTCAATAATGTCTTGAGTGTTGTTAAGAGGGTCACTCTCAGAAGGTCTTACTTTGTGTGATGGGCATGAGTTGCAGACATCAGGAGTGATGAGTTATTTTGAACATACTGTATCTATAATACTTCATACTGAGGAGGAAGGAAGGTTCAGGTGAGCTGATTTGGCAAAAGGATGAGGTCACTGATTCCTCAACCATGAAGGCAGTGCCTCCTGAGTGTCAATTATCTGTCATCTCCCAGACACAGGATAGAATCAACTGTTGGACTACACCAGTGCAATTCACCACTTAGGCCCAAACATATCTTTAAGAAAGTCCTCACCAAATATAGCATTTTGCTGAAATGGTTAATACTCATTTCCTTCTCATTTTCTTAGTCTTCTTAAAGCATCTTGGTTTCATTTGTAAATTCACAGCAGGACTAAGAAATGTCATATATTATTGCTATGGTTGCTACTATTGCTCAAATGTAGATTGAGAGTAGGGTATAAGGAGAAATCACAGGACCTCAGAGAGAAATAAAGTGTGAATTGTCTTGGGAATATTTTCTTTCTCTTCGACATTGAATTCAAGGTGGTGGGTGATGAAGTATCCCCACCACGGCTGTCCTCCTTGAAAAGCAGGCTTTTGAATCCTGAGAATCATCTATTTAGGTCCCTATCATATGCTGCGGGACCCTGTTATCCACACTGATGTCCTCTTCCCAATGTTCTTGATTAGCCCAGAAAATTGAAGGTTTCTTTTTCAGGGATTAATCTATCAAGCTCTCTCTCCCTCCCTTCTCACTGCTACTGTCTCTTCTCCCTGAGCAACCTTGGCCACTCACCTGTCAGTGAAGCCCATGCAATTTTTACAAATGTGTCTGGAAGAAAAGCAATTTGTCTGGGGCTGCCTATGTTTCTTTGCGTCTAAGAAGAGACATAATTTTTCTGCCAAAGCAGGCCCTGGGTGGACAGTAGGAGCCTGTGTTTAGGGGATGGATGGCATCTTTAATCAGGGTGTGTGTGATACCATTAGTTACTAAACCTGACAGGGCTCCAATTACAGTTGGGGAGGAAATAGAGAACTCTAAAGTTCCCCAAACCGCAGGGCCAATATATCAATATATAAACAGGAAGGAAAGAAGCTATCAGTGTGGTCAGAGATGTGAACCCTGAAACAAGTCAAGGAAGTTTAATAATTTGCTGATTAAATGTGACCAGACTATTTACTCCCTTCTCTACATCTCCCTCTATGAAAATATTTAGAGGTTATTGGAGACTCGATGTTCGATCCATAACAGTTTCCATAATATGATGAATTTGAGTATCATTTTGTGTGGTCCCGCTATTGTTAACTTTCATTAATGCCCATTGTTCTACTTCATTGCTTTATCACATGATGATGAAGATGGTAATAATAATAATGCGCATGTGGTTGTTTCCAACAGAAGCATTTACAGGGGTAGCTGTTCCCTGAGGCCATCTTCCCATTCAGACCTGGCCCTCTTCATTACCCGGGGGGCAGAGAGGCTGGCACTGCCTTTTTTCTACTCTTAACATTTATATGGAAAAGACCTCAGTTAATGCCAAAAGCAACCTTGGAGGGGAAAAGACTTTACAAAAGAGAAGAGCAAAGGCATGATTTTGTCATCTACCTGTGCCAAGCCTATTACATACAGTTCCTCATCTGATGTTCAGATGAGCAGTGAGGGAATGCTGAGACCTCTATAAGCAGCCCCTCTTTGCTCTAGGACAGGCAGTGAGGTGTCATAGGAGCCACACAGCCTCTAAGGAGAGATAACACACATAAACCATGTTGCCTAGTGCCTGGAACACAGCACATGCTTAATAAATAGCAACTAAAATTATTACCAACTGTAGCCTTGAGCAAGTCATCTAATTCACTAAGCTTTAGTTTCCCCAACTGCAAAATGGTAATGATGATGTCTACTGTGCAGGCTGCTACAGATCTTTTTAATAAATAGCAACTACAATTATTACCAACTGTAGCCTTGAGCAAGTCGTCTAATTAAAACTAAGCTTTAGTTTCCCCAACTGCAAAATGGTGATGATGATGTCTACTGTGCAGGCTGCTACAGATCTTCAGGAATACATATATGGTTCCCAGCATACAGTAGCTCCTCCAGTGGGAGCTATGGCTATTATTACATGCAAGGAAAAGGAATCTCAGAGAGCTTTACTTAGCAGTAGCCTCTGGAATGTTTATACAAGAGCCTTTGCCTCAGAAGTGGGATAAAAGAGGTTGGAAGCAAGTACTATTGGCTGATGTTTTCACAGACTCAGCACTGGCAGGGATGTCAGAAATTATCTGAAGTCTGGACCAAACCCTATGTGTGCTCAATTCACTTCTAAAACAGAACATGGAAAAGTTTCTTCCTAGGTTTTAAATCTTTAATCTAGAAACATCTTGTCTATTCCACAAATCTAGTTAGAAATTGTGAGGTGAAGAGAAATTTCCTGTTTCCTAGCTCACGCTTAACTGGAGTAAAAAGGCTTTGTGCAGAAAGAAAAGGAGACTGGACATTGAAGTGACAACCAGCAATTCTCTCACCCAAATATTTTGCAGCTCATCACCCTCCAGGAGTAGGCGGTGCCCCCATTTCTAAAGCAGATGAAAGTGGCACTGACAGAGGTGATAGACCTAAGAAGCTTCTGTGAATGGACCAGGCCATGACTCCCTTGCTCTGAGAATACAATGAACAGAGGTAAAGGTAGCGTCAGGAGAACACACCTGAGCCCTGTGTGGTCTCCTCGATTCCACAGGGATAGGCTGCACTCCCAGTAGATGCCAGGAGGGTGCGCCACAGAGAATCTTTTGTGGGCCTGGATTTGCTCTCTGAGGACCTTCTCAGAGACATTAGACACCCCTCATAAGAGGGGTGCCATCTTGACTTCTTTCCAAAGCACACAAGGAGGGTGGTGCAGAGCCAGAAACCAGGGATTTAGGAGATTGTTGGAGAGAATCTTTTGGGTATGGGGATTCGGTAACTGCTCCTACTTCTAGTTCAGCTCCCTCTTCCCATACAAACACCTACCACTTTCACCTCTGTCCTTCTCCCCTGCCACTTTCTACTCCTTGGCTCTCAAAACTCTAGAAGAATTTGGCCTTCTGTGGGTATAAATATGAAATTTGTATTTTTAAGGAGTAAGTGTTGCCACCTACTGGTCTATGAGGACGGAAGGATGCCGTGTGCTCGATAAACGGTACTGTGTACAGGGTCTGTGCACAGCTGACAAGGATATGCTGGTTACTGTTCTTTCTAAAGTTCTCAACTAGATGATCCTGATGGATTGTTTCCAAGTGGCAGTGCCTAGTAAATGCAATGGTGACGGTGGGATATGAGCTGACTTTGCTGCAAGACAACTCTTGTACAGTGAATAGCGACTCCCTTAGATATGTTGGTGGCTTCTTGAAAGAGGAATTCCTCCAAGGCAAACATCAAGTACTCTAGGCGGGTTTATAGTATCGAGTGCTCTCATAATGAAAACATTCTTAGAAATGTTTGCAAAGGAGCAGGCATTTGTATCTATGTTTCATATTTAAGAGAAATTCATTAAATTGGGTATTTTCTTAAAAAGCCTGAGAAATTATAAGCTGGGGTATTTATAAATAAAGTTTCAAAATAAATAAATATAGCCAAGGGCTATTAAATTTATTGCAAGATAGAAAGTCCGTAAAGAGTTGATAGGATCTAAAGATATGCTTGTGTATATATACATATGTACATATACATGTAAATGTACCCATATATGTATATATGTTTTCGACTACTTCGCAAAGGAATTTGTTTTGGTTCAGATCCATGAAAATGGACAGTGGTGAAGTACAGTATGAAACATTTGTAATGCATATTAGCAAATCATTGCTTTTCACACACATACAGCCGCTTGCTGGCACTCAGAAAAGCACAGTACAGACTGGGTCCAGGATGAATGCATTTCTTGGGTCGTTAAATCAAAGATTCATTCTGTTGCTTGCTGTTCCCTCTTCTCCATGCCTATTATCCTTTGCATTGTAATGTCTGCTTATACTACATCCCAGAAACGGCCACTTCCAACCCATAGGCTATCAACTTGAATGACCTTTTACGAGTATTTCTGCAGCTTGTGACACCAATGCTTACACCTTCTTTCCCTTGTATAAAGAGCTGCTCTTCCTTCAATTCTACTCCTACTCTTCTGCCCACATTTTTTCTTTCTTCTTTGTTGCTTCTTATTTTCACCTCTGTTGATAGCCATTTAACAAAGTTCTCCCCTTAGCTCTTTTCTCTGCTCACACACTTTGCTTTGGTGATATCACCCCCTGGCCAGGGCCAGTGGAATTTTCCAGGACCTCTCCGATTCCCTCGATGGCCATGGTCCCTTAGTACCAGCCTCTGTGACCTAGCAATGTGAAGAGGGGCACGAATGTTCAGAGCAAATGGGCTGACACGTGCAAAGCTCCTGAGCAGCTGTGGTCAGCCGTTTAGACTCTAGACACAAAGTCTGCTTGTACAAAGCAGGTCTCTAAAGGTGAGGGCTGGTGCTTGGCATAACTTCTCTTCATGGGTTTCCATCAGCACTCCTGTCTCAAGTGGCCGTTCCATGTCCATTGCGCCTTACACATATCTAGCACTTATTTCAGTGTACAGAATTGAGACTGCTTAAATATTACTTGTTCAGAGAGAGTACTTTGTGATGGTACTTCGATTCATTTTCTTATAGCACTGAGCACAAGTTGTAATTATTATATGTATTTATTTGCTTGTTTTCTGCCCCACAGCCTATTTATGTTTCGAAGCACAGCTTTTTTGAAAAGGGCTGTCCCGGTAGGGATGGTAATTCCTCTTGGGCAAATACCTTCAAAAGTAAAAGTATGATCTTTGCACAAGTTTCATTAGAAAAAGAGTGAGCAGGAAGCAGACCTGCTGGGTCTTTTGCTAAGTATGTACTGAGAGGTTTCAGAACCTGAACCAGGGCTGCTTGTTTGCTTTAAGGACACACCTAGCCTTGTTAAGTTGGAGACCTGGCCAGTAGTCACAGCAGCTGTGCTAATAGCAAGAACAAACATTACCGAGCATTAACTATGCACTCCAGTTATACTGAGCACTTTACATACATGATCTTAATCTTCCCAAGATGGTTATGATGAAAAGGCTAATGTTATTTCCATTTACTGATGATGAATCCAAGATCTAGACAGGTTATCAGGACTTCTCAATCTTTTTCATCTGACATAACGGACTTAGAGAATAATAGTATTTGTATGGATATGGGAAGGATGTCATGTGTAAAGGGGCAAGGATGCTCACAGGTAGAGGTGACTAGCCTGGGGCCTTGGCCACTTCCCAGCTGCCCTGAAGGCTGAGGAATCAACATATTGGCACATCTATAATTTTTGCTCTAGGTTAGGTACATTTTGTAAGTCATGCAAGTAGTAAATGGCAGAGCAAGGCTTGATGTGAGGGAGATCAGCTACAGGGACTCATTGCTATATAGGGTTGGGAAATGCACGCGCGTGTGTGCGTGTGCGTGTGTGCATGTGTGTGCGTGCGCGCGCGCGCGTGTGTGTGTGTGTGTGTGTGTGTGGTGGCCATGGGGAGTTGAGACATTGGATATTTCTTTATAAATTTTTCCCCTCTTTGGGTTCTTTTTCTACCCTAACTTATACAGAAAATGTAATTGAAACTCTTCATTTTACAGAGGGACAATTGAGGTCAAGAAATGTGAATGACTTGCCCAAGGGTCCCGAGTTGCTGAGGGACAGAGCTGGAACTAGATCTCAGGTGTCCTGACCTCTGACCTAGACCCTACCGTCTCTTGCAGCACAAGTGTTTCACGTGTGCCTGTCTTGTTTCTTCGCATCGATGCCAAGCTCTTTGTCTTGAAGTTCTTTCCTGCCTTCCTCAGCACCTCTGCCATGCTGAGCCCAGGGCAAGTGGCCAGTCCCTCCCACAGCCATGCTAGGCACTCTTGGGATGTACTGTTCACTCTACCAGGTGCTGCAGAAAATGTGAAAGAAGCCCAGGTTCTCCTGGGTTTGCAGGAGGGAACTCATTTTCACAATTAGCAATTTGAGAAACTTGCAAGTTTCTATAAAAATATGTTCACCTTCTCTGAACTGGTAACTGACAGCCTTCCTACAGGGCTGTCAATCAGCCCTGTATAGAAGAGCTACATGCACTTTACAACACCCTTCTCACTGCTGACAGGTGACAGAAAGGTGCCGAGCTTAGAAGTCATTTCTGTGACCTGTGTTATAGAAGTTTTGAGCTAGAAAAGTGCTCTCCTAATTAGTAAAACAGAGTGAGCGGCAGGCTCTTTTGAAACCCCAGTAAGAGTGAGGGTTTCCTTGATTCGTTTGATTCTTTTTAGCAAGTTTTTAAGTTTTGGGGTATATGTGTCTGCATGAAGCAGCTTGGGAATAATAGTCTCTGGAGCTAAGCAGAATTCAAGGTAGACTCGGCCTTTGCCACTGACTGCCTTGTGGTCCTGGGCAAGTCACCTAACCTCTGAGAGCCCTGGTTTTGTTATTTGCAAAATGAGTGTAATAATGGCACTTATTTTGTAGGATTTGTTGGAAGGGTTATGCCATTGGTGTTCAGCTAGCACCAGGCACATTATAAGTCCCCAGTGATTTAGCTATTATGATTCACCACAAAATGGGAACACTGATATCTACCAAGCAGAGAGTTTGAGAGGATTAAATGAGTTGATGTATGCACAGTGCCTAGGGCATAGTTTTTGTCTAATAATCATAAAAACAATAGTAATAATAGCAATGCCTAACATTTAGGGAGTGTTTAATAAGTTATGGCTTAGACGCTTTATAAACATCAGGGATAGCTGCTATCATTATTAAAATTTCAACATGTAGCTGTGTATTTGGACACTATTTTGAAGAGCTCATCTTCAGAGGCTTGAAGACTGGTGTGCACTTCCTCCCCACCCTCTCAATGTTTCTGCCTTTCCCATCCCCCAGTACCGTGGTTCTAAGCAGTTCTCAGATATATTTGGGGGAACAAATAACCGCAAATTTGTGGAATGAAGGAGTGATTTAGATCATTGAATAGGTTGCGAAAGGACCGATCCCCCTGGTGTTCACCTCTTAAGTCTGGCTTCGGTTTGAGGAGGGGAAATTGGTTTGTTCTGAAAAACAAAACAAATACACTCACTAGACTAACTAGATAGACTCTGAATCTTTACAAATCTTCCTCGATCATGAAAATCCGACATGAGATGAATACAGGAATGGGGAGACTCTGCTTAAGCTTTGTGAACGTCCACAGAACCAGCCCAGGGAGGAGCTTGGGAGCCTCATCTGGGGGAAAGCCATCTGTTTGACAGAGCTCTGCTTCCCTTACCACCTCCCCAGGGATTCAGTTACCTGATAATGAATTAGAAGATGCTAAAGAACAAATGAGGGTGGTAGGAAATATGAATTACAAACACTAGTGCTAAACCATAAACTAAGAGTGCCAAGCAGAATGCCACTCAGTGTGATGATTCTTTATTGTCTTTTAGATCCTTCTCATTGATCGCATTTATTAATCCACATTTAGTGAGAAATACTGACTTCGAAGATCTCAGAGGAGGCTTGCTGGAAGAGAGGACCATGAGTTTTGGAGTCTACTAGTCTTAGATTTTAGTTCTGGCTCTGCCACTAAATATCTGTTTGCTTCTCAGGAAGTTACTTTAACCTCTGACTGTCTGGCTCCTCATGTGAGGGTGGAACTAAAGTCACCCCTCCCTCCACCGGGTTGGTGAGAGTGGAAAGGAGGTGCTACCTGACAGCACCATACGCAGTGTCCTGCCCACAGGGTTAGTTTACTCCCCCTCTTGGTATTCTGTGGGGATCCTCTATACTAGTGTTTCCTGTTTCTACTTTCACTGTCTGTCACCAGAATGGTGTTGTAAATCCATCATTCTAATGACAGCATTTCAAAAACATTCTCATTTATTATGAACTAGAGAAAGCACGTATCTTTTCCACTCAGCCTCCCTCATCCACCCATGCCCGAATCCTCTCCATCCTAAGCTTCTTTTTGATGTCCACGGTCAGGGCCTGGGGCCTCACAATCTCTTGTCTGTTCTATACAGTATGCACTGTTACTAAAATACAGATCTGGTCATGTCACTGAACTTCTCAGTGCCTATGGAATAGTATCTGACCTTCTTGTCTTAGCCCCCAAATCTCTTCTCCAAGAACCTGCTTCATTTAGTGAATATCTTGATGGACCATTTTGTTTAGAAGATGATAGATTTTGGAGAATGGCCAGGATGAACTTGGAGTAAGATAGCCGTACACAAACTGCTCTGGATAAGATATGGACGAGAGTCTTTGAGCTTGACAATGAACAGGCTAGGGAGTTTGAAGGAGGACGGCTGCCCATCAGTGGGGCTGGAGGCTAGAGCCAAGAAGAGAGGGTTGGTGGCCATTCTCTAAAAGCAGGGAGAATTAGAATGTCCTATATTTAATTGTAAAAAACAGATAGCAATATATTAAATTGCTGTCTGTTGGAATGGACTGCATTGTATCTTCCATCTCTGGCCCAAACTTTCCATAAAGTCCACTGCACATACAATCTTGCCTTCCTGATATTTTGAGGAGGAAGGATCTGGGTGTCATCTAGCTGGATGGTGAGGTGAAGAAAAGGGACATCTGGAAGCGAAATGCAGGCTGGAGACAGAGACTCTGTAGAAATAGACATTTAGAATTGGAAGAGCTGGGAGAAAAGGAAGCCTCACAACTCCCTAGGGGCTCTAAATTTTCTATTTGTGCATTACTGGGAATCAAAACGAATTTTACTTAAATATTTCAGAACAGTTTGACCTCAGCAAACTGGAGGGCTTAAGGGTTGTGCATCCATTGTAGATCTGGCAGTGACAGCCAGTTTCCCTTTTCTTTCCCATCAACAGAATCCCTGTAATACTGAGATTGGCAATATAACCAGTCAGAAGACTGCATTTATCAGCCTCGATTGTTGTGGCTGAGTATCCAGGTTTTAGCCAATGTTAGTAGAAGTTGTAGGGACAAACTTATGAGTAAGCTTTTTATAAAGGGGACAAAGATGTGGGAAATGACCTGCCTCAACTTTCTGTTCTTTTTCCTGCCTTCTGGAACTGAGACATACTGACTGGAGCTCCAGCAGCCATTTTGGATCTTGAAGTCACCTTGAGGATGGAAGCCAAGCATCTGGATGGTAGGCCAGAAAGATCAAATAGCCTTAGTCCCTATGACTATGGGAGCACAATAGCAGCCTCCCTTCAGATTTCTTTTACATAAAGACAAATGAAGTTATCTCTCATTTTTAGTTTTCTATTGTATGCAATTGAACCTAATCCTTATCTGCTAATATAGTAGCAGAATTAGAAAGTGATTAAAGAGTGGGCTCTGGAGTCACTCTATTCCTTGCTTTCACTCTATTTCTTGCTCTGTCACCTCTTAAGCAGTAGTCTTAAGCAAGTTGCCAAACTTTTCAGAAGCTTTTGCTTTCTCATCTTTAATACGAGGATGATAATACCACTTATCACATAGGGCTTCTGTGAGGTTTAAGCAAAACAATGTGCTAAGCACTTAGAACTCTTTAAGTACATAGTAAGTGCTCAATAAATGGTAGCTGCTTCTGCTACTATTACTATTATTACTACTATATTCATAGTTACTTGCCAGGTTTGGTGTTCATAAAAGACCCATTAATAAGCGATGAGTCCTTTAGGGTAGAGATAATTTCTTATTTATTTTTGGTGCTCTCCCAGGACTGGTATGGTGGGTACCCACCACATCTTTACTGGACTATATATTACTAGATTTTTGCTAACTATTTATTATGAGTAGGTGATAAAAATTACTGGCATTGTGAACCAGGCAGGGGACTGATGTTGTGTATACATATTGTCATTTAATCCTTACCAAAACCATTTGGGATATGGGCTTAGAGGGTTATTATAGAAAGTGAATAAACTTAAGAGTCATTCAGACCTATATTCTCTCTGAGTTTCAATTTTAATAATATTAAAAGAGAACTAGAAATAAACTTAGAAAAAAAATTAAACTGGCAATCCTTCATACAAACTCAAGTTCATAGGAGCCTCCTGGGGAAGGCTGCTTTTAACTGTCAGATATCACTGGCATGAGAGCTTTGCTTTGTGTTTTATCCTAGCCAAGTGAATTAGAGAATTTCTGTAAACCATCTTGCCTCCATCCCTCAGTCTCTCAACAAGGCTATAGATAGGAACTAGGAAGAAAAACAATTTCCCCACCTAGTTTACTTCATCTGGTATATACAAAAGGACTTTTTCAGGTTTGGTAATGGGCTTGGGGTCTGGTTATGGTCGCGGAGCTATTAAAGTGTGGATAAGACATTTTGGACAAAGGGTAAAGGTTATAGCACAAGCTCCTGCATCTGAAGTTTCCTTCTACTGTGATAGGGCTGTGGGCAGTTCTGGTGTAGATGCAGGACTGGTAGGAGGAACTTAGAAAGTTATTGTAACTTTGGATCTTGTCAAATTGTAGAGAAAGCGGTTCTCTCTCCTCATCAGATTTGTTTCATGTTATAAGCTGGTTTACATGGCATAGGGGATGATGCCACAAGGCTAAGAAAATCCCATAAAAACCTGTTGGCCAGATCGTTTCTATCCTAACATACGTTTCCTCTTCTTGTAGGTCATGACTGCAGAGAAGGTAGGTTTTGGTTCCCATAACAGAGTAGTTCTTAACACTGGCTGCACATTTGAATCCTCTGGAGAACTTAAAAAAATACCAACCCCTGGGTTCTACCCCAGTCCAATTGAATTAGAATATCTGGGTGGAGCCTGAGCATCAGTATTTTTAAAAAGAAATTGAAAGACAATTCAAAGATGAGCCATAAATGGGGAGAAAATATTTGCGAAAACACATATCTAATAAAGGTCTCATATCCAGAATATATAAAGAACTCTTGAAAATGAAGACCCAAATAAAAAATGGGCAAAACATTTGAACAGACACTTCACCAGAGAAGACAGATGAATGGCAAATAAACACATAAAAAGATGTTCAAAATATTAGTAATTAAGAAAATGAAAATTAAAACCACTTGAAATATCATTGCAATATAACTTTTAAAATGGCAAACAAACAAAACAATTACAAAAAAAACAACACATGACAATTGTGAGTGCTGGCAAGGTACAGAGCAACTGGAACTCTCACTTACAGAGGGTGAGAATGAAAAATAATACAGCTACTTTGGAAAAATGTTTGCCAGTGTACTATAAAGCTTGCCACAAAGACCAAAAATGCCACTTCTAGGTATTTATTCAAGAGAAATGACAACCTGTGTTCACATAAAAACTTGTACACAAATATTTATTAATGGCTTTATTCATAATGACTCCAGATTGGAAATAACCCAATTGTCATTCAACTAGTAAATGGATAAGCAAGCTGTGGTATATCCATACGAGAGGATTCTATTCAGAAATAAAATGGCGCAACCCACTGATACGAACAATATGAATTTATGTTGCATCATACTAAGTGAAAGAAACCAAACTCAGAAGGTTATATACTGAATAATTCCATTTATATGACAAGTAGTTGCCAGGGGTTGAGGGAGGGAGGAGAGAAAAACTACAAAGATGTAACATGAAAGAATTATTTGGAGAGTGATGGGACTTTCCGTATCTTGATTGTGGTAGGAATTTCACAATTGTATGTGTTAGTCAAAGTCATAGATTTGTATATTTAAAAGGGTAAATTTTGTTGTATGTAATTATAACTCAATAAAGCTAACTCCGCCTTCCCCAATTTGTTATTTAGAAAAAAAGTTGCCCAAGTGATTTAAATTCATAGTCAAGGTAGAAAGATATTGTTGGCATAACAAATTTGAATCTAGGTTCTGTTATTTAAATTTTAATTTCTTCACATGTAAAACTGCAGATAATAAAACCTACTTTGAAGAGATATTATGAGTTTTAAATATGATAACATATGTCAAACTCCTAATTTGGAACTTGGCACCAAACAGTAATAACCACTTATTTAGTACTATATATCAGGCATTGTACTAGGCACTTTACAGACATCTCATTTAGTCTTCACAACTCTAGTAAGTATTATTACTATGACCATTTTCAAAGTGGAGAAGGTGAGGCTCAGAGAACTTATGGAACTTGCTAAGATTTCACAGGTCAGTGGCTGAGCCAGTTTTCAAATCTAAAATTAACATTACTCATTACTGTACCACTTCTGAAATCTTAATTTCAAACATCCCACTCTTTGACTTCATTTATACTCTTCTAGCACACTTTTTCAATGTTTTAATTTCCTGGACTTATTGAGAGCACCTATCTCCATTGACCTTGCCACTTCTCATGAATCTCTACTACTCTCATGTTCTCACTTTCAGCCTAGACTGTGTGGTCCCGCACTGTTTCCTTGGAAAACACCCCTAACCTCATTGCTTTTTCCTCTCTGCCTCAAAAAAGCTAAACCCCGTTAATCTCAATGTTTTATTTACTCCACTCTTGCAACCAAGCAGACATTTATCCTGAAGATAAGTGCAGACTCTGGAGACTGGACTCACCTTCAAATTTAACCACGAATCTTAAATGGGCAGTTGATTTAGTACACTGTGCTAGGCATCTATCAGGAAAGGTGTTAGCTGTGTTTATCTTATTATTCTAGCAATATAAAAGTGAACACCTGACCTAAGAAAAGCCAATCAGAGTCTTTCACTGATGTTTGATATGTGGATACTGGATGAGAGAGAGAGAGAGAGGAGAGAGAATGAATAGAAAGAGGAACCTGGTGTGGAGGAAGAGGATACCTTTGGAATATGTTGAATGAAGCTATGTTTGGAACATCCAGATGGAGATGTTTGATAGGCAGTGTGAAGCTTGGAGGACATGTGTATGGCTGAGGTATGAATCAATATAAACGTGGGGTTAACGATGGCAGTTGAAACCATGAGAGAGAACATAATTACCTTAGAGAGAATGTAGAGTGAGAAACACCAACATTTAAGGAAAAAGTAGAGAAAGGGAAGACATGAAGGAGACAGAGAAGAAATGATCAGAGTTATGAAGAGAATAAACTAGAGAATATAAAATGTTTCAAGAGTTCCAGCGACATAAGTTCTAAAAAATATCTATAAGACTTGGCGAAGAGGATGCCATTGGTGACCTTATTTAGGTTAGTTTCATTAAATAGTGGGGGCAGAAGACAGAAAGTAGCAGGATGAAGAATGAAACAGAGGTTAAGAGCCATCAATGAGAATTCTTGAGGAGTTTGAATGAGGAGAGGAGAAAGATTGGAAGTTGATAGAAGAGAATGTGGGCCTATGAAGACTTATATTTTAGAATAGGAGAGACTTGACTAGGGGAATAAGCCTGTCGAGGAGAGGCTGAAGATACAATTGGAAAGGGGGACTGTTGAGAGTAGACGATGATAGAGTTAAGGGAACAAAGAACTGAAAGTGAGGACATTTTACCTTCTGGAATGAGAGGAAAGGTGGCAAGTGCGGGTGATGATTAGATACGGATTTGGTGGTGGAATGTTTAGGGAGCTCATGGCAGTTATCTTCAAGGAATAAAGGTTGTCTGCTCTAAGTTAGGAACTATGCATGGAGCGGGGCTTGAAGAGAGCAGTGAAAGTGTAGAAAACTCATTGAGAAGATTTGACAAAGGGCAAGTGAAAGAACTCATGGGCCCGGCAGAGGGAGGCTGGAGACCACAACTCTGTGGGGTTGAGTGACCTTTTCCAAGAGCTCTTGTTTACCTAGGTGCAGACCTGAGAAGGCAGAGATTCTGGGATGGATGGGATGGATTTTACTGGGCAGTTTCAGAGGCTGTGTTGGACAGGGAGTCAAGGGAGAGGGGGGAATTTTTGATAAGGTTTAGGATCATGTATAGTGAAGGAATGAGCTATGGTCAGAGAGTGGGGTTTTAGTTTAAGGTTCTTGACACAAAGCCATTCTGGGTGATGACAACAGCAGGGTGCGACCATGAGTATGGTGACTGATGTGGCACCAGTAGAGGCGAGGGCCATGGGCATAACAATATCCAGTTATAGCTAGGCTACCTGGACGTTCAAATTGCCTGGGATTATGACAAAAGCTGGGCTGGAGAGAAAGACTGTGAGAGGGAGTGACTGAGAAAGTGAAGACATCAGGGTATGTATGCATTGTGAGTCAGGGCACATGAGCCTCAGGAAGGCGATTGTCACTGACAGGCATTGTGCCAAAAGCTTTGCATATATTTTCATACTTACTCTTTATAATAGCACCATTAGTTAAGCACTATTATTATCCCCATTTTGCAGATAAGGAAAACAAAACTGAGAACGCTGAGAGGTTTAGTAGCTTTCTGCAGGCCACAGTACAGTGTGGAGCTTTGATGTGATGGTGGAAGGACAGGGCTTTGATGTGATGGTGGAAGGACAGGGCTCTGGAAGGGCCGTGGGGAGGCAGACCCTCCTGATCTCGTGAGTGGCCAGGAGGCTGGGAATGACATCCTTCCCGGATTGGGTGGCAGGGCAACAGCGTTTTTAAGTTTGATCCAAGTTTTAGTTAAGGCCAGAAAGAGAAAAAGACCATGTATTAAAAAGTCTGAGGGTTGAAGAGAGTTGGATTATTGTGACATGGAGAAGTTGTCAAGGAAGAGGCAATAGGGAGATGATGATATAGGAGTGGAAAGAAGACAGTGGAGGGGACTTTCCCTAGTTGAGTGACACTGAGTAAGAGGTCTGGTTGAAGAAACTGGCTATAGATATGCTAACTTTGGCATAAGCTATTTTGGTCTTGACCTTGGCTGGGGCTCTAGGAGGATTCTGGCTGGCCTCAACAAGGAGATGAATCAGTCATAAAGCATAGAGAAGTGTTATGGATGTAGCCATACGTGGAGGAGGAGTCCTTGATTGGGGAAGATGCAGTCTTTTCTTTTGGTGCCTGGTGCCTTGGTGAAGTCATCAGTTACTGGGCAGTACAGTGGCTTTCAGTGGCATAAACAACCAACTCTCTGAAAACAAACTAACTCTGGCTTGTAGCATTTGCCAATTTCTGTGGTATAAACACTCCCATCATAACCAATTTCAAGTTAACAACATAACCTCACTGAATGCAAAGTTGAGAAGAAGTGTGCACAATCGGGGCTCTTTGGCAGCTGGTGGGAACAGGCTCCCGTACAACGCTGGCTGGTCCAAGCTCAGGTCCATCTGAGCAGCAGAAAAGCCTAGGTTATACAGCACTCATGGGCACTGTGACAGGGGGCAGCCTCGCTGTATGAGACTGGGTCTTGTTCTGGTTTCTAAATGTACCGTAACATCATGAAGGGTAACATTTGGGTAATTTGTTCTCAGGAATCATTCTGGTTTGGGGAACGGGCCATAACAGGACGGATCTGGGGAAGACTGAGCAATCTGCGTTAACTGAGGAGGACTCTTAGCCATTGGCTCTGTGACCCCTGTAGGGACTCCCCAGTTACATGTCTGCCTTTTGTTCTACCATTACTGGGCCATTCCATGTGATAACACTTTAAGATCTACAAATTTGTGGTAAAAATCTGTCATCTTCTCCCAAATAATTTCTTTGCCAAATAAGTTTGAAAATAATTGCAATCAGATTAATAGAATTTCAAATACCCATGAAATTCATCCAGGTGAATAATTTATTTTAATCTATAAGGAAAAAATATCCTCTGTTCTGTAGCAACTTCAATTATTAGGATATTCATGCATAATAGAGAATGGCTTCAGAAAAAGGAGATGGTAAAACCAACAAGGAAATAAGCCATGACAGGAGATAAATAAAATCAGTCTGGAAATATTTTTCTCATCAAATTGCAAAAATGTCAAATGTAAACCAATGTACTTTCTGGTCACACATTCCTAGTCTGTGCATCCCACATGAGTGAAGACTATTTAGTCTAGATATGCAATATTAATGCAGAACTTTTCTTGTGATGGCATGTATTAGTACACAGACCTTCCCACATAAGTTAGCATTCTTACTTCTTACGAAACATTTGAAAAGATCATGACGTTCTCCCGCTCATGGATTGAACCACATGATCTGCCTGATGCTTTTGCATTATAACCACCAAAAAACAGAAAATTTTCTTTTTCCTTCTTTTTCAAATTGTTCTTTAACCTATCTCTGGCATTCTGGGAAGGTACCATAGATCACAACTGAAGAGGAGGGAAAAGCAAAGGAAATAGGAAAGCTGTTTCACAGATGATAAATGTTTAGGTCCTGGTACTTAATTTAAAAAAAAAAAATGATTTTTTTAAAGGATTCTTTCTGAAGAAAAGAGAAGGTGCTAATTTAGCTACCTCTGTAGAATATCAGTCTGTTGAAGTTCTGTGGCAGATGTTGCTATGTGAGTCTCGCAGTGGCTTTACATTTCTCATCTTGGTTTCTTCCTTTTGAGAGTCACAGTGCCAATTTGAGGCTCATCAAATACCAATCATATTAGATTTACTGACTTCTCATTTTGCTACTCTGCCTAGTCTTTATTCATTATTTATATCCTGGCTATCTCTTCCCTCTCACCACACAAAAAGATTGACTTATCTTCCAATGAAAGGGAGAATTATAATAAAAATAGAGCCATTAAGACATGATGGGGAATGAGAAGTCGGAGATGGCTGGGAACCAGAACAATTATTTGTATCAAAAAACCAGCGAAAAGGGAAGCTACTACAGTTGAGCCAAAACGTAACCCTGAACTCCCTGGCAGTCAAAGCACAAAGGAAGCAGGATGACCTGTCTTCTGCCACTTCACACATCTCACCACTAAGTACTCTAGAATTGTAGGACGAACAGCCTGGCAAGCACGCTTTCCGCAGGCCTTCTGCTGCTCCGAGACACTTACCTGATAATATGGATGCAACAGCTGCAATGATGAAGGACACAATGACACCAGGTCCTGCCATTTCCTTGGCCACCAAGCCAGATACCACGTACATCCCGGTGCCCACGCAGCTGCCAACACCAAGGGAGATCAGGTCCACAGTGGTGAGCACCTGGGCCAGCTTGGTGCCGTGTGCCGTGGTAGCCCCTGTTCCCTCCAGCATGGACTCTACTGGTTTGGTACGCAGGATTCTGGAGTGCATAGCATACCAGGCGGCTCCCCACTGCACCCGCCGGGGGTCCAGGGAGGCGAGGAAGCCACTCATCCTGAGTGGTAGGGGTTACAGTGAAGGTCAACTGATGGAATAGGGCTATGGAAGCCTTAATGGATGCTTCTGGAACTCATCTAGTGCACGGGGATCTCCCTTTTAGGAAAAGTCCAGAGGGACCCAAAGTGGCCTTCTCCTGGGCATGAATGTCTGTAGGAAAAACACAAGAAAAAAGAAGATGAGACCAGGTGGGAAACAAACCATGACCTAGGGACAGGATTGGAGGTCCATGCACTGCACTGGGAGAACCGGTCTATCCTGTGTACTCATGCGCAGGAAGGTTGCTTTTCCCTTGGTGTCCTCTCCAGCGCTAAATGACGGTCTGTAGTTTGCACTGTGTTGCATAGTTGTTCTGAAGAGAATGGTCTGAGTCAGGACACTGCCATTTACTTCTCTGGGACCTTGTGTAAGTCACTTCACTTCCCTGTAGTTCGGTTTCAACTATATAGTGGGGCTAATAAAGTCTGAGTAGTAAAGATTAGAGTATATCTGAACCAAGCTTAAGACAACGTGTGGCACATGGAACATGCTAATCTGTCCAAACTCTAAGTATTTTTCACCTGGTTTGGCCAAGACTTTGTCTGTGATCCTTGGGCATATTCTCTGGGGACACAATAGCCTCATTGTTTTGCACAAGGATGTAAAATTAGATCTATGACTCTCAAGAGGGGCAGTGCTTTGGAAGGTTTTGGAGCCTTGCTCTCCAATGAAATGAAAATGTTTTGAGCATTTTTTTTGGGGGGGGTCTCAAAGATTGAGGAGGGAGGGAGTGTCCCTGGTATTTGGTGGAAGGGCTCCGGAGATGCTGAATGTGTGGGAATGTATCTCATCAGACATTCTTGTAGACGAAAATTCTGGTTGCGATGATCTGAACCTAAATCCTAACTCTGTTTATCATATAAACACACGGGATTTTTTAGGGAGGATTTTAATATAGAGGTACATTGAAATTTCCAGATATGCCACTATAGAATAAATTGAAGGAAGACTGGAAATTCCTTAGTTTGGAACTTAAGAGGACTTCTTCACACTTTCAGAAAACCAAGGCCCCCACAGCAATGCTGCCGTGCTGCTGCATCTCCCACGCAGCACGCTGTAGCAGCCTGCTGTTTGGAACTGGCCCATTTGCAGTATTTCTCCATATAGTGCATGTGTCTGACAACTTCATTTGGACATGCCTGAGTGTTTACATACTAAAATATGCTATATACAGGTAGATTACTATATACAGAGTGTTTACATACTAAAATATGCTATATATAGGTAGATTACCCATGAATTTTGCTTCAAACATTAAAGAGGGGTGTAACAAAAACACTTATTACAAAAAAAGAGGTGTTGGGTCCGATAGCATTGAGAACTATTGTATTAGATGATTTCAAAAGTTTTGTCCAGTTAGAAAAATGCAAAGATTATATAAAGTGATTTTCTTTGGAAGCCAGAAGCTTTATAAAATTCTATAAAGAAAATTTCGAGGTATGGCTAAATGTGCTGCTAAGCCTAGGACATTTGCATTTATAGTAAGTACCAGTTCATGTAATCTACCAATATTATTAATTAATACCACTTAGCACCTAATGTAACACTTGTATGCTTCTAAAGCTTTTGCAAACACTAACTAATTAGAAGAGTCATGTGAAATGTGGCAGTTTGGTTCACAGGGGTTGGGTGATGGCCCTGCTGGTTTAATTTCCTCCTAGATTTGACAATGATGCTTCATACTGGATTTTGGCTGTATTTTAACTCTTGATAACACCTTAAATATCAGTATAGTAGGATAGTGTCACTATATATGCCGAAGTCATTTAAAACCTAGAGTGTTAGCACTTTTTTTTTTTTAAGATTTTCAGATTTGTGAGAAAATGTGTCACATGTATATCAGAAAGGTTGCAAGAACAATTGCTTTGCTTGAGCTCTTGTGGGGAAATTAATTTATACATCTATTTAATTTCAACTCGGCCAGCATGTATGGAGCATCGATGATATGCCATGCATGGTATTAGATGTGGTACCTGGTCTCATGGAGCGCCAAGTCTAGAATGGGAGATGACGGACAAACAAGTCACAATGCAAAGGAGGAGGTTTGTTTTTTTCTGGAAAGCTTTTTTTTCCTCGTACAAAAGCATAGCATGGCTTTTGCAGAAAAATCAGACAATATAAACAATGACATTCAGTGAGGAGAGACAAGAAAATACAATACACAGGTAGAGAAATAGAACCAGATGTTTCAAGAGAGAGATAGGGCTATGTTATAGGTTGAATTGTGTCCCCCTACAGTTATGTGTTGAAGCTCCACTCCCCAGTACCTGAGAATGTGACCTTATTTAGAAATAGAGTTGTTGCAGATGTAATTACTTATGATGAGGTCATACTGAAATAGTCTGGGCACCTAATCTGACTGGTGTCCTTATAAAAAGAGATTTGGCAAAACAGGAATAAACTCTTAGATTTAAAGAACAAACTGATGGTTGCCACAAGGGAAGGGGTTGGGTGATGGGTTAAAAAGAGGAAAGATTAAGATGTACAACTTACCAGTTATAAAAAAAGTCATGGAAATGTTAAG
>NW_006435762.1:3283692-3284899 GCF_000325575.1 Pteropus alecto
GTGTCAGATAGTACTAGAATTATCAGGGTGATCACTTTATAAGTTATATAAATGTCTAATCACTATGTTGTACACCTGAAAATAATATAATATTGTATAGCAACTGTAATTGAAAAATAAAAAAATTATTAAAAAAAAGAAATTTAGACACAGAGCCACATACACACAAAGAACAAGATGTGAAAATGAAGGCAAAGGCCAGTGTGATGCATCTACAAGCCAAGGAACACCAGGGATTGCTGGCAAACCACCAGAAGCTAGGGGAGAGCCATGGACCAGATCCTTCCTCATGGCCCTCTGAAGGAACCAACCTTGATGACACCTTGATCTCAGATTTCCAGCCTCCAGAACTGTGGGAAAATAAAATTCTGTTATTTAAGTCACCCAGTTCAAAGCCCTTCGTTATTGTGGCCCCAGCAAATGAATACAGGCTATAAAGAAAATCAAATCGAGTGATGAAGGGGTGAGAGGGTCTCTGTGGTCATGGCATTGGCTCCTGAGTGACGACAAGGAGCAGTTGTGGCAGGTGTCAGGGAAGAGTTTTCCTGTAGAGCAGGTTCAGAGGAGAGAACAGAGGGAGCCTGTTCTGGGAACTATGTGAGACAGGAATGCGGTGAGGGGAGGATCTGAGTGCTGTGTTAAAGCTGGACATGTGTCGACTAATTTAATTCTTACAACAAATCTACCTTTAAAGATGAGGCAATGGAGGTCTCGTACCTTCTCAGAAGTCGTGGAGCCCATTAAGGCAGAGCCAGCACTTGGCCCTGGGGTGTCTGCTTACAGAGCTCATGTCCCTACTCCTGGCTCTCCTACCTCAGGTATGTAGGGTCAGATTGCTGGGGTCTCTCAAGCCAAGACGAGGGCCTTGAGTTTACTCTTAAGTACAATTTAAAGCTATTGGAGGGTTTTATTCAGATGAGCAATGCATTATGATTTATATTTTTAAAAGCTCATTGTAGTTGCTGTGCAGTTAACTGACGAATCATGCCCAATGATAGGTTGGTCCCAGGATGGATGTAAAAAGATGAGTGAGTGCACCTACTGCCAAGGGAGGCAGGAGCTCTGCACCTTGGCTGCATAGTGGAATTACTCAGGGATCTTTCAGAAACACCGATGCCTGGCCCTCGCTCTAGAAATCCCAATTTAATTGGTCTGAGGTGTGGCCTAGATTTAGGATTCATTAAAGGTCCTCAGGTGAGTCTAGCAA
>NW_006435762.1:3284941-3355286 GCF_000325575.1 Pteropus alecto
TGGAAAACTAGATATTACCTGTGTTGTTTAATTTTACGTGTCAACCTGGCTGGGCTAAGGGATGACAGACAGGTGGTGAAACATTATTTCTGGGTATGTGTGTGAGTATGTCTCTGGTAGACTGAGTAAAGAGTATGGGTGGGCATTACCTGATCCATTGAGGGCTTGAATAGAACAAAATCCTGGAGGAAGGGTGAATTCACTGATTCTGTTTGAGCTGAGACATGCATCTCCCATCTTTGGACATTGATGTTCCTGGTTCCTGACCTCTTGGAGTCAGAGTGGAACATATATCATTGGTCCCTCCTGATTCTCAGGCCTTTGGATTCGGACTGGTTTTCCTTGTTCTCACACAGACAGCTAATTATCAGACTTCTTAGCCTCCATAACATGTGGGCCAATTCCTGTAATAAATCCCCTCATATATATCTGTATATATCCTATTGATTCTGTTTCTCTGGAGAACCCTGACTAATCATTGTCATTTTCCCCAGGGGTCCACAAGTCTGGCAGGTCCTTCCTGTTTATCTTCCTAGGCAGGTAGCAGGGCCTCTCAGCAGCTGTCTTCTGCTGGCAGCGACTGTGGATGCTGTGCTGTCTGGAGACACCCTCTGGGATATTTGTCTGATGAGCCCTTCATTGGAAACTGTCACAAGGACATTGAGAAGTGAACAAGGCTTATTAGAGAGGTGATGGCTTCTATTTAATAGACAACTAGAAACCGTGATGAAAACAGAGAGAATCAACTAAAACAAAAGTTGAGGATGGTGAGAATTTCTTCCTGGTTCTATTCCCTCCGTGTAATTATTCTGAGTGCTTGCTTTATTGATGCAAGCAGGGGCTTAGGGCATTTCCTGTCTTGGTTGGAAATTTACTGGGAAGAACAAAATGTACAAAAGAAAACATGCTTCTAAGTGACTATTGACAATATCCATATTCATTACCCCCAGATTATGTTAATCAAAGACAGTTTTGGAAGCTCACTGTTGTTGTCTTTCCAAGATGAGCAATAAATGTGTGTTGTGCTTTCTCTAGCACTTTAATTCAAGTTTCTCAAAATACTTCACAGTTTTAACTAAAGAAGGCTTACAAGGCCTCTGGGAGAAGACAGTCATCATTGTGGTGTTTGCCGGGGTGCTTTAGGGTTCAGTGGGCTCCAAGTATAATGATGGTAAAAGCAGGTTTGGGTAAGGATGAAAATGATTATGGCTTAGAAGTTCACAGAAGAGGTAGGATTATCGAATTAGATTGGAGCCTGCCTTTGGAAAAGAGGAGAGAAAGGAAATGAAGGATAACAAAACAGTAAACAGCCAAAAATCACTCCTGCCTGATTTTGCAAACATACTAAGGGATTACAGAAATCCCTTTATGACATTCCCTGAGTAATTGTCTAGCCTTTGCTGGAACGTCTGGAGTAGCAGGGAACATTGATTGACAAAAGCAGCCCCTTCACATGATTGTACAGTTATGATTGCTACAAAATTCTGTAAGTCAATATCCTCTGGCAAATGAAGGTTACAGTTGGAGTGAGAGGTACCTGGTTTGATGAGCCCCACTGGTGACTATGGGGTCTGAAGGAAGCTTCTGAGGCCTCTTCCCACTCTTGTACCCTGGGCTCCTGCACTAACCATTCTCCTCACCAGCTTCACTGCTTTTCCTCCTTTGGGCAGAGCTCCTGGCTCTTGGTTAAACATATAATTCTTCAGCCAGTTTCCTGGGGTTCAAATTCTGGCTCTGTCCTTATTAGCTAAGTGACTTTGGATAAAGCCTCTGTATGCTTCAGTTTTGCCATCTATAAAATGAGATAATAAGGGTTCCTAGCTCACAGGGTTGTGTAAAGAAGGGAAGAAGTTAATATGTGTGAAGCGTTAGCACAGTGCCTAGCACAGCATGCATGAGTGCCATAGGAGCTTTAGCTCAGGCCCTCGACCAAATCTTTTTGTATCCTAATCCAACACCCTCTCCCACTACCTCCAATACCCTAGGCAGCTCTCAGAAGGCCCTAGGCTTTTCTCTGCTTAAACTCCCCCGAGTTTCTTCTGGCTAAAGACTGAATGCCCTAGTACTTTCACTGCAAGGGGCTCATGCTTACCTTTCTCATGTTTGTAGAAAATGGATTTCTCCTTTCTTGTGTTTCATTATCTAAAAGGGCATCTCCGAAGATTTGCTTGGCCATTAGGGGCTTATACCTTTTTTATACCTCTGACTTTTCTACCATCAGGTGGCTAGGACATGGAAGGTTCACCTACAGCTACCACCTTATGCCCCAAAGCATGACACCTTCTGACCTTTACGCCTGTGGCTCACTCAGCCAGTCTTTGACAGCAGAGTCTCTGCTGAGGCCTTTGCTTCTGTTGCTCTCTTCTAGTCCTTCCAAGTTTGCCAGATATGGCTGTGCTTATACCTTGACTATGGATGTGCTTGTCTGTCAGTCTCCATGACTTTACACTGGTGGCCAGATACAGGTCAGATGTGTCTGAATCTCAGGGTCTGCCCAAACCCAAAAGAACACCCTAGTCAATTGAATTGAGATCTGTGTCCTGGTAAATTCTTCTGTTGTCCCCAATTTTGCTGTCTATATCTATACAGATTAAGGTTAATCTGCTTACGAGAAAAATCTACAAATTTTTGAAGGCAACTAACTTATCTCTTGGAATCTTATTTTCCCCAGACTAATCATCTTCAGTTTCTTCGGCAGTGTCTCCCATGTTATAGCTTCTAAATCAATCACATTCTGATTTGTAATTCTTGAGCAGACTGCAGTTTATCATGGTTGACATTTTTGTATCATGACAGAGTGGTAAGGGAGATGTTTTGCCCTGTTTGTGTGTGTGTATGTGTGTGTGCGTGTGTCTGTGTGTGTGCCTGCTAAATCATACAACGTTGGTGCCTGAAAATTCACTCAGATATACAATTATATATTGTATCAGAAATCAGGGTTTCTGATTTTCAGATTACTAATCTTTGCTAAGTGTTTGATAGATCAAATCCATCTCAAGTATTTTTTGATCACTTACCATATTACTTAACACCATGCTAGCCCATTGATATTGTATGTGGAATCTCAGACACAGATGGCTTTGTTTTGCTGGAAATGTTTTTAAAGGGGAGTTTTAAACTCTGACAACTAACTAGGTATGCAAAAGAGGTCGTACAAATTCAGCTTCCTTTTCAAGTCTTACTGTTTCTTTTTCTATTTCTAATAAGTTATTGAGTGCATTAAGCAGCTTTTGCTGCAGTAACAACCTCAAATTTCAATATGTCACAACAATGACATTTATCTCTTGCTGTGACTCTACTCCAGGCTGTGGATTGGCTTTGGGTCTTTCCCCCAATCTGGACTGTGAGTCTCCACATGTCTTCTCATTCTGGAAGTCAGGCTGGAGGAGCAGCTCTAACTGACGCATGATGTTCTTTTCAGGCCAGGCACAAGGGACTGGTAGAAACATGCAATGCCTCTTCTGTTTCTGGCTGGAAGTGGCATTTGCACGGACTTTCCATTGGCTAAAGTAAGTTAAATAACTGAGTCCAAAGTTAATGGGGTGGGTTGCACACCCCTCCCATAGAAAGCAGGTGAGTCATGTGGCAAAGGGTGAGGTTGTAAGTTTTCTTATAAAGAAGGATGTGAATAGCTGTGATGATTATATAACTTATCTCACTGAACCCCTGCTATGTACTAGGCAAAGCAATTGTGTTTTCTTTTTGAGGATTTTTTTTTTTCCTGGAATGGGCTTAAGTCTGAGGTATAAACTAAAAGAGATTTTGTTTTGTTCATTCCTGTACTTCTACAATTAATTCTGTAACTGTATAAATATTTATTTCCTTTAACAATCAGCATAAATCTAAAATTCATCTGTTTCTGACACCGAGAGGAACAAAACAATAAGTCATTCAAAATTTATTTGCTCAAAATAAACAAATCATTTTTTAAAAATCTTACGAAGATTGATCTTTGCCTAGTCCGAGACAATATTTCTGCTTAAAAAATTTCCCATTCTGCTTCTCTCTTTGTCAACACTCCAGGGGTTGAGAATATTATCTGTGTATTTATTTGGCAGAAAGTATTGTGCAAACACTCTCAAGAGAAAGTCTGGCATCTACTTAGCAGGAGAAGTGAGGGAAGCTTGTTCAGACATCTAGATATTTAGAACTGAGATACCGCTTTTCTCTTCCAGCACTCCAGTCAGGGAGAAAATCACAGCCTGACATTACCTTCCACTCTTTTCTCCCACTGATCCTGGGTCAAAGATCTCAGGTCTCTACATGGTAGTATGTGTTATTCATTTTGCATTTAGTGATATTAACAAAACCAGAGCCCGGGGAAATGAAAAAACTCTCTATTAATTAGATTTCAATGGGAAACCCCTTTTTAAGAATTAGGCAAGCTACACAAAAAGTCAGTTAATCTTTCTGTGCCACTGTAAAAGATCTAAGAAATTGTATTAACTTAATTATTAAAAGTATTTAATGAGTTCCTACTGTGCGTTTCGCTCAATGGCAGCTGTTATAGTCATACCAGAAATTACTATTAGACATAGAATATCAGGAATTTAGACACAAGGCAGCCTCAGGGGGTGCAAGCAGCCTCTGTTTGTCTTTTCAGAACCTCTCTCCAAGAACACATCCAAGACTCCTTGGCCCTATGCTGGATTGGTCAATGGGAGGCAGCAGCAGATAATTGGGAGGGTGGAGGAGAGGGAGACTAGGTGTTTATCTTCAGCTCCTCTCTTCTGGGTTTCTGTGGGTTGGCTGTGTCCATCCACTAGGACACATAGCTCCTGCAAGATGTTCCTCTCCACACAGCTCTCTCTTTCTAAGTCTTGGTAACTCTTCTCTCCTTTTGTCCTTTCAGGAAGAGTGTGGTGCCCCCAGAAATGCACTGTGACTCATGATTGCTCTACCCACATCTTTGTATATAGTTATTTTCATTATATTTTCCTCAAAATACTAGATTCACACACTCCATCTGCTTCCTGTTGGGACCCTGACTGATACCTGGGAACATCCTGGGGCTGGGAGGGATCCAGGACAATTACAGAGACATTGGGTTTGAAACAGAACACTGTGGTCTGAACTCTGCTTCTGCTGTGTGACTTTGGGTGAGTCTCAAAATCTCTGAGCTGCAGTTTTCTCATCTGAAATATGGGAGTAATAATAGTTACCCTGTAGAATTGTCGTGAGGGTTTAATGAACTGATGCTTATGAATGAAGTTTAGAAACTGCAAAGCAGCCTATGAATGTAGGCATTGAAATGGTGACCAATGCCCCAAACGATGGCTGAGACACAGTAAAGGGTCAAATATGTGGTGACAGAAAGAAATCTAACTATGAGCAGTGAACACACAATATAATGTGTATATATGCCTTACTGTTGAATTGTACACCTGAAACTTACTGGATTTCGTTAACCAATGTCATCATAATAAAAATTAAAATAAAAAAAAAAAGATATTTTGCACCAGGAAAAAAAAATAGACTAAAAACTCTTTGCCTTGCTGGTCATATCAATATAGGATAGTGAACCATTAAAATTTGTGAAACCTCTGGACAAAAGAGTAGTACAACAATATTTTTTCTAGTTCACATTTGGTTAGCCAGAAAAGTTAGCTAGAACATATTTCCCAAGTGTTCTAGTTACTGGGAGTTCAACTGCATACAAAAGTTATTGGGAAATATGGTAAGCCCATAGGCCATTTCTAAGATGCATGCAGATTTTAAAACTTAACACTGTGAAAGGTGAGGAGTACATCATCATACAATGAGCCTACATTGTGAATCAGGAGACCTGAGGTATTGTACTTAGCCTTATCAGAAGCTATTGGAGAAACCTCGAGTAAGCCATAGCTTGCTGAAGATTCTAATTTCTCATTTAAAAAAGATGATGAGTTACTTTTTAATGCAACACTACAGGTTGCAAAATGCATTCATAGGTGATGCCTAAGGTAAATTTTTGCACAAAAATTCTTATCTCTCCACCTTAAATGTGATTAGAGAGGCCTTTTTGAATAATGAAATCATGGAATGTGTTTGTGTTGGAGATCATCCAGTGCAACACCTTCATGCCACATTTAATTAATTTGATGCTGCTAAGCCTCCAGAAGCCAACCTGCACCCACTTGGGCTGGAAGCCTATCTCAGCACGTCGTCACACCCCAAACAGACACTCCAACTGGACTCCTAAGGTTCTGAAGGGTAAGGAGACTTTACTGATGCCTTACTGATGAAATAGAGAAATGCTCTCCCATGTCACAAAGAATCCCTCATGTATTAGTTGCCTGAGTCTGCTGTAATAATTGACCACAAACTTAGTGGTATAAACAACGCGAATTTATTATCTTACAGTTCTGAGATTGTAGCATTGAGTTCCTTCTGGAGGCTCTAAGGGACAATGTGTTTCCTTGTCTTTTCTAGGTTCTGGAAATTAGAAGCCACCCACATTCTTTGACTCCATCCTTTCCTCCATCTTTAAAGCTAGCGGCATAGCACCTTCTCTCCTGTCTGACCTCTTAACCCCCTCTTATAATAATCCTTGTGATCACATCAAGCCCACCCATTTAATTCAGGATAATTTGCCCATCTCAAGAACTTTAATTTAATTACCTCTGCAAAGCCCCTATATCATGTAAAGTTATGTAGTCACAGGTTCTAGAGATTAGGATGTGGACATCTTTGGAAGTCATTATTCAGCCTATACACCTTCTAAGAACCACTCTTTAGAAATATGTCTACACTCTATAGCAAACTTCACTCTTCTCTCTTTGCCTGAAAAAACTTGACTCAACATTTCTCTATATCTTGTCTCCAAAATTCTGTCCCTAATTAAGACAAAAACTTAATTAAAACTACATCTGCTTACTGTTCCTCAAGAATGCCCTTGGTAGAATAATTCAGTCAGCTACTTTCAGATGAGCAGCTCTGGAGCCCGAGCACTGAAATGACTTATCCAAGGTCACACCAGGTAATAGCAGCCTCCTGACTTCCACACCAGGGCTCTCCTGCTGTTCTGTATTTAAGAAGAGGAATGAAGTCTACATTTTCTTTGTATAATATCACTCTCATGTCAAGCTTGGGATGACCCCCAAAAGAAAATTAGGTATTTTCCCAGTTTTCTATGCAGTAATGTTCTTTTAAAATATATTTTCCTCCTAGGAGCTGAGGGAAGGACAAGAGTGTTTAATGTTCTTCAAAGCTCTTCGTAGTGACTTGACCTTGATAGAAATTCCTTTGTCTCACTTTGGAGAAGCATGACTCTTGCAGGAGTCTTCTAAATGCTTTTATTGACATTATTACCATCTGGCTTCCCCAGAGTTGCACAGGAAAATCCTAAAATAGGTGAATCCCTGAAGCTACTCTCCCTGGATCTGATAACTATTGTTGCCCATGTAAAAAGCCCCCTCACACATCAATAACTGCAATTTGGATAACTGACTTCGTGATTTTGTGTTCGGAGCTCATATTTGAAACTGCTTTTGTCTTTTCTATTCACTGTGTCTTAATCTATATACCCAGGCTTCTTTTGAATTTTGGATTAAGTTATTCTGGACACTTGCCACTTGTCTCTTTGAGATTCCTTCCACTGCCCCCAAAGGAAATTTCTACTATTCTAAATCGTCTGCATTTTAAGTCAAATAATTTCAAGTAGACCCTTCAAGTTTTGATAATGGCCATTTTTATATGATACAGCAATAAACAGACAAGTGGACAGAATCTTAATTTTATGTAGGTTATTATATATGTTCCATTAACTTTCAGTTCTCAACAAAGCCTGACTCCACACAACCAGCTCCATTCTATTCTTGGTTTGTACTGTTCTCAACACACACCTTCTGCTTTAATGTGTTCAGAGCACCTAGTAAATGTTTGGCACCATGTGTACAAGATGCAGAGACAGGAAAAGGAAGAAGAGGACCCTTGCCCACCAGGAGCTCCCAGGCTGGCTGGGAAGATAAATCTGACAATGAAGGGACCATTCAGTGTGACACACACAGCAGGTGTCCCCACTCACTACAATGATTTTACTCATTAGCCTTACTTTTCTCTGTTTTTCTCACCTTTCTCCCTCAAAGCTATTCACATTTTCATGCTATTTTGGGACTCAGCTGATATTCTATTTGTTATTATATGTATGTTAGTCACTTGGGCCTTCTCTTTTCTGATTTCCTAGATGACCCCCAACTCAGCATTTATTAAATTGCCTTGTACAGATTGTTACACACTTGAGGGCTAGGATCTCCTTAACTCTCAAACTGGTTTTGTATTGCAAAGAAAATGCAATTTGGATTCATTACCATGGCCTACAGGGCCCTATGCAGTCTAGTGTCTACCTTATCCAGTTCATCTCCTGCCACCCTGTCTTCCTTCAGCCACACCGACCTTCGTTCTGTTCTTGAAACACACTGAACTCTCTGTTATTTCAAGGACTTTGCACTGATTTCCATTACCTGAAATCTCTTGCCCCAGGTCTCTTTATGGCTCTCTCCTTCTCATGATTCTGGTCTCAGCAGAAATGTCACCTCTGCAGAGCAAGGCCTTCCTGAACCACCTGAACGAAAAGTAGCCTTGTTCTTTCATCTTGCCTCTCTGATGTTCTATCCATCCATCCATCCATCCATCCATCCATCCATCCATCCATCCATCTATTTATCTATCTACTTACCTATCTACCTATTTATTTATTATTTATTTATTTGTAATTTATTCTTATTAGACATTTATTTATATTTTCATTATCTGTATTCTCCCTCTAGACTGTAAATTCCTTGAAGGTAGGGATTTTGCCTGTCTTATTTTTTGCTGAATCCCCAGTGACCACAGCAGGGACTGGCACACTGTAGGTAATCAACAAATATTTGTAGAATAAAGATTCCTCTATAGTGCTAAAAAGAATACTGGGCATAAATATTTTTTTAATAAAAGATATCACTTACAATAGCAGTTTATAATAATTCTTGCTATGTTGAGACATCTATTGCAATGTAAGATGACTTTCTTTGCTAATTACTTTTTGCACATAAAATCAAAGAAGACAAACCCTTAGAAATCATTCGATCCAAGTCTCAGATTTCACAAATGTAAAAACACTTTTCATTGAATGCCTTCACAGATCCCTTTGGGAAACTAAATTGTCTGTAAATAGTATATGTCATTATAAATAAATTATCTCTCTATATTTTGATTCTTTTATATTCATTAAGGCAAGGGAAGATAATTAAAAATTTACAGTATTATAATATTAAATCTTTAATAGTAAATTTTAGTTAAGGTTAGAGTTGTACTTTTTGTTGTAGACGGTCCATGTAGTTCCTTGGAGACCTCAGTCTTTTATCTAATCATAGCAGTAAAAACCTCCTAAATCACAGACGTTTGACAGCCTGCAAATTTAACACATTTTTGAAAACTATAGATCTGCTTTGCCCTGTGGGCACATTCTTCATTTCTAGCTTGAGAGTTTACTTTGCCGATGGCGCCTACACAGGATCTGTGAGTCTGTAGGACCTCAGGGTACTCTCTGGATCCACAGCCTAGAGAATTCCTCTCTGGAGGCAAGTTCCTTCCATGACTATCCTCATGTCTTTTCATTAGGAAACCTGAAAGCCAGGAAAGCGTATTTCAATGCCAATAGCTCTAAGCGTATTTCAATGCCAATAGCCCTAGAGGAATGCCAGATTTCATTTGGGGACATTTAAATGCATTCATAACCTCCAAGCTATTTGACTGAAAAGGCTTTGCTTCTAAGCTGTTGAGTTAAAAATTTTCTGGATTACAAGTTCTTAAATTCAAATTATTCCTCATAGAGCATCGTAAGGAGCAATTGTTAATGCAAGTCTAAATATTCAATAAGATGGAACAATATGCCCATTATCACAAGTATTTGAAGAAATGTCAAATAAAAGGAGACATTTTCTCTTATTAACATGGCAAAGGTTAAAAAAATAAAAATACTTACTGCTGATGAAGGGTCAAAGAAATGACACTTCCATACACTGATGGTGGGAGTGTGAACTGACATAAATGTTTTTGGAAAGTAAATCTATCATGTGGAAATAATCAGGCGCAAAAAGTTTTTTTCTCAAGGGCATCTATTCAGTATTATTTATAGAGGTAAAAGTATGAGACAACCTAATGTTCAAAAATAAGGACAGAGTAACATGAATTATGAGGCATTCAAAGAATAAAATAGTAAACAAACATTAAAATATTGTTCTAAAATAATAATTTATGGACATAAGAACTACTGAGGATATAAAATTAAAGCAACTATAATAATAAAGGATATAGAATAGTATATAGGGTATAATCCAATTTCATTTGTGCACTAAAATGTTAAAAGTATAGATCTATGTATGGTGGGATTAGGAGATTTTTATTGTTATCTTTTTTTGTGACCAGCTTCTATTCCTTTAAAATCAGAAAAAACAAAAACAAAAACAAAACACAGAAGATCCCGGAATAATGAGCATGCTTCTGTTCCCAGCCAGGAAGATAAATCCTCGGTTTTTATATTTATGCGTCTATGCATCTCCACTATGGGAACTGTTTTAGGATCTGTTCCCCCCATAGAATTAGAACAGCCAACATTATCATTATCATTATCATTCTTTTCACTTTGGAGATTGAATTTTCAGGCACAGGGAAAGCTTTAACTTGGTTACAGAATCAACTTTCCTTAGCAGATTTGAATCACCAAGAGCCTGGAGATGGGATTCTCTCAGTTGCCACATCCCTGTTGGGAAGATAAGATCTGCCCTTAAAGCAAACACCTCACTTTTATGACCTTGGTTCCTCTTAGCTTGGTTTACTTTCTTTCCTTGTTGACTATGCCCCTAAAGCAACAAATTCTGAAAATTTTATGGACTGTTCTAAGAATTCTAATTATTCTCAACAGGTTCATCTGACAAAACAAGTAAAAATGCCCCTCCTCTCACAATCTCCATGCCTTCTTTAGGACTGCCTTGCTGTAGCTATTATCCTCCAGGCTGTCTCCACTTCTTCCTATCTTGTCAGTCATCAGTGCTCTCCATTCTGTCCTTCACATCTTCCTTGCCACCAAAATGTCTTTTGCTGGGGTCATCAATAGTTTCCATGTTGCCAAACCTAATGACTGTATTTTAGCCCTCATCTCCCTCACATGATCTGCCAGTGCCTTCAACACATTTGTCACATCCTCCCTCTTAAAATGCTCTCATTTCCTCTTATAACAGTGAGAGCCATGGGTTTTGTATGTGTCTGTCAAGTGCAAACTTGACAGTGCTCTCTCATCCTTCTTTTAGGAATAAGCTATTGTGATTTTTTTTCTTTTTCAGTATAATGGAATTTTAAAAGGAATAACACATCCTCCAGAAGATCCTTACTGCTGGTACATTTTTAGCCCTTAATATGATGACTACTATTAATCACAGAATGGAATCATGGAATGAGATTTAGATGTGACCATGTATTAGACAGTGTGAGTCAACATCAAGAACACATTATGTTATAATGCCCGGAATGTCTTTGCTGAAAGAGTTGGGTAGAGGGAAAGGTACTATCTGAGTGCTCTTAAGTTCGACATGAAAATAAAAAAAGGAAAATTTGCTTGTCAAATATGAACAAGAATATAAATATTCCTTGAGGTAGAGGATCAGATGGTTTACAAACTTTCAGTTACATCTGGACTGTTTGGTCATTTTTGCCCCTTGACCTATGCTTGGAGTTGACCTGCCTGAGACTGTTGCCCTCTATGAGAGCTGAAGCTCAGACTGAAAGTGTAAAGTACCCTTGCCAAGCTAGGCTGGCGAACCTGCTTCTCTGGTGCTTTTTACCTCCTCCTTTCTCCCAGAAGATGCTGGCCCAGATGCCTGATATTTAGAATCAGCCCAAGATGTTCTGCATCAGCGAGGTCCTTGAGCTCACAGACCTGTATCCCCAAGAAGCACGATCCCTCTAGGACTAAGCAGAATGAGAAAGGGATGGGCCAAATTGCATTTCATATTTTGAGAACTGAAGGGTATCCCAACAGATGAGCATCTGCGTTCATAGCCTGGGATTGAGAATGCTTAACTGGTTCCACCAATCATAGGCAAGTGTCGACAGTGTAAGTCCTTCTTGCTTGTGGTTTGAGTCTGAAATCACCAATAAAAAGAGAAGAACTCCCCTTGGGGCACATCACAGGGTTGGAACAGTCCCATCGTTATTTTGAACTCTGGGTTTCATTTTGTTATAAGTATTATCCACTTATAAAATAAGGGGTAAAATAGACAAAAATAGAATCTCTTATTATGAGTCTAGAAATTGAGAGGTTAAATGGTTATATGTCTAACATGCAAATCATAGTGCTTAAACAAAGTGGGTCTTCCCTCTCTGCCTTCTATGTTTGCACATCTGAGGTAGAAATATTTGCCCATCCACTCCTATGTACCAGATGCTGCCCATATCTTATCTTGGGTAACCTTCACCTAAAAATGTCACCACTTATATGATGCTTACTATGTGCCAGTCATGATTTAAACTGATTTACATATCAATTTAAAGTTTTACAACAACCCTATGAGTGAGATGTCATTTTTAACCATCTCCAAATTGAAGATGAGGACACTGGAGCACAGAGTAGTCAAAGCCTTTGTTCAAAGTGACATAGCTACTAAGTGGCAGGGCTGGGATTTGAATCAGGCTCTGTGGCTCCAAAGCAGTGGGCCATCTAGAGCAACCCTGTCCAGCAGAGCTTTCTATGATGATGAAATGTTCTTCTGCTGTCCGGTACAGTAGCCATAACCACACGTGGCTATTGAGCACTTGAAATGTGGCTAGTGCAACCGAAGAACTGAATTTTAAATTTTATTTAATTTTGATTAATTTAAATTTAGATAGCCACATGTGGCTAGTGGCTCTTACACTGTACAACACAGCTCTGGAGTTTGTGCTTACTAACTTCCAAAACAACATCAGCATGGTAGTAGTATCCTTTACAGAAGAGGACACTGAGTATCGGAGAAGTTGAGGGATGTGTCCAAGGCCTGGGAACTGAATTTTAAATTTTATTTAATTTTGATTAAATTAAATTTAGATATCCACATGTGGCTAGTGGCTCTTACACTGTACAACACAGCTCTGGAGTTTGTGCTTACTAACTTCCAAAACAACATCAGCATGGTAGTAGTATCCTTTACAGAAGAGGACACTGAGTATCGGAGAAGTTGAGGGATGTGTCCAAGGCCTGAAACTGGAATGTGGCCTGGCCACGATGCCAGGCTCGAAGGCACATGCTCTGATCATCAGAGAAGCAGCCCTCTCTGCCCCCGACCAATTTAGTCTCCTGGCTCTTCGTTTTTTTCCAAACAGGATTGGAAAGCATATCTTTCTTTCTTCACCCTTATCAAAGTCTCTTTTTCCCTTCCTCTATTATTAACGCAGTAACAGTAGAACAATAGCATTTTGTGACAGAACATCATGCTACATGTGTGGGGGATGTGGCATGGCCCTGTAGAGTTTAACTGATCAAATTGAAACAGCTTAACTTGGTAGTAAGTGGTATACTTTCTTAACATTCTTAATGGTTATACCAATCTATTCTTTTATTGTTTCTCTCTTCTTGGTTATTCTCCCTTCCAATCTATCACAATTCTTTCATTATTGGTAATGAGATATATGCTGCATAATCAAAACAGCCTTTGCTTAAAAGTACTAAAGTTATATTTACCTCAAGCTTTGCTAGTTAATTTGAAATTTCCCTGATCCCACACACAAAAAAAACTTATTTCAATTAAGTTTACATTAGCTAATATTATTATTAAAGAAAAAGTAAACAATCACTTATGGTTTGAGAGACTATTACTTTTTCTTAAGCATTGTTTTGAATAAACCAACCTTATATTAGCCCATAATGAGCTGAGTGCAGTGTCTTGAATCCCACTGACCTCTCAACAAATATTAACATTTAATTGATTTACTTTCTTCTACCTTCTTTTAGTGACTTAGGACTTATGTAAATAGGAAATCTCACTTTAACAACTGGCATGAACAGAGAAAGAAGAACTCTATTTAATAAAGAAAAGCCAAATTTAAGTAGTGGTGCATCAACACACCCAGGCAATCCTTTTTGGCATTAGAAGAGGAGAAATTATGTTACTTCATCAGATAGCAGCCTGTCCATCTAATCACAAAATGCTATCACTGTGTTAATCTGGAGACAAAGACTCATCCAACTCTCAGACAGAAGGAGGCAGAATCTAATGTTTCCTGTGGAGAGCAGCATGTCAGTATTTCCAGTGACCTGGAAAGTGTTCTTTTAGAACACTGAAAAAACGGCGTTTGTGTCTGGGTGTCCATGATGCTTCCTATTCCCCTATGACATATCCTGGACTTCTTGGATCTCGAATGATGATTGATCTATACCAGTATGGCCGATGGTACTGAAAAATCCAGAACATTGATGTAAATTAGTGTTCTCATTTAGAGAGAATAAGTTCACATGGTGGTATGAACAGAAAAGGCAAAAGAGATAAGAAGGCATTTTATAATTTCTCAAGATATGAATTCTAGCATTGTACTTTTAAACAGAAGCTCTTCCTACTCCTAAGCAGTTGGACTGCCAAGCCACCTCCTGGAGTAATCTCACTGTCAAACCATGTTGGTCCTTGGCGTGCCCACCTATAAAGCAGTCAGAGAGGAGGCTCCTTCTCACTGATGTACAGCCGGCTCTAGAAGGTGATTTGGATCAGGTTTCAGTCGTCCAATCATTTTTTTCCTCCTAAAGGCTGGACTTGAACTGTTATTGTTGGTGAGGGCCATAACACCACGAATAATATCACATGCAGGTGGCTGATGCACAGATCTCTTTGGTCTTTGAAGTGAGACTCCCAGGGATCCTCAGCCCTTGAGAATCATTTAGAACCATTTGAGTCACCTGCGGAGCTTCTAAAAATAACAATGTCCAGTTTCACTCCCAAGAGATTTACGTTTAATGGGTCTGAGGTGGGGACCCGGCATCAGTGATGTTGAAGAGATCCCCAGGTGATTCTAAAGTGCAGCTGGGGCTGAGATCACCTGGATGGAACAGCTAGCAATCTCGGGTGGTCAGGACCCCCACCTCAATTCCTGCCTGTCTCCTGTGGTGACTCAATGAGGCTAATAGAGTAGGTTCCACTTTCTGAAGTGGATGGTTTTATTTTCTTTTATGAACATGAAAATATTTTTCATCCCTTATAAACAAAACAATATATACCTATTGTAATTTCAGACAATTTAGAGAGATCTAAGAAGGAAAGTCAAAACCACTCATTACTTTCCACTAGAGATAGAAACTTTCTAGAATATTTTCTAGAAATATATATATATATATATTTAATCCATTTGTGTGTGTGTGTGTGTGTGTGTGTGTGTGTGTGTGTGTGTGTGTGTGTAAACTTGGTAACTCCACTTCCAGAAATTTAAGGTAAGGGATTATATGAAAATGTCTGCAAAATATATGTCCACTGTTGCATTGTTTATATGAACAAAATAATGAGAAGAGCTCCAATTTCCACTAAAAGATTAAACTAATTGTTAAATATTCATAAAATGAGCAACTCTTACAGCCCTTTAAAATGATGTATATCTATATTTGCTGTCTTGGAATGATGTCTCTGATACATGAAGCAGTCCATGTAATAAATGGATTAATTGGGTCATTATTCGTTAGACTCTGCATCCCTTTTAGTCTCTGGGTTCCATGAGGGCAGAATTATGTCTGTCTTGGGCACTGTAGTGTCCTCAGCAGCATGCCAGGGCTTGTTGGCAATTAGGTGGCACTGAGGACACGGGAATGAATAAGTAAGTAGACATACCTTATAAAACTGTAAATATTTTCACATTCAATTATGATAAGTCTGTAAGGCAGGAAGTACAGACATTAATTTCTCCATCTTACACATGAAAATAAGAGGTTTGGATAGATAAAATGATGACATAATAAGAGTCCAGACTTGGACAATACTGGCCTGAGAACCAGTCCAGTCCCCTCTCTGCCTCTCCAGGTTACTCCTCTACAGCTTTTATACTCAGTTTGAGCTGAAGAAATGTGTTTAACTGTTCCCAATGTGACACTGTCATCTCAGAAATTAAAAAGTGTTAACAGTTATCCCCACCTGACATCCCATGGAGAGGCACTGGGCTTGAACAGTGACATGAAGATCACATCCTTTGAGAATAAACAACGGTTAGCCTGGTCACTTTCATGCTGCACTTTTTAAACAAGAGCAGAGGAGAAAACATACACAGATCAATCTGCAAAAATCACCTTTCCCCAAACCCACGGAGGCTTGGGGAGTCTGAATGAGCACGAAGACAGGAAAGCAAAGTAAGCTCTTTACAAGGAAATTTTTATAATTGCAGAGGCAGAAGACTGATGGGTGAAGGCTTGAGTTTAGGGAAATGATGGAAGCTGGGATTACTGTGGTTTTACCTGCCTTTGATTTTATATGCAGAGGGGAAAAGAAGAAGACCCTGGGCTATAATAAAATGATGGTTGTGACTGGGCATGTATGTAATGAGGGGTTGATCTGAAAATTGGTTCATGGCTCTCAATCTATTAGCCTCAATGTCTTTTTTAATAGTGTACATTGTTGAGATCACTCCGATCTCAACCAACACAAATGATAAAGTTGTGATGTGTTGGCCATTTGGCTTTTGGTGAAGTGATTTTCTGAAAACTTTTAAATTAAACTCAGTACCACCTTTCCTTGATTTTTGAATAATTTTCAAAGTTTATTCATGTTGTATCATCTACTTTGTTTCTTTTTGTGGATGAATAATATTCCATGGCATAAATATACCACATTTTGTTTATACATTTATTAGTTGATGCCATTCGAACTATTTATACTTTTTGGCTATTATGAATAATGTTGTGAGCATTTGTGCACACTTTTTTTTGTATGGACATGTTTTCAAGTCTGTTGGCTATATACTAGGAGTAGAATTGCTGGGTCATATGGCAATGCTATGTTTAACATTTTGAGAAACTGCTAGACTATTCCAAGGTGGCAACAGAATTTTACATTCTCATCAGCAATGTATGAAGTTTCCAGTTTCTCCACATCTTCCTCAACACTTGCTGTTGTCCATCTCTTTTTTTACTATAACTCTCTTAATGAGTGTGAAGTGGTATCTCATTGTGGTTTGGATTTCTATTTCCCTAATAACTAATGAGCATGGTTTCATGTGCTTATTGGCCATTTGTATATCTCCTTTCAAGGTCATGAAGATTATGTTTATGGTTCCTTCCAAGAGTTTTATAGTCTTAATGCTTATGTTTAGATTTTTGATCCATTCTGAGTTAAATTTTATATATGACATGAGTTCAATTTCATTCTCTTGCATGTGGATATCCAGTTGCCTCAGCACCATTTGTTTGAAAGACAATTATTTCCCCAATTAATTGTCTCGCACCCTTGTCAAAATCAATTGCCCATAAATGTAAGAGTTTATTTATGGACTCTCAACTCTTCCTCATGCTACCTATTGCAGCAAACCTAGCATTATTAGCCCCTGTCAACTGAATGCCAGAGTGCCTCCCAGTAAAAACACCTCATAAATATCTAGAACACTCCTTAGGAGGCAATGGCCCTATTGACAGCTACTTCTCTAAAGTTGCCTTCTGTACCCTTCAGACTACTTCTTTCTCTGCCTCCTGCAGCTCATCTCCCACTTGGCTAAAATACATGTCTTTCCAGGTTATTCCTTGCTTGAAAGCTTTCAATGGCTCCTTATATCCTGTGAGATAAATTCAAACTGTGGAACCAGCCTTGTCAAGAGGTGCTACCCTTCCATCGGGCACACTGATGGCTCTCTGGAAATCACATTCATCCTTCTGGACCAGCTCCATCAGCTCCTCTGGAAACCTTGTGGGTCTCCTTTCCAGCTGGTGGGGCCCTGCCTTGAGCCTCCAAAGTATCTTTAGAAGGCTTTCATTCTGGCATTTACCATTTTGAAATGCAAGAGTTCTTTCTGTCACTGGCTGTAAGTGCCCTGCCTTATTTATCTTGGCATCCTTTGCTCCACTTCAGTGCCAAGTGCACTGCCTGCCACACTGATGGGGTCGGTGAGTTTGGCTGAAAGAATGAATCCTCAGTACTGCCATAATTTTTTACCCCTGAGGAAACAGCTTCAGTTCTCTGGAGACATTGATTAGCCCTGCGGCTCATAAAAAATTATTACCATTTATTTATATAATGCATGTGCTTTAATTTGAGAAGATAGACAGGGTTCTGTATATGTAATTCCAGGGAGTAGGGGTGGAAGCTCTTGGTTCAAAACATCAACATCATCATCAGCAGCAGTAGAAAGTCTTCCAAATACTAAAAATTCTCTAACGGAGCAAAGACTTTTTGTTCCATAAGGAAAGAGGCAGTTTAAAACCCAAGTGCCCCATGGGAGATATTCAAAGACAATGGAAATGTCTGATGGAAGGTAAGCAGAGGCTGTGGACAGATGAGGAAGCCCTGGGGACCTAAAAGGAGCTACAGTGCAAGGGCATCTAAAAAGAGAACAGTCGAAAGAATACATTTGTCTGAAGTGACTTGTTTACAAACATTGGCACTGAGTCAGCCTCGGACACCAATTTTCCTGTTATACCTCTAATACCCAAACCACTGCTAAAAATTGTTTTGCACGATTTGACATTTTAAAATTACTTTTTTCCTTTCCAGAATTAGTATACGATTAATTTTAAATCTTAAGAAATATGGCTAAATAAAAAGAAGCATCATCCATCACCATGGAATCCACTCCCTACAGATGGCACTGTGAATATTCTGGTGTACATGCTTCCAGTAACTGTGTCTTTCCAGTATTTTTAAGTCCTCCTCAGTGTGACTCCGATAGTCATTGGGGAAAACTGCACATTTCAGAGGTTAAAAAGAAAAAAAAGATAAGCGCAAGAAGAGGGTAAACAAGAAATGTTGAGGAGTTTGCCAGGTCTCCCCTGTCCAGGGACTGTGCTGGGCATGGCTAGGAGCGATTCATTGACTTCATTGCATCTTGCACTGCACAGCCCTGACGTCAGTAATGCAATTCAGCATGACCAGAACGAAATTAACCATGAGTTAGATGGCAGCTTCTGGCTTTGTAAGCTAAGGGGAAATGGATTTTGTCAGAGTTTATTAATTCAACATTTCCTCCTCTATGTCTGTATTTCATTTATTCAGTACGAAGTCCAAGGGGTCATGTTAAAACCTCACTTTAACTGATGGTTAACATTTTCTTCTCCTGACTGGGGGCTTCTCCTTTAGCTCCACAAATGGCCAGCACTAGGCCTGGGCAAAGCCTCTGGCAGCTCCCCATCTTTTTTCCCACAGCCCTCACCCACTTCAGCCTTCATGGCTACGGCACCCTGACCATGGACAGCCCGATGGGCCTCTGCTTTCAGGTCCTCCCTCACCCTTCCAACCCCCAATCCTTGGTGGCTGCTTCTCCTAAAGCACCACCCTGGTTATTAATTACCTCCTTGCTCAGGAAGCTTCAATAGTTCCCTGATGCAAGAAGAATGAAGTTCAAAACCTTAGCAGTTTATTTGCCCCAGTCTAACTCTCACATGGCTCCAGTGAAAAGTAATCTCTGAAGAGTTGAAAAATATTTTGTTTGTTTAGCTAATTAGGGAAGTTATACTTTCATAATGTTCATTGTAGACAATTTGGAAAATCCAGAAAGTGTAAAAAAGAAAATAATAATTACCCTATCCCACTGCCTAAAATTAGCCACTGTTATTAACATTTTGGTGCAAAAAGGTCTAACATTATGCTCATACTGTACATATAATATTGTATTCTGCTGTTTTCACTTATGTTGTGGACACTTGCTCAGATCAATAAAATATCCTTATAAAATATGATTTTATGGCCATTCAATGCTCATTATATAGTTACACCATAATTGACATAACCCTCCATCTATTGTTGGTATTGTTGGACATTTAGGTTTCTATGAAATTTTCACTATTATAAATAATGCTACAATGAACTTGGTTGCATATAAATCTTTGACTACAATTTTGATGTTTAGAAGAGCTTCCTAGAAGACAGCACTTCACAACTCTTCTGCATATTATTTCAGTAATTGGAGTATTCGTTCTATCTCCCTTACCAAATGTGTGCCTATCCTGTGCGAACTGGCAGAAAGCGGGTACCACAGCGGGTACACTACAAATAGTGGTTGAATTAAAAGGCAGTGTACCTTCTGGGACCCCAGTTTCCTTCAGCAGTTTTCTTCATTTGTAAAATGAAAGCTTTGAATTATATTACATTTTAGACATGACATTTTATGTTTTTTTCACCTTTGGACTTTAGCTAATAACTTATACCTAAGATATGATATTCATAAATAGTTGTGATTGCAGCTCATTTCTTTATGTGTAACTAATTTCTCATGAGGCTCAGGATGGCCTACTGCCTGTGGAAGGACTGGGGTCTAGCCGTTGGGAGGCAACATTGTAGGTTGGGAAGTCCAAGGAGTTTATATTTCCTAGCCCTGGTTTCAGTTTCTCCGCTGTGTGACCCTGGACAAAGGACTTTAGCCTCTCTGGACTTCAGATCTTCTTCTGTAAACACTGTTAATCATACCTACTTTGCAGGGTTGATGGAAGGACTCATGGGATAGTATATGTAGGGCTCCATGTACTAGTGGGTGTTAATTGTCATAGCTATTATTGTAATACACTTTTCAATGAACCACTTAGGCACCATGTAACCTGGATGGTGACACAAAAGTTTGAAATACTGTGCTTATTCTATGAGGAAGGCATTAACTCTGTTTCAACACCAGCACGGTGAATGGTGAATTACCATTTAAACCTATTTTCCGTATGAGAATTTTTAATAGTAGAATCTGCACACAGGGCCTGTTCAGGCATTCCTCAAAAAATCTAAAGAAACTAGGTATTGATTTTGCCCAGTCATAGACAGACACAGACATACCGAAGGAAGCCAATAATTTGATTTTTCGGGTACATTATTTCAAGTCTATATTATACTCACTGAAATATAGCCTACCAGACTTTCCCCACTCCCATCACAAACTTCATAGTAACAAAAGTAAAATTAAAACCACTAAGGTACTAAGAAAAAAAAAACAAAACAAGAGAAGGGCCCTAGTAGAGCCCAAGTGCAAAAATGAATAATGGGAGCCTCATTCAAGAAATGGTATTTATGGGGCCTTTCTGGTCTCTCAAGGAATTTCTTGTTGTCACCCATCTCTCAGTCCTCGTCAGAGAGGTGGACCAGGCTTCCTGTGGGTTCTGGCTGCCTGTTCTTTCCAGTGATTTCCAGGTGGATGATGGAGCACAGTTCTGTTAAGTGTATTTTTGTGCTAACTCCCTGCTTTTTGGGGGATGAATTGGTTGGTCCCCTTACTGGGTGTAAGCTGTCCAGGACTCTCTAATGGGATGTGTTATGAGAGTTCACTGGTGAGCTTATCCTTCGGAATGTGGAATGTGCTTTCCCAGAAACCACACGCTAAGGGCTGTTCTACTGCTCAGTTGAGTCTGAGTCCAAAGGGTGAGGGGTAGGAACATGTAGGCACCCCATCCACAGAGGCAGAGAGGCTGAGCTGGGCCCAGTAAAGGAGAAAACTGTGGCGGAGGGTAAAAATAACGCCTACTGAGAGTAATTATGTAAAATAACAAATATAAGTGCTTTTTGCAGTCCAGGCACATTGGAAGTGGGAAAGAAACAAACCCAAACAAACCCGCAAACCAACCTTTTTATTATTTAAAATATCATGGCTTTAGGCCAAGAACTTTTCAATCAGCCTTCATTTGTAACTGTCCCTGTGTTATGTGATTCCATATTGATTTTAGGAACGGCGCATGTAGAGTTGCCTAATTTTGTTACCTAGAGAAGTTCAGTCCCATTTATCAAATTCTTAACAAGCTCTGATTCTGTGTCAGGAGCTCTTCAGGGTGCTGGGGCAGGAGATGAAGGGAATGAGGCCCTTGTCCTCGGGGATCTCATATTACATTGCTTCAAGCTCACATAGTGGAAATGTCATTGTACTGGGAGATGTGGACCAGAAGGAAGCAGTATGACCTAGTGGATAAGAGGGGCGATCTGGCCTCCGACTATCTCTGTCCAAATCCCAGTTCTGTCACTGACCAGCTATGTGACCTTGTCACTTGAGCTCTCCACCTCTGTTTGATTTTTGTTTTTGTAAAATGAGTAATAATAGCATCTTCTCTAAAAGTATTATTGTAAGGATTAAGTCAGATGTTCCATAGAACTTAGTTAGAAAATGCAGCGTTTATACTAAATATCAGTAAATGTTTATTTGTATTTATTGAGAAGCAAGAGCTCTAAATTCTACTCCTCTCTTTTCCACTGAATAGTTTTGTAATCTTGGGCAAGACTCATACCTCTGAATCAAAAGGGAAGGAAGCGGGTGACTATATTGGCTGGGCTCCTGGGTCCTGACTATCAGGGGGAAATTGGGTCATACGGCCCACGGGGGGCAAGCAGGCATATGTCTGGAAAACAGTAGCTGCCCTGGGACATCCCAGTACTTCCCTGTCCTGTGGTTAAAACCAATGACTAACTGCAATAGTCCAATTGAGGCAGGACTGCCCAGAGCCTTGGTATTTAGAAAATAAAATTTAGAACATAAAAGGGTCGGGTGGGAGGGATTAACTACTTAAATTTCCTCTCAGCTTTACAATTTTCAAATTCTAAATCCCCATTCTAATTCTAGCTTGCTGTGTTTTGTACACCAAAGTATCTGGGCAAATAGCCAGTTTTATTTTCAGATCACCATGGTAGATGTGAGTAGCTCAGTAATAAGACCGTGTGGCTGAAAATCAAATAGAATACACACCCACTTCGTATGAAAAATGTCAAATGACAGAGTTAAACATGATGTTTTGCCGACGATATCATTCTGAATGGAGAATTACAAAGTTGGATTTCAACAACTGGGCTTTTTCGTTGGCTGTAAATATAAGGTTATAGTATAAGAATGGTTTGTTTAAGCTTTTTCGTACACCTTAAACAGAAGGGGTGGCAATTCCTTCCTGTTATAATAGTGCTTAGTCCTGGTATAAATAGTTCTCCCTGCGTGTGGCCCTGCTCAGATGAAGGATGTGAGCTGTTGATTTTCATGCTAGTAGCTGCCTGGCCAAATAACTATCTTAGGATGTTTATATAGGAGTCTGACTGCAGGAAAGTCAGTTTCATAAAACCTACACGTGACAGACACTGTTTTCTAAACTTATACCTCACAAAATTATTAATATGTCCTTACCAGTTGCCAGTATTTATACTGATAAAGGACTTATTTAAACTGCATATTAGTGGTGTCAATGAATTGTTTCAACTTTTAAATTTGTTCAGGGAGAATACAGAATACAGTTCTTTTCCTTTGTCGAGAGATAGGTTGTTATTAAATTAAAAATAATTTCTTAAGCAATTTTAAGATTGTCTTCTGAGTACCAGAAAAGATATATTTCTCTTAATCAGTAGAATAAATTGCTTTCAGAAAAGCAATGCTACCCTTTTCCTTAAAGATTTTATTACTATAAAAGTTATAATTATCTATCATTATAAGAATTTAGAAAGTAGGAAAAAGATCTATAACCTTAACATGTCTACTGTTACACTAGTTTTTAAATTATTTTTATGTAGGACATGTAGCATTCACAGAGACATTTTTTGTTCCTTTGTTTTTCTCTGTCAAATCTTTTATTTTAAATCCCTGAATACTCATTAGTTTGCATTATTTAGGAAAGGGATATCAATTTATCTGTGTTCTAATTACATGGCATAGATATTAAAAAAATTACTAATGATAATAGCCGGATTAAAAAACAAGCAAATAGTTTAAACTGACAACGTACAGACTTTCTCTCTTTTCCTCTCTCTTGTATTTGGGAGGCCACACTGAGGCTGGTTTTATCAAGTAAGCCTTCAGTCTCACACAATGCATAACTAACAACCAAATCGAACGGCAGTCTCTCAGTCCACTTGCATTTCAGAGGTGGGAAGGACAGGCTCATCTTTGCCACGTCTCTGGCCTGTCTCTATCATCCATTAGGATCAAGAGTAACTGGGAAGAACTTCCTTCCATTGCAAAGCTCCTGTGGCCAAGATTTGTCCCAAAGAAACAAGCTGGGTTAGGATCAGGCGGGTCAAGGTGTGCAGAGAACTCTGCCTGGGGTGCAGAGGGTCTTATTTCCCATCTCTTTCCATGAAACTGTGACTTCCAGAACTCCACTCTTTCTTATTAATTATTAGGAAGGCTTAATGATTAGGCAGCCACAGTGCCTTTCCTCTAAAAACAAAATATTAAAAAAACTTAAATTATGAAATATTTCAGACATATGCCAAAATAGAGAAAGCAATATCATAGCTACTCCTATTTAACATTTTTTCTTTACATCTCTCTTTCTGAAAAGAAATAAAAAGTACCAGTTAGTAGCTCAGGTTCTCCTAGTTCATCTCTTTTGTCTTTCTCCACAGAGGTAACCACTACCCTGGAAACAGTTTGCATCATTTCCATGGATATTTAAAACTTTTTTTTAGCCTCATAAATTGTATCCATGTAGATTATTGTTTTGTACATGTTCAAAATGTTTGAAAGTAGTATCAACTAGATTTTTCACTCAAATTTTTGTTTTTTGAAATTTATCTGTCTCTAGGTCTAGATAATCTATTTTAACTCAGATATAACACGTCATTGTATAAATATACTGATTTATTTACCCATTTTCCTACTGCCGGCAATTTGGTTGTTTCCCTTTTCACCAAGAATACAAACAATGTTGCAGTGACTACCACCCGCAACCACGTAAGACTTCTTATTTCTGCAGAACCTCGCCAACACCTAATGTTATCAGACTTTAAAATTATTGCTTATATGATAGGTTTGAAATGGCTTCAATGGGGTTAATTTGCAATTCTGATTATTCATTTAGTTAAGTACTTAAGTAGGTTTTTTTCATTCGTTTTTTGACCATATGGGTTTCCTTTTCTGTGGATTGTTTATTCCCAATCATTGCTTGTTTTCTACTGTGTTGTTCGTTCTTTTCTTATACATCTATAGGAATTTAAAAGTACATACGATATATACTAATCCTTTGTTAGTTGTACGCATTAGATATATCTTCTATAGTTCTGTATATTTTCCCTAACTTTGTGGCTTTTCTTTTTCTCTTTTTAGGTTGATTTTATTATGGTGTCTAGGATACTTACTAGTGCACTTATTTTGCTGACAGAATCCTAAAATTAAAAAGGAATTTTTCTTTCAGATGAAGCTTGATTTTCAGAACCTAAAATGGAAGATGCTAAAATTACATGGCAAATGTAGACTTCTAGTGCTCTTTCTTTCCACCACTTCTCATAGCTAATGTAAAATTTGTTTAAAAGGGTAATTTAGTTGGGATAATGCTTTAAGTCACCCTAATATTTTATATGGGGCTTATAATGCACTGCTATAATGAGTCTATGGTTTGTCTTTTTTAAATAGTATCTTTTATTGTACAGAAATCTATAATTTTAATGTAGTCAAATTTACCAATATTTTCCTACATAATTTACTGTTTTGCATGTGAGTGATTTGTTTAAGAAATCCTTCCTTGTTCGAATGTTATAAAGATTTTATCTTACAAATTTGTCTAAAAGTTTTAAAATTTAGCTTTTCACATTTGGAAATTTTATGCATTTGGCAATTTTTTGCTTTGTATATTTTAAGGCTATGTTGCTAGGGGTATACAAATTCAGAATTATTATATATTCTTGGAAACTTTTTTCTTTTATCATAATGTTATTACCATTTTTTAATACTAATCATTTTTTATACTAAAATTATTTTATCTGATATCCATAGAGCTATAACAGCCTCTTTTGATTAGTATTCGAAAAATGTTGATTATATTTTTTTCTATTCCTTTACAGTAAATCTTTCTGGGTCTTTATTTTTTTCAAGCATATCCCTTAAATGCGATACTAAAAATCCACGATTAGAACCTTTAAGTTACTCATTTAGTATTAATCTGTTTATGCTTATGGGAATACTGGAATATTTAGATTTATTTTTACTATATTATTTTGTGTTGTGTATATACCATGTCTTTTCTTTGTTTCTTACTTTCCCCCACCTCTTTTTAAAATTTTTTTATAGGATTGAATAAGCTTTCCTTCCTACTCAGTGGATTGTTATACAATCTATTATTTTTGTTAGTTACTCTTAAATGTTGACTTAAAATATGAAGCTGGTAAATATCTTCGCCTACCATCTGCAGGAAGCCAGTCCTTTAACTCTTTTTGCTTTTATCAATTTCTCTTGCTCTTCGATGTCATCGTTGTCTATTATTTTATTCCCACCTTGTTTTTAAGTCCCCACTGCCATGGTCACAATCTTATTTATTTATTTATTCAGATTTAATTGATTAATTAATTTATTTATGACAGGTAGGTACTTTTTTAGGTTTACCCATAAGTTTCCCAACTTCTTTCTTTGTCCATTATTCTTCTGGGTTCAGTATCATTCTTCCATAAGAATATGCTTTATTCTTTCATTAAAGGTCTCTGAGTGATTAACTATCTTAGTATTTGCTGGAAAATGTCTTTATTTGAGCTTTACTCTTAGAGTAAATAGCATACTAACTGACAGTTATTTTCCCTCAGCATTTTGAACATACTATTCTGTTGTTTTCTGGTCTCTATTGTTGCTTTTGGGAACTGTGCCGAGATTCAACTCTTGCTCCTTTCTAGGTTATTTTTTAATACACATTGCATATATTAAAAATGTTTTTTTCTCTTGTCTTTGGGATTCTAAAGTTTATTACATGTATCTAGGTATGGATTTATTTTTATTTATCCTGCTGAGAACTGGAGATTATCCTTAAACCTGATAATTCTTCATATATTATAAAGTCCTTAAAAATCCTTAAAAAATCCTGGAAAATCCTTAAAAATTGTATTTTCAAACATTACTGTCTACAGATTTTCTCTGATCACTCTTTCTGAAATGCGTATTTGATAAATGCCTTGCCTTCTCATATCATTCTCCTATCTCTTAATGTTTTCATATATACGTCTCTTTTATCTTTCGCTACTGTATCTTCTGCAAATGCCTTAAATTTTTCTTTTAGTTCACATATTCTCTCTTTAGTTATATGTAATCTTCTGCCATGTTTTACATTTCATTGACCATGAACACTTCTAAAAATTCAATTGGTTTTCCTTCCTTTTTTAAACTAAAAATTATTGGAGTGACATTAATAAAATTAAATGTTTCAAGTGTATAATTTAACAGTTTGTCATATATATATATATATTTGAAAAATATGGAGGTCACATTGGTTAATGAAATCAAGTAAGTTTCAAGTGTACAATTCACCAGTATCATATATATATATTGCATTGTGTGTTCACCACCCAAATTTAGATTTCCCATTACCAAATATTTGACCCCTTTTACCCCAGCTACACAATTTTTGATTATGAGCTAACTTCAGTGAAGTTTGTCTTCTCTTGGCTATCCCATTAGACTGGGTTGTGGAAATATCCTTCTAGAGTTGTTTTGCATTTTTTTTTCTGCCAGATGCCTCATGGGTATCTTTGGCTCAATTTTTATGTTAATTTTTTCAGCTTTGGGATTTTTATACCACTTGGGTAGTGTGAATTGGACTCTGAACCCTTGCATGGAAAAGCTTGAGGTTTTGATTTCTTATGCAACTCTTTTTTGTCTCCAATCAGAATTCTGGGCAGTGGGGACAAGTCTCCTTGATGATCACTGATGCAATGGGTAGAATTATTCTGGTTCCTTTTTTCATTGAGACTGAGGCCCTTTGAGGGTCCTAGATCTATATAGGAATCTCAGTTCCAATTCCCTTCCTCCAATGGGCCTAAATCTACTGTCCCTTTTCAAATCGAAGTCTTTAAACATTACTACCCTTTCCTGGGTATTATAACCCTACTTCCCCTCACTCTTGCCTGCAAAAATATGCCCCTGTTTCTTTCTTTTGACTCTTTTACCTCCTCATTCTCTGAGCCTTAATTGGTTCTAATACTATTTCTGGTAATATATCTTGTGATGTATTATTGATTTTAGTCTTTTTGGAGTTAATGTAGAACCTAGAAATCTTGTTGCAACAAATATTGGTTAATTAATCCACAAACCGTCCAGTGTGGGCAATTGCTGTGTGTGTCTTCATAAATAATACATAAACTGTTTTCCATTGGAACTGATACAGTTGGGGATACAGTAAGCCTCAGATCCTATTGGAGTACGGTGGAGAGAGCACTGGACTAAGAGTCGGAAGTCCAGGGTTTGGACTAATCTTTGCTTGAAAAATTGTCTTTAGACAAAGCATTCTACCTTTCTGAACCTCAATTTCTTTGTCTACGAAATGAGGATAGTATATCTGCTCTGTTTACCTTACAGGGTTGCGATGAAGATTAAATAAGAATTGTCATGTGAAAAAGTTGTATAAATTTTAAAAGGCGATCCATGGGGTGATTTTTTATAATGTGTTGTTATAGTAAGGACATGGTGAACCACAGATGCAGTAATAAGATTTCCCATTTCCTTCCGGGAAATATTGCTTATTCTGACACTGTCTGGTTGCTGGCCTTTTGCTATAAGAAATATTATTTTAGTTTGTTAAACTCCCTTTAATGGTTTACATGTTGATCAAAGGAGTCCTATTGATATTCTAGATGGCTTAGAAGAAGCTTCACTTTTGATTATTTAACTCAAAGAAATCCATCAAATGTCATTCTCTCTTCTAGCAACATTCTTCCAATTTTTAAAAAGTCAATACAATATTAACCACCGTGATGCCTTTCTACACAGAAATGGGGCTCATTCACATCTTGCTTCCACTTCCCTTTCTCCTTGCCTCACCAGTGTGTACCCAGGCCTTCTGAATCTGTTCAGTGGGCCTCCCACCACGCAAAAGATACGCTCACATCAGTTTAACAAACACCGGTTCCTAAAGGTTGTATGTAAAGCAAACTTTTGCAAATGGAATGTCATATATTCACATCAAATAACATATGTTCCCCCTTTGGCTTTGATTTGCATTCAGTCAGCATTGGATTTATTATCTATCTCTCCATCAAGTTCCAGTCTCTGATAGACTCTAAACATCCACTATTTAAGAATCCTGGTGATTTCTTTTATTAAATAAAGAATGCTTGCCAATAAATATTTCCAGCCCTATCTACTGTTAACATGTTCTTATAATGGGTTTTTACATCAGAGGTATGTGTGGGTGTATAATATTTATCTTTTTGTTTCACTTTTGAGTCACTATCCCTTTAAACATGTGAGTAACAAAAAATTGAGCACGGATCCTCACTCCAATGTCGGAATATAGTGCCATGGAGCAGAATGCAGACAGAATAAACAGTGGTGAATTTTACCTAAGCCAGCCCTGACCGGTAGGTAGGTAATCACAGTCATATAAATTATAGGTTCTCTCTGGAGACAAGAATTATTTCCTGAGTCATTTCCAGAGACTCTGAAGTGGCACTTCCTGTGGTTAGAGATCTATTGAGCTGAAGTAAGATTTTAGCTGTTGGCCCCTGGGGAGGAGACATGCAGGGACTAGGAAGCACTAGGAACTGGAGCTGTTAGAAATAATTGGGTCTGACACCCTCATTTCATGGAAAGCCTAAAAACTGTGCCCAGCATTACACTGCTTGTTAGAGGCTGTAGCCGCAGGACTTAGGATGTCTGCCTCCAGGTCACTGGCTTTGGTTTTATTTTGTTAAGTTTAAGTTTTAGCAGTGTATCCCTTTGCAGAAGTGATAGGCTATAGTCTCTGAAGTCAGATCTGTGTTAGAGTCACTGCCCCACCTGTTACAAGTTTATAGTCTTGCTGGGTCTGGGTTTCTTCACCTAAAAAATGGGTATAATAATGTATACCTTATAGGATTATTGTGCCAATTTATGTTAATGTGTGTGAAGTGCCTGGTAAGTCCTAGATTAAAATACAAATATTAGTGTTATTATTTTAGGAGAAGGGAAGGACAAACTGCTATCTCCAATTTTAATAGTAACTTGCACTTGCTATAGCACTTTTTTGGTAATTTAGTCTGTCCTCATCGCTCCAGCTTTGAACTTTATGTTGATTCAGGGCTCACGAAGGCCTCTCTTGGGAATCGAGTGTTTTATATTTTAAGTATTTCTAGCCGCCTAACAATTTGGTTCCCATTGCAAAATCTTGGATTGTTAGAAAGAAATTTCTAGTCTCCTTAAGCTCTGAGGACCAAGAGAAATAGATTCTTACTTCCTATACCAGTCTGGTTCTCTCTCTTTTGAGACAATGGAAATTGTCCTTGAAATATTAATCAGGCTGGCATAGAAAGTAAGACTTCCAAGCAGTGAGTTGAAAGCCCTGGGCTAGGAGTGGAGGTGGGGTTGAATAGCAAGGTAAGAGAGATCCTACATGAGCTCAGCTTCAGCTGAGATGAGCAAGGCAAAGAGCTGATATTCCTCAAATAAAATAGTGGCTCAACAGACTAGAAGATAAGTAATTAATTCAGGGTCTGGTCCTTTCCCTGGAATTGAGGCCTCCATGACTCTGCTGGGTTTGAATAGGCCAAAAGTAAATAGAGGCAGCGGCAAGTAGGAGTCTGGGGCTGTGTGTGTACATGTGATTATTGTCAGGCTAAACTACAGCAAGACTTATGCAAAAGATGTCCCTCTTTATTACTTTTCCTAGGAAAAGGGGGTGACAATAGTCACCTTGCTTGGCCTGCAGGCAGTGAGGGAGAGAGTTGCCTAGAATATTTGGGAGCCTGAAGCTTGACAGAAAAAGCAGTGATAAAACAATAAGTCAGAAAGAAGACTGGGTTCAACTTCCTCTTCTTACAGGTACAGGGCTGAAGGTCACGAGCAGAATGGCTTGGAAAGAGCTGCCTGGCTAGGCCCTGGCTCCCCCTTGTCCTGCGGATAAAGGGATGACCTCAGTTTCTTGTCCTATTGAAGCAGCCCGTCCCCTGCTGACACAAGAAAATGAAGAAAAAATGGAAGTGGGGAAAAGTACTGCATCAGAAAAGTAATGGGAAAAAGTAAGAAATGGAGAGCAAAAAAATAAATCGAGGCAATCAAACCTTTAGCAGCTTTGGCACTTTGTACTGTGATCCATCCTAGAATTGAATTCAACGTGACCCATGAAATGCATCTTTAAATTATTAATATACTGCTGATGTTATAAATTTTCCAGCTGGAAAGAACCATGTCAATCAGCCACGGTAGCCTTTCTCTCTTACAGCTGAGGTATCTCAGGCCCAGAAAAGCAACAGGACCTGAGTGAGGTGAGGCACACACGGCTGGAGAGGAGTTGACCCGAATCTACCATCCTGGCTCCACTTCTCTATGGTGCTTCCTCGATATTGTTTTGGTTCTAGGCATGTAACACTTATCTGGTCTCCCCTCTCTCTCCAATTCTGCCTGTCCCCACAAACCCTTTTGCTACAAGTAGAGAGTGGCTCCTGTCAGCTGAGAAGAAAGGAGGCCACTGAAGTCAGGTGTGAAGCCAAGGAGAGAGGGGTCCTCTGCCTCCCCAGTCCTCAGAGTTGTGTTCATTTCCAACAAGATTTGTACCACATGGTTCGATACCATCCAAGAAATAACAGCAATGACCCCTGATTCTACAGCTATTAAATGCTAATTTTCTTACACATTTTTCACTGTTTAATCTCCTGGCTTGACTGTTTTGTTTCCATCCTCCCGCTCTGTCTCCCTCATCTATTGCACTCACTGTTGTCGGAAACTTCCATGTCACTCTTCCGGTCACAATTCCATGACATTAAAACCTTTTGTGGCTCCCACTGCTCAGCAGTCAAGGTCCAGGGGAGATGAGTTCCATTAGTCTTATAACCACTAAGCTTGTAATGAAACTCTTCTCTAAAATAACTCCAAGCAGTCGAGCCCCAGACAAATTCTGGTGAGGATCACCTTAGGGGTCATCAAGAAAACCAAAAAGCCAACCCCCAGGCCTTTGCTTTAACATTTAAAGCAAAGTTAAAATGGAGCACCCTGAGTGATGGGGCGCAGTCATACCCTCAGTTACACCTTAAAAAGTTTATTTACAACTGATATTATTCTACTTTTCAACTAGAAATTGATCCTGCATACAAGCTGAGCTGTGAGATTAGGCTGGCAAATTTATTTTATTTTCTAATGACAATGATTTCCCCTTGATTTTTTTTCTTGGTCTCAGGCTAAGAAAGACTTGATGTTCCTTGTGTTAAAAGAAGAAAGTCACCTTAAATATCCAGTAATTTCCTGTATATCAATTAGGCCTCTAGGTTTGATGAAGTTGGGATCATTATTTAATGGCTTTGTGATGATGCCTTTTGCAAGTGACTTCTGAAAATTGGGGACAAATAGAATGATTTAGAGCTAAGAAAGAGCCAACTGTTCATTTATGTGTGAGATGTACCTCTTACTCTCAAGCCCAGGACACTGGTAAAGGTTTTGATTAAGGGGAAGAAAATGTATCTTGTTTCTTACTGCACATTAGAAAGAATGTAATTTTTTCCTCTTTTTTTCTTGACTATTTTTTTTTGTTTTTACTTTTTCATTTATCAATTCCATAATATTCTCTAGCCCATCAGCAAGATTAAACTTTAAAATTCTCTTAACTTGAACAAAATGACTTCAAATTATTTCCCTTCTTTTCAAATCCCCCATTCTGTTTTGCTTAATAAATATCCCTTTAACTATCAGTTCTCCCAGTACAGCTTATTAGTCCTCCTGTACTATGTTCCTACTATGGGTAATCACATAAGCTCAGTCTTTGCTAAAAGAAACAAGGCAAATGAAAACGTATTTTAACATTCTAGAGTATTAATTTAAATCTAAAGATGTAGCGTGCATCACTGAGAGTTTAGGGCAAATTTCTCTCCAGAAACTATTCACAGCAACCTTGAGGGACTAGGCCATTGCTTTTGTAAGTAGTAACTTGCATTGCATTGGTCTGTTGGGCCTGTAATTTTGTTTATCTGATAGTTAAATGAGAAGAATTTAAATCACTTTGCCGATTAAGAAAACTAAACCAAAACAACCTGTCCTGAATGCAATCCTGCACATACTCTAGGCAACTGAGACTTTACATTGTTTTTATTTTAACAGCAATATTCTGAATGGTGGTTCTTTTTATTTTTTTAAATTTTATTTTTAGTTTCCAGTATATAGTACATACAGTTATTTTTTTTTTTAATGAAGAGCTTTTAGTCTGTTTTTTTTCTCCCATTGTAGCTTTAGTTTTTAGCATATTTGTTGAATAAATGAATAACTAAATACAAAAAGAACCACTCTTTTTTTCTTTCTTAGATGGAGTGACAGAGGCCTAGAAAAGGTCTGACTTTCCCAGAGTCCCACACCAAATCTTTGGACATCTGGGTCTAATCCTCTGATATGGTCATGAAGATAGAGCTACAAAATTATTCTTATTCATGTACTCAGATAAGATACACTAAGACTGGGCTGTTTCAGAGAGATTTTTAAAATTGTGGGTGAGCAGTATTGATGGGGAAGATTTTGGCGTTGGATGGCACAGCATTTGAATCTTGGCCGTAACCCTCTCTGACTATGGGACCATGGCAAGTCATTTAAATTCAATAATCCTCACATGTAGAATTGAGATAATAATACCTACTTCATAGGATTAAATGAGTAAATGTAAATTATTGTTACTATTACCGGAAATATTATGATGTAGCCATATAATTATCTTCGACTTTAAGAAAAACACTCAATAATTTATATTGGAATTGCATATATAAAGAGATAACATCATAATGCTTAGTTGACAGTTCTCTCCATGTTCTTAAGGTACTGTGATGGCATCATAGGTTTATTTATAACTGTCATTTGTAATAGACTTGGGCAGAAAGAAAGAATACAGGCTAGTCACTAAGATAGTGCTAAAACAGAGGAGTCTTGTTTCTATTTTGACACTTAAGTTCTATAGTGGCATATTTTAGTTGTCTGAATTAGGAATTTATTTCTGGCACGACAGTCTATACTCATTCAGATATTTTCTTCCTCCGTGCTCTGATGCTGGAATAGAAAGTGTGTCAAAAGTCTGTATGACTAGGAAAGGATTTAAAATGAACCCCAAACTGTCTGTGTAGTTTGTGCCTGCTTATAACCAGGATAACCAGTCGGCTCAAGGGAAAAATAAAAATAGTCAAAATGGTTGTTTGACCTCTTTCAGAACAATGGTGTTGTCTGATTTTTGAAAAACCTTTTGAGACCTGATTCCTTCTACATTTTGTGGATGAGTCATAGTCACTCCATGAATGTTTTCAGTATTGAGAGTGACTAATGGATACAGTTTCATATGTCGGTGTCTGCACATGGAGATTATTTGCAAGGTTAAACCAGACCCCAGTTCTCTCAGACAAGGTCAAATCATGGTACCCTCTAAGGTGGAATAAACAGCATCATCACAAAGTACAAGAAAGATGCCCCTTACAAAAATAACTCAACCACTGGGGTGGTTTATTCATGATTGATAGTTAAACTGGGGCATCTACCAGAACTCCCTAGAGGAGACTAGCCTGTAACTAATATGAGATAGGCAATGAATTAAGAAGTTATATCCTAACAGGAGATAAGGACTGCACAGAGACTAGATAAAGTCTCTATCTTGTACCGAAAGAATTTGCCACAGTTTCTCCAACCCCAGGGAAAGGGAAAAAAAGACCCTCTATTAGAAGGACATAACTATTCAAGTAACCTGGAAGAATTAGTGGGCGGAATTTGTCTCCATTGCAGCCTAGATGGCACATTGCATGAGACTGTCCAACTCCATTAATCCTAATGTGCTCACAGGTCTCCTCTGATCACTCATTTGGTTTTCTCACTATCCTAATACCAGGAAGGGGATGACCTGGGCAACACTCACAAACACTCTTGCATGTGACTATATTGGGATCTAGTTAACAAAGCAGCCCCTCAGGATTTGGGGAGCATGGCTTGATTCTGCAGAGCTAGATGACTTTTGATAGAATTGATAAAATAGAGTTTTTGTACCTAATAAGCTTGGTCAGACTGTGAAACAATCATGACCCTACAACATCCTGCCTGAGAAGCCAGTTCTTGGATTTCTCTCCCTTTTCCTTATTTCTCTTTTCAACATAATCTTTACTGAAACACCACCTGTTTTGGGCTTAAAATGATTCCTCAGAAGAAATTTAAATAAAAAATGTGAGTTATACTGATTTTCTTAAAAAAAAAAAGTCTAGTGTAAACTTCATGTACACTAAATTAAATGCATGATGCTGAATACCTTGCATCTGAAGCAGAAATGGTTTGGGAGTTGTCTTTTTTCACTTTCTTGGCTACTCTCAATCTTGCTTAAATTTATCCAATTACCCAATTATCTGGTCTATGGGATTATGAATCTAATAACGTGCCAGTTACAGTGAACTTTGGATAAACTTTGCTCCGTATCAAATAATAGGAGCCATAGATGCTACCCTCTTTCTTCTTGGGCACACTGTTTTCTGCAGTGATCTCCAGGTGAGTGATGGCATTGATCATATATGTTCTCTAGGTTAGAAAGTGTGTTAAATTCATCCACAACCGGCTTCTTTATATTATAGATAGACCAATACAGCACAGTGGATAAAAATTTCTGTGTATTCTAAACTAGGCCCTGGAATGAACTTCTGAGCACAGTACAATTAGTCATTTTCATCTATCCTTATGGGGTTATGCAATAAAAGGTGGGACGGAGGTGGTAGAGAGTGGGAAAATGCTGTGATGTATCCTTGGGAAGCAGCAGCTTGGTGTGGAGGGAAAAGCACTGGACTGGGAGACAGAGAATCTAGTCATAGAGCTGCTTTTAGCTGTGCAAACTTAAACGAGTAGCTTTGTCTCTCTGGGTCTCAGTTTCAAATCATGTAAAATGAGTGGATTGATTTAGATAATTTCTATTAGATATGTATTAGTTGAGAGGTGGAGGAAAGGTGGCCAGAGAAAAGAAAGTGGGAAATAACTAATCTCAGAAATATAAATATGCACAGACTAACTTGACCGTGAGGTGAAATTTAAGACCAGAAGCTTGCATAAATTATTAGGAATGTGCAGATGGGCGAAAAATTCAACCCTGTTTACAAAGAGGGCTGGCATTCTGGAGTCTAAAATCCTATCTCTGATGGGCTCTGTTTTCAGGCAACTTTATCTTTCTGAAGGCTTCTTCATCTAGAAAATAGAGAGGCAGTTATCATTTATACGCAAGCATGAACAGCAAATTATTTACAGAACCACCAGAGATTAAGATGCCTTTTGTTCAGGCTGTGCTTGTGTAATCTCTGGCAGTTCAAAATGTGTAGGCAGGGGTGAGAGCATGAGGTGGGAAGAGTGTGATGTCCATGTGCTGTTTGTCTTTGTTTCTGAAGAGAATATTCTCATGTAGAAATAGCCCAGGATTTGATATATCATCGGTTGTAATGAGGAAACTATATCTTCATAGTGAGCAATGGAAAACAGAACTTCATAATTACTTAATCATCACATTGTGTGTTACATTGGATTATGCTCAAATGATGAACAAAATTCCCAAAGGCAGTAACCGAGCAGGGCAAAATGTTATGAACTAAGAGGATGGACTTGTCCTGTCACTAATTTGCTGACCTTGGGCAAGTCACTTAACATCTCTGGGTTTTAATTACTTCAACTGTAAAACATAGGGAAAGGAGAAGCCTGGGATGATTTTTGAAGTTCCTTCTAGTTGTGAGGTTAGACTTCATGATTCTTATGTCTGCAATGAATCAGCCCTGAATACAATGATATTCCTAAAATATTTATAAAAACCCTGTTTCAAAAGTAAACTCCAGCTAAATAAATGCATCCAGCCAGTTGTATTCAAGTCTATTCAGAGTCCTACCGTTATAACCTCCCATCATTGCTGGCCACTAATCACATCAGCCTGCACATATGTTTTACATCTATACTTCTAGTATTTGCTTTTGTTGTTCTCATTTCTATAATAGCCATGTGAGAAAATACTACATACTATTCAAAATACAGTCCATTGTAAAGTCTCTATAGAGATAAGTTGTTCCCTGGTTTCTCTTTGGAGGCTACCACATAACATGTTTTAGCATATGTCGTGTTGCATACATAATTAAGGCATTTACATCTGACTGTCAGATTGTGGGTGACTTGAGGGCAGGAACTGTGTTCAGTGCTGAGCTAGACCCATGTTTGTCACAAAGTAAGACTCACGAAGAAACCCAATATTTCTTCAATGGACTGCAAATGTGGTGGTTTTCAGAATCATGATTCACTGATTTTGGATCCCTAGTGCCAACCTTTAGTCTCCTTGGCTCTGCTGAAGTTGAAGGGGGCTTCGTGTAGAAGCTTCCGAGGGCCGTTTTGAAAACATTTGATCTGTGATCCTATAGTTTACTGCTCAATAACATTATTGGAAGTCCAGTAATAATTTTGAGCTGCTGTTGACCTCATATGAGTAATGCTAGATTTCACCTGGAGGAGAAGACCAAAAGTAAATTCTCTCTGTCTGCATCAATTGGGAAATCAGGGATCATGAACAGCACGTTACTTCAAGCAACATTTCTCAGTGGAGGAGTGTTATTGGTATTTTGGGTGGGTTATTATTATTTTTTATTGTGCAGAATTGTTCTGCACAATAAAAAAACCAGTAGAAATATCCACCCCTTAATGTCTGTGACAATAAAAAAATACCATTTAGTGAGATGGCACTGACTCAGAACCATTAATTTGAGAACCATTAATTTTAGAAGAAACCACAAAGCCTCCCATATTATAAATACCATTTTCTAAACCTGCAAGTTTAGGTCCAAGATTTTCTAACCCTAAAACTTTGACTTAGCTTTTAACTTTGGTTCAGGACTGGGTATCAACAACTTGAGAGTTACTTTTGACTGAGAAGGGACTGAAAAGATGGAAAACCTACTTCTTTCTCTTGTACAGAATTTATGGTTTACAATAAACTTTAATAAATGCTATCTCTTTAACCCTTCTTGTGATATGAGGAACAGATTACATTTCCCATATTTTAAAGGAAAGAAAACTGAGTTTTGAAGAAGTTGAGTGGTGCCATCTCAAGTCTTGCAGCCATTTCAAAGCTGTGACTGGAAAGCAGGTCTCAGCTGATGCTGACTCCTAGATCATCCCTTTTGTGTTGGTGGAATATGCAGCTAGTTTATCAAGCTGGAAACTCAAGCTAAAGAACACACAGACACATATCTGGCTGCTATCATAGCATCCCCAGATAATTAGACATATTAAGTGCTAGATGCCCATCAACAAGTTAGCACACATTAAAATCCACAGTGAAAAAGATGAGTACTGTGGTGTATTGTATGTATGACTAATTTGAAAAGGTAAGTTTAATTAGAAGAATGTCTGTTTTAATGTAATGAAATCTAACATTACTCATGAATTTCACACATGATTTTGAGAGTTTTACTCTTGACCCAAGCCCAGCACCAAGAAATGACACTGTGGAAGTTCTCCTTCACTGCCTTAAAAGCTGTCTAGATTATCACTTTGAGTCAAAAATCTAGAACAGAAGCTAGAAGACTCCACTGAATAATAAAGATGTAGAGGGCTGACTTTTGTAGCCTTAATAGATGCTGGATCTTGAACTAGCATCTATCCATTTCTGGCTATTCACACACTCTGGGAAACACAGCAGAGTGGTCTTCATTGCATGTAGCAGCCTGTAAAGCACCAACATTCAATATTGAACCATTGAAGCAATTGGTCAATGACATCACTTATAAAAGGATGAGAGTTATCTTATGGCAAGACAATGCAGATACCTATATAGCTTCATTAGAACCAAAGTTCTAGTCATCCTTTTGATTGCTCTTTTAGCCAGAAAATCTAGATAAAATGAAAATTTCCTAGAGAAGAGGTTTGCATGCTAAATGGCCTATACATAGCACACTTCAGTTGTCAGAGAGACTCATGGTTTTCAAAGAGGCAGTGTAGCATGATGGTCAAGGGCACAAACTTGTTAGCTGTATGAATTTGAGAAGGTTATTTTACTACTTTGGGATCCAAGTTTTTCACCTGTAAAGTGGGGATAATAACGTTACTAACATTATAGGGTCATTGTAAATGTAAATAAGTATTAACTATCATCATCATCATTGTCATTATTGTTACTGGGTGAAATATTAGCATGAAATGTCAGAGCTTCCAATAAATAATGATGTAAAATTAAGAAACTTGATTTATTTTTGATTATTTAGGCTGAATGAGGCTGAGTATGGATTATTCAAGTCCATTTCACAAAACCATAGAATGTTGCAGCTTGCAGGACCCAAAACACTATTTAATCCAAATTTCTTGTTTCAGAAATGAAGGTGATGAAGGTAAAATAAGTTAATTTCTTGCCCAAATTTTTGCAACAAGGACTCTGGGGTTTTGACTCATAGTTCCGCCCATGAAATTTTTACCTGTTGACTATTCTTAACCAGGAGTTTTTTACCTGGAAGTGCAAAGGGAAATAATCTGAAATTCAAAAACATCTGCTTTCCTATTCTGAGCAGCTCTGGTAAAAGTTTGGTAAAAGAGATTAAACTTGCTGACTAAATAAGTTTTTATGACTAATAAAAAGATGTATGATATTAAAAGATGAAAAGAGCAGTGGATTGACAGAGAGGAGGCTCGAGTCTTACTTTTGCCTCTATTACTAATTTGGATGACTGTTCTCAGCCTCAATTTCTCTATTTGTAAAATGAGAGAGTTGGATTATGCAACTGTTACAAAATATTGGCACAATAATTTATTGCATAAATATAATTTCTAATGAACAGTTAAGTCTTTACAATTATGAAGACCATTTTGTCATTAGAATGTTTGAACACCTGGTTGCAATTGTTTTTTAATTTGCTATTATTTAAAAAAAAAAAGCAAAGACAAAAACAACTTAAAAAATGAACAGGCCATGGAAACCAGCTTGCTCATTTATAGGACAGTTTATTGGGTTGGAATATTTTGCCTTTGGCAAATGAGAATCATTTAATTCCAGGCATTTGCTTATTGACTTGCTAGAATAGAATGATCTATTTTTCTTTCATTTCTGTCAGTAATCACCACTTAAAACTCTTAAAGGGAGGCCCAATTACCCCTAGAAAAGGATAATATTCTGTGACCTGCCAGACTGGGATGTCACCAGCTCTCCTCTAATTAATAAATGTGCTTTCACTCTAAGCGAAGCTCCTTCTGCATTAGAAAAAATAGTAATTACCTGCAACAATTATGAAGGCAAATCAAATACTTTCTCAAGGAAATAATAAGTACTTCTTTAAGGTAAAAGGGCAAAATAACACACAACTCTATTTAAGCATTTGTTTATAAAGTTATCTCATCACAGTGAAATGAAAGAACTTTGGGCTGATGTGTCCCTTGTTTTCTGGAGGAGAGAAGCAAGATACAATTCTCATAAGCAGTCTGTCTTAGCCATCACTGTCTATGCCCCTAGAGAGGCTAAGAGTGGTTGTCAGGGTAAGATTTGATGTTTTGTTTGTCTCCTGTTTTATTTACAGGGAATACTCATTTGGCTAGATGAGCGTATGGCATGATCTGACCTGGAACAATGGCTTGAATTCAGCAAATATTTATTGAGCAACCAAGTGCCAGGCTATAGAAATTCCAAACACCAAATGACCACATTTCTGTGCCAATGTAGGATATTCCTCAGTCGTTTCATTGATTAAGTGAATGACTGCATGCTATAAGAATCAGTTTCAAAACTACATTGTTAGTTCTCTTTATTTCCTGGGATATAAAATCAATGAAATCCTTTAAGCTAAAGACAGTGAAAATTAAACTCTTTTCAGCCTGAGGTAATATATTTTTTCCCTTCTAAAATCCAGAAGATAAACTAGTTACATGAAAAAAATAAACCATGATTCTCAACAAAAGAGAGTTTATTATTAAAGCCAGCATGACCTACTAGAGGCTAGAATTGACAACCTCACTGATATTCTCTGTAGTAATATACTTCCATATGCAACAAGGCCCGAGAATGACATGCTTCACCAGCATCCGGAACTGAGAGTAAGTCTCAGCTATTTCTCTGGCAGAGCGTCTTAAAACGTACCAGTCATCTCTTTGTTAAGACTTAGCAAAGTCTTAACAAAGGCAAACTAGGTCCTCAAAAAAGAAAATAACCCAAGAGCTCCTGGAACTAGAGATAGAATCGAAAGCCTTGGTTTGCTTCGCAAACAAAGAAGCAAACAAACAATCAAACAACTTCATCAGAATTTCAAGACGAATAACAACTATAATAAATACAACTAAGAAATATCTTATGGAATAGCTTCCTTTGCAGACTAATTTTCTTTAATGCCTAAACATTGTATTAACTTTTGTGTTGTAAGAGAAAAATATTTAAGAATCAAAATGGTAAACCACCAAAGAAGGTATAACTGCATTTGTGTTATCTCCAGATCCAGTCAGGCATATAAAAAAGCACTCCTACCTGGGGCACAAACACCATAGACCAAGGTGCAGGGGTAAGCAATAGACACCAAGTTTGGGAGTAAATGTTAACTAGGTGCTCAAAGTTCTACTCATGACTCCAACAGATTTTACCTTAGAGAATGAATGGTATAAAAAACCTCTTATCTAAGGTCAGGGTCCTTAATGCGTCTTCAAGAATTCATTATTTTTGAATTAATTCCTTTTACTTTGGATTAATCAATGCATTAAATAGAATTATTTTTGTTCTCATTGATTCAGGAGATGTACAGAAGCTCATTTCAATTAATAATTAGTAAAAATTACTCCTTTGAAATGATCTCCCTTACCAACTCATACTGAGGAATATCCATAATACTTTTTATGTTATATCTGAACTTCTATTATTATGGCAGGATAATTATTGGCAATTGATTTAAAACTATTAATTAATAAATCTCAGAACCAGTGAGACTTACTTGCTATTTTTTTTTATTTTGAAGCAAATATCCAGGCACAAATAAACTAAACCACAAACAATATTTCCACTCATAGAACCTAACCAAGCAGAAATCTCAACAACTAAAACTTTTTTCTTCAGCATTCCACTTTTCAGTGAACAAATGAAAACAAAAGCAAAGTGCTTTTATAATAGGGATTAAAAACATTCAGAAATGCTTTCAGCTTAAACGACCCTGTTTGTTTATTACTGTAGTATAGTATACTGTACTATAGTATTTGAAATTACCAACCATTACAGATTCAATCATGTGCCTTACAAAGTACTTTCATTTACTTACGCTTTGTGTTTCACAGTAGCCCTTTGAAATAGATATGGTAATTCTCATCAACATTTACAAATGAAGAAATGGAGCTCTAAAGGGCCTTAAAATGCCACTAAGTAATAAGTGGCACACTTACTACTAACTCCAAGTACTGTATTTTTTTCATATTTATCATACTATACTTACTAAGACAAGATTCACATACATATGCATATATACACATACATATGTTATTATATATAGATGTGAAATATGTATATATATTCAAGTTCATATGTATATTAGAATTTTCAGGTTATTTCTAAGTTGAAATTCAAGACCCATCCATGGAACGTTTTACTCTATGGTAAAATGGAATCCAAATGAAGCAAACCCCAGAGGTTACCAGCTCCTTCAGTGAGACATGTGCTCTCTCTCTAGCCTTATTGTCTTGAGCATCTTTGGGCTTCTGGGGATGTCCTAGGCACAAGGAGTTTTTTTCTCCTTTCTTGGCAGAAGTTTCAAAGCAGAGTCCAAGTCCTTTTTCCCAATTCCAAGTTCTCAGTTGCTGTGAGGATGTTTTTAGCCCTTTCCAAAGCAATGTTGTTCAACAGAACTTTCTGCAACTCTGGAACAGTTCTATGTCCGCATTGTCCAATAAGGTAGCCATTAGCCTCATATGGTTTTTGAGTACTTGCAATATGATCAGTGTGATTAAGGAATTGAATTTGTAGCTACATGTGGCTAGTGACCACCATATTGAACAGAGTAGTTCTAGATAGTTTAAGATTCTGGTTCACAGGACTCAGAGCACACTAGCAACAGCATCCCTTGCAGGATTACCCAGTGAGGGTACAATAGAAGTTATGTATTTAATGATGAGTTATATCTTAATTGGTTCTTGAGGGGGTTTGAAGCATGAAATGTTGGTAAGCATGAAACAGGCATATAGGGATCTTTAAGTAAAGGATAACAAACGGGGGGATATGTTGTGATAAATATTAAGAGAGAAAAGAGCAAAACAGTGCCATTTGAATTGAACTTGAATTTCTAAACTTTACATATTGAAATAGGATAGAACTTTCCAATTCAATATAAAATTTTCCTCTTTGCCAATGCAATTACTAAAGCTAAAAATTCAATTAATGATGGTGAGATTTTACAATGGGCTGAAATAGAAGCAAAAAGAAATGAATAGGACATCATGCTCTAGTGTATGTTAGAGTGGACTAAAACTCTAGGACCATCTCCAATGGAATAATCTACTTGACAGAATTGTGAAGATTCAAGTTATTCTTGCCCTAAAAATCAAGACTATAACTCCGAATATAAAAACGCTTGTGGGCTTTAGTCCTCCAGATTTCCTGAAGCTCTGCTGATCTTTCAGAAAAGCTTGCTATTTAGTCCTCTAACTTGTTTTTGCAATCCTGAAGCTCAAGTTGTGTGAACAATGGTATCTCAAGTAGCATGCATGAAAGCAGTTGGTATGGTGGGAGTGAGTGACAGTGGGTGGGTGAACAGATTAAAGAGGAAAAGGTTGGAAGAGAGAGTAGTATGTGTGAAAAAGAAAGCAGCCCTTCCTCCTTTGACATTCTCTTGCTATAGTCCTCTATAACAGCTATTCAAAGCCAAATGCCAAAATGAGGGCATGAAAATAGCTTGGACTATGGAGTTAAGCAGATCTGCACTTGAATCCAAGCTCTGGATTTGACATATCTAACCTCAGTTTTCTTATCTCTGGGGTACTTATGGTTAACAAGTATTGTGAAGTTTAAATGAGATAATATTACCCAGCAGATAGTAAGTGTTCAGTAAACTTGACCTCTCCAAATAGGCTTAGTTCTTTTCCCTTCTTACCCATGAAAGACTAGCCAAAGAAACAAACATGCAGGGCTGCTTAGAGATCTTTATCTAGAGGATGTAAACAAGGTGCGGTGGGGGAGAGATTGCTGAAGAGAGAAAAAAGCCATAGCCATGAATAGAAAGTCTAGTCTCTCCGTTAATGAAGCCACTTCCTTTATGTAGCCTCATAAATCTCTGGTTCCTGAAAGCCACAGAGGTGTTTATTAGAATAGCAATCCTAACTGCTTTTCCAACATTTTACCAACAGGAAGATTCACCGGTCCGGCAGAGGAAACAGAACGAGACCCCAAACGTCTCCTTGTCCCCACCCGAAGTTAGCTAATCTGGATCCGGGAATGACAACCGGTCCTTGCTCCTTTACCCAGGAGTATGGGGAACCTCCTTCCAAGTGGAATCCAGGGGAAGGAAGAGCACCTTTACCCGTCTCTCTAGGTAGCTTGCTCCACCTGACCCCTTTACTTGGTTCTAACGCAGTTTCTTCAAGCGGTCCCCGGCAATGTTAGCTCCCGGCCTCGGAGAACTTTCAGCACCGCGGACAGCGCCACTCGCCGCTATTCGTTCTGCAGCCCAGGTTCCTTCCCACGTGGGACTATCTTGCCTGGGTGTTCTCCCGGACCCCTTACCTCGGGGTAGGGGTGCGGGGTGAGGGTGGAGATGAGTTATCATTTCGTGGTCCTGGGCCAACTCCGGCCAGTGACTGGCTCCACAGTTCAGCGAGAATCCCTTCTTCAGAGCCTGTTCCTTTGCAATTCTCGGTTCAAGACCTCAATGAACCCAGCTTCGCAAAGGTAGTGGGGTCAGGAGTGCCTCCAGGAGCAGGCGAGAGCCCTGATATTCCAATCTCCCCCACCCACCACCTTTCCTCTGCCTTCCTATCGCTTCTAGTCATTTGACAACTTTTATCTTACTCTTCCATCACAATATGAAATACACATTGTGTGTGTGTGGGGGGGTGGGGCTCAGTTGAGAAAAAGAGGTTCGAGGCTGCGTCCGGCGGGGCTGCATTGCCCTACTCTGCCCCTTTGGATTCGTAGGAAACTGCTGTGCTTTGGGATGGGGGAATACAGGAGAATCGGACGAGGTGAATAATTGTGGGTACAATCCTTTTCCCGGGTTGGCCCCTCTGGCCAGGGAGCTTCCCTGGACACTTCTCCCATCACGTCCTCCTCGCCTCCGCCGGCGTGCCGCTGCTCTCTGGGGACGGATGCCGCTCAGAGCGCACCGGCCTGGTCAGGGCAGCAGGCTCAGCTGGAGTTCCTTTGAAGAGTTTGCTCTCAGGTAAAAGGGCAGACGTTGTCCCCGCCCTCCCCTCGGGCTGCGGCCGGAAAAGCATCTCTTCCTTTCCTTGGGCTTATCCTGAGGCCGAGAACTGCGTTGCGAGACCCTGGTGTGTGCCAAGGCTGGGAGGACGGGGGGAGGCGGGGATGGTGGCCGGCGTCTGTGGAGACCGGGGCGGCCCGGACGCTGCTCTAGGTTGGAAAAAACCCCGGCGGCGCAGAGGCTGCATTTGCCCCAGCCCCACCTGGCAGCTCTCGCGAGTCAGAGCTCAGTGCCTCCAGACTCTAGACGCTGTCCGGGCCCCATTACCGGCCAGAGCCTAAGAGACCCCTACCCACCTCCTTCTTTCTTCCAGGGGTCCCTTCTCGGAGGGCGCTCTCAGCTCCGCGCCATATTCCTGCTTCCTCCCTCCCGGTGGCTCCGGCTCCCTAGATCATTAAACCAGAAGCGACCGTCCCATTTGCAGGGGTCTAGCTGAAACGCAGGCGGCGCGGAGGGGAGTAGACTGAGCTGAAGGAGACTTACACTCACCTGAGGGCTGGCGGAGATGAACTGGTTGCTGAGGTTGGTGGCTGACTGTCCGCACTTTAAGCGCCGGGCTCTGTCTCTCCCACTATGATGCGGGGTGCTGGTGGCAAAGGAAAGCAGAAGGAAGCCGCTGCTGCTGAACAGCTCCTCAATTATTCAGATCGCTCCCCCACCCTTTACCCCTCTCCGCGGCCTGTCAGTCCTCCCTCCAGCTAGCCAGTCTCCGCCTTCCTGGAGTCACGTGTGCAGCCCAACCCCTTACATTACTGAGCCGAAGCTTCTCGCCAGAAGCCCTCACCCCAACACACACACACACACACACACACACACACACACACACACACACACACACTCTCTATCTGCCACTCTCAACCCCTCTCTGGCCTACTGAGCCTCCGGGTGCTGCTTCCAGTATCCCAGGCTGTCTGGAGGCTGAGAGGGCCAAAGATGGGAGCAGTTCTCTGCCCTGAGAAAGCAAGAACAGACAGGATTCTGCAGTGTCCGTGTGTTGAGAAGGCATCTGCCGGCAGCCCCGCCTCTATTGGACTTGACACTGAAGAAAGCTGGCCATTCAGACCTGCTTCCTGCCATCTGAATACTTACCCCTCCTCCAAAGAGCCCTTGCTGCTTTTAAATTTCTTCCACCTCTTTCAGCATTATTGAAAAGAAAGGGTGGCAGAGATTGATTTCCTATTTTCTCCTAAAAAAGACAATACCCTACTCCTTCAAAGCTCAAGTAGGACAAGTTTTTCTTTGTGTTCTCAACATCTTATAGATAGAAAGACTGGATTTGAGATATGAAGACCCACAAGGAATTCCAGTCTGTGTGAGCTTGAGTTATTTTACTACTCTTAGCCCTTCTTCTTTCATCTGGAAAATGACCAACTCACAGGACTGTTGTGAGAATTAGAAATGATAATGCTCATGACATTGCCTAGCCCAGGGCTGGGTACACATTGGAAACTCAATAAATGAGAGTTCTTCCCTGGCCTATGTTAAAATCAATTTCAGAAAATAAGAAGATTGTGATTTGTGCCTGTGAAACGGAGGTATCTTTTGAAAGGGGCAACTGTGAGGTCAGGCTAGACAGATAACCAGTACAAGTGGGGACAGGAGAAACACAAGGCTTATATTTTCCATTGTTTCTGTTACGATGAATATCCCAAAGCTATGTTTTTTCTTAAAAAGATGAGGACTAGATAGTACCAACCCAGGCATGTTTAATTTCATCAGAGAATGAATTATTTAAATGCCCAAGTCAACTTTACTCAGTAAAGGGCAGAAAAAGGAGCTTGGGAAACAGATCTTGCATAGATTACAATAGAAAGTCACACCTTAACAACGATTTCTTGATAAGATTTCCCCTGGGTCCTACTCCTTTACTTATACGCTCTTATCTTTTGCCTCTTGACTGTTACCATTATAAGCTAGTGCAGACACTTTCCAGCTATTAGTAGCATTAATGAACCAATGAATAGAAATGCAATAGATAAAAATGTAGTTGAGTATTTACAGCTACACACAGGAGCAACAACTGATGCAGCATATCTCAGTTCCAGGGTTAAGCAATGATACTACAGAATGACTGCTAATTAGATCTTGAAAGTACACATTCCAGTTTTCTTGTTCCAACAACTGGAATACGGAAATTTTGATTCCTTTATTCACCATGTTCTGAACAATACAGAAATGGTTCTTGGTCTCTTTAAGCTTATAGACTAGTGGAATGAGTGGACCGTAAACAAGTAAACAAAGAACTGGCAGGAAGTACCATGATGAAAACAAAAAGAGTGATATAATAAGGGGTGAAGGGGCACCACTTCAGTTGACAAAAGCAAATGCAGGGGCCCAGAAGCAAAAGTTATTACTCTCCAAGGAAGGGGCAGTGCCCTCTTCCCTAAGGCCTTTTTTTCTGAAAGTCTGTGTTATTAGCAAGATAATCACTGAAATCCTTCATGATTGAAATGCTTGGGTGGATTAAGGTTAGGCCATGAGGGCATTGGCCAGACGCCTTAAAAACAATTGCCTGTTTTTATCTCATGATTCATGATGATAAGTACTTGATGCTTTCTTCTAGAAGGATCCCAAGCTCATCACTGCACCTGACTTTTGCCTCTGAGCAGATTCAGATGCTAAGAAACCAGACATTGCAACAGCCTGGCCAGAGGCTGGTCCAGAGCCCTCGGAAAGGACCTGAGGTGCTTCTGGGCAGCAGGAGAAGAGAAGACGCAGAACCATATTTCAGCATGTTTCAGGCTCACAATAAAAAATATATTACTGCTAGGATCCTACCAATTGGACTGGGAATTTATAAGCTAATTATAAGTAATTATCCTCTGGGTATTTAAATTTCAAGAGGAAGAAGGGAGATGCTGGCCTGAGTATGTTCATTTCATTCCTCCCAAGTTTACAATGAGATATAGCACTTTCCCCCTCCAGGCCACCCCCCTTCCCCACCTCCCTACCCTCCCTCCCACACACACCATGCAGAGCGAATAAAGTTGCTTAATGATGAAGCTGTGGAGAGAAGTCAGGAGTGTCAGACCAATCAACTTTCCTGACATGGAAGAAAACATTAAAGCAAACACTTCTTTGCATTTATCATGTGTTTTCTTTAAATCCATTCACTTATTTATTTAAATTAATTTGCTTTAAAGAGGTTTCTAACACTACTTTAAATAGAAAACTGGTATCCATAGCCATAAGTACAAGATAACCATTTAAATAAACACAATGAAAGAAAAACAATGTTATTATAGTCAAGCTAAATACTATTATTTATTCACCCAGGGACCTGAGGCTTGCTTTCTCTTTATTAAAAAAGAAAATTAACAACTGTTAGAGAGGTATTAAGACATATTGGCATCAAACTGAGACTTCTTCCATGAAGTAATCAGAAAGATTGAAAGACTAGTGAAAATGGAATAACTTCCTTACTCTGTGATTATAGGCCATTTGGTGCTGAGTCTTAGTAGCTTCTAAATCAGCATTTCTCCTAAATTTCATGTGTATGGAAATCATCTGGGAATCTTGTTCAAAATGTAGAATTGGGTGGGATCTGGATCTGGGTAGGATCCAAGGACTTGCATATCTGACATAATCTCAGTGATGCTGATGCTGCTGGTTTTTGGACCACTCTTTGAGCAGCAAGGATCTAAAATGATGCTATGTTTTCCACATTTTGGGATATGCTAACTCATTTTATAGATGAGAAAAGTGAGTACTTGGAGGTTGTGAATAACCTAAGGCCCTGTAGTTAGTTGGTAGATGAGCCAGGGCTAAAACTCACTTCATAGGCTTCCTTCCTGTCCCTCAGTTCAGTACTCTTTCATGAGGGTGCACGGGGCCTCTCTGTACTGTTTTTGCAACTTCTTGTGTGCTTTGCTACAAGGTCAAACAACAACAACAACAACAACAACAACAACAAAAACACCTTTTCGAGAGGCTATGACATAAAAGCCAAGATTCGCACTGCTGTATTCTATTGATTATGCTGTGGTAATGAAAATGCCCAATCTCTCAGTAGCTTAAAATAATACACTTTATTTATGGTTCACATTATGTCTCCACTGTGGATCACTATGGGCTCTGCTCCATGTAATCACTCTATACCATTTTATGATGCTCCATCTCAATATGATACTTCAGAGGTCGCCTTGGCAGGCAGGACCAAGGCTGGAGGAACTTGTACCAGTAACTAAATGCTCTGGCTTGGAAGTGATGCACATAAATATTGCTCACATACCACTGGCAAGAACATGGCCCCACTCAACTGCAATTACAGGGGAGATGGAGAAGAATAACACTTCCATCTGCCTGGAATGAGAGTTGAATCAGATTTAGTGAACTTTAAAAGTCTCTACCGAATATCCAGTCTTTCTTTCACTAACAATTCTTGATTCTGTCATTGCAGTCTTTCCCCTCTTCTCATGATCTCTCCTATCCAAGTTTCCCAGGCCAACAGGGCCACCATTAGTCCATTTTCCTCTGGGTCCTTCTGTGTGTGACAGAAGGAAAAGGCAATATAGTGGCAGAGGGAATACAGGGTGGCTGGAAACTTTGGTGATAGCAGAGGTAAGAAAATTGATAGGCCATGGTGAAAGTGGCCACAGTGACTATGAGAGGTGGGGGCCAGGGAAAAGATAAGTAAGGGAAAGAAAAGGAAACAATCATTTTTGAGAACCTACTAAACATTGGGCCTTGTATTAACACATTTACATGATTTTGTCTTTATAACATTCCTGTCAGGTTGTTAGTAGCTTGTTTTACACTCAAAAACAAACAAATACACAAAACCAAACAAAGAAACAAAACCCAGAGGCTTAGAGGGCTTATATAACTTGTCAAGGTCAACATAAGAGTAAATCAGGATCAATGTCAGACTGTAAACTTGTAAACTTAGAGTTTCTCCCAGAAAGTCTAAGAAAGTCACTCTTGCAGAGCAAAGCAGAATTGGTCCTAAAGAACAGACTACTTGTTCACACTGACGCTGGAATTCCTGAGACTTGGCTTTGTTGTAGTAGGGATGTGCAGACAATTGGCTGAAACATCCTGATTCCATAGTGGCTACTATGTGAGATTCTATAGTCTTTTTGGGAGACCAAGCTTCTTCTGAAGCCATTGGGGGAAGGATATAATAGTTAAGCCAGAGTGGGTATTGGACATCTTCCCCTAGAGCCTGAGAGTGATGGGGGCTAGAATTGCTCCATGTGCTGCTGAGGTCATGGTGGGATGGAGCAGGGACTCTGGAATCAGACAGATCTGGGTTTGTATCCAAACTCACTACTTATTAGTGATATGTTATTTGGCAAATCATTCAAGTTTTCTCACATCCAATATTCCAACCTGTGAAAGGGGATAAAAATGCCTAACTGCAGAATTATAGTGAAGATAGGAAATAATATACTTTAAGTGCTCAGCTCATATAGTTGCTCAATATCAATGACTATTCTTAGTGTTATCAGCAATAAGAAGATGAATGTGCAAGAGAGTAGAGAGGCTAGCTTCCACTTACCTGAGTGAGTTCAGCCATGGCAGTTTCCTATTCTGAGCCTCCATTTGTTCTTCAGAAAATTAGAGAATGGGAGCAGATTTCTTCTAAGAGCTCTTCTGTAGGGTCAAGTCAATGAGCCAAGGATCATGTGTTTCTTCTAGAAAAGGCTAGGGAATAGTCCTGGAGAGCAGCTACACCCAGAGCAGCAATGATAAGAGGGAAAGCTCATGCTGATTGAAGAGGTCCCTGGGCTCACGGGCAGAGTTCCTGAGCCCTAAATAGTAGTGAACTTCATTTTGTTGCCATTGCCATCAACCTATGAGCCATTACAATAATAGGCAATGTAGGGATGACTATGGGTGAAGGGGTGATCTGTTTAGCCACTTTTACATGTAAGAAAAGCCACGTTGCTAACAGAAGCAATGCTTGCTGAGACAGCAGCGACAGCAGCAGCATTGAATATAAAACAAAAATGTCGATAAGCACCAGAGAGAATTGGAGGGAGAGGAATGAAGCTCATTCTAATGGGGTTATTAGCTTGCTCCAGTCTTGGCAACCCATGATCTTGCCACCAAGTGGAGAATGAATTATACTGGTAGTGGGTCAATTATGTCCACAGCAGATTCCCTTCATGAGATGGGCAAAGAAATCACTACCCTCTGAGTAAGCATTCATTGTGTAAAACAGTGATTATTTTGTCAGCCTTTTAAAGATATGTATTCACCTGCTGTGTGTAAGCTTTCTCCTGTTTAATTCAATGACTTTTAGAAAATGAGAATACTTTATTCCATTTACTCATGTCTTAAAGCTCTTAAGAAGACCAAAGACTCTGTAAAGTCTTCCAGCACATTAGATGAAAGTGATGAGACAATTTAGATAGGGAATGAAATTCCAGACTTTATCTCCTGCAGGTCCCAGCTGGGGAAGGATTAAATCATTGACAATAGATATCTGTTTTCAGAATCCCCAGGGCGAGATCATTCACAGCCTGTTGCCCCACTCCCCTTCCTTCCACAAAATGTTATAGAGTTTAATTAGCCTTGCATTGAGGTTTCCTATGTCTCATTGTGTCTGGTACCAGGAGTATTTTTAAGATGATTCAAGGCAAGAATCAGTATGTCCTGCTTGGGGGATTTAGTCATCCCACCCCCCGAAGTCCTCCGTCTTTAGACTGGCCGATTACTCTGGGCACTGGCCCTGGGCTGTGTGTTAAGCTTGGTCTGGGACACCTTCCCCATGTGGCTTGGGGCAATTACTAGTGAACTTCCAGATCTCAAAACGTGACTCGGCCTCTTGGACCAAGTCTTGAATCAGACACCAGCTCACTGCTCTCAAGGTTCTGACCCTGCAGGCCCCACTTTTAATTATCTAGCCAAGCCCTATACTATTGTACAGGATATACACTGATTTTTTTCTTGTTTTTATCTATGTTTATATATCTATGATCAGTAGAGGATTGAGCCTCTATAAACTGGTTATCAAACAAGGTACCTATCTAATCTATAAAATACTGTTACGAGAAATAAGGATGACTCCTTTAATCCTTACCCTGCCTTAATAAGTAATTGCAAAGTTTTACTTCATCCATGAGCTCTGTTTCTAGTCTTGAGCTTCTTTGACTGTTCTCTTGGATCTCGACCTTCTGATGTGAAGGTATGATGATGAAGATGATAATGACAGTGCAATAATAACATCTATGCCTTCTCTCCCATTCCCTGCACCTCCAGCCCCCTGCTCTAGCTGAATCAGCTGTTGCTCTTTTCACTATGTTTAGTCTTGGGAACATTTATACCGATTAATGTATCATCAGAAGTACTTTAATCTATAATGGGAAATGAGGGAAACTTAATCCAATCTCACAATAGCTGAAATACTGTAATTGTTTTGTCCAGAACAGATGCTGACAATGGCTGGTTTAACAAGCAAGTGCCCATCTCCTTTGAATTCTATAAGTAGCTTTAATATCCCTGATTCTTTACAAAAAGAACTCTCTATAAAACTTGGTCAATCTCACGCATGCCAATGCTTTTGGTTGTTTAGGGGTCCTCATAAAACAAGAGAAAAAGGGTTAACATAAAATAGAGTAACAATAGAATATTTGCCCTATTTAGGAAGGTAGAGTGACCTCTGGCTTTGAGAGCTGTGTATGTCTAGTCAGGGGAAATAGCACTCAATATTTTGAGAATTAAGTATTTCCCCATGTCGGGTAAGTAAATTCCAAGATAAAGAAATTCCAGAGTGGACATAATGTGTTTATGTGGGAGGTAAAATAACCTTCAGTGATGTGAGATGTGGAAAGGATTGCTGTACCCTGAGGCCTCCCCTGATGAGACTTGGGCTGGTTTAGGACAGTTGTTGGAGGAGATATTTATTTGAACAAAATGAGAATGATGCAAGTGACAAAGCATCTTTTTAGGGGTGATTTTAGCCTGGTCAAGAAGACCGGAAGACTTAAAAAATTAAAATGATTAACATTTATTGGGTGCTGACAAAAGCGTCATAGATGTTAGTCATTTGTTATGGCACTAAAATAAAAGACTGAGTTAGTCAACATAAACTTTGAATGACCTAATTAGAGGTAGAATCTTATGTATGAGTTTTAAAAAAGGATTTCATAGCAGCTGCCCTGTGAAAAATCCAATCAGTGAACATTAAATAGATATTTCCCAAGAGCCTCATATGTGCACAGTGACCAAGCTGGGCCTTTATGATAAAAGAAAATAACCTAAATGAAAGGCTCATGCAACTAAAAAGTGAGGGAGTTCAGGCACAGCTGGGTCCAGGTGCTGAAAACCATCACAAGCTGTCTGTCATCATCTCTCAGTTCTGTTTGTTTCTGAATTACCTTTATCCTCAGCCAAACTCTTCTCAAGGGTGGTAAATGACAACAAGTGGCCCCAGGTTCACTGTTTATGAGGTAAACAACACCAGTGGAAAGAGAGTCTCTCTTTTCCAGTAGTTCCAGCATGAGTCCCAGGGCTGACTGACTCTCATCGAACTGACTGAGGTCATTTGCCCATTCCTTAATTACTCACGAAATTCAGGGAAGTGGAATGTGATAATTGGCTGGTTTATACCGTCTTTCCACCATAGTTCTGGAAGGTAGGGTTAGCATAAAACACATAGACTGGAATTGGGGGGTGGGGATAGGACACTGTTATCAAAAGAAAGAAATAGATTCTATGCAGGTGAAAACAGTGGATCTTTTCCCAAATGTTATTCCCATATAATTCTTTTTCTTGAGATTACTATTTAGTAGAACACGCTTGGGGAAATACAGTCTTAAATGATTTGGTCCATAAATAATGTTGCATAATGATCATGGTCCTGTGCCTAGAAACTTTTATCTGACCCTATTAAGGTTGTTTATAAATCAAGATGAAAAACTGCATTGCCTGACAATTTACACCCCTAAGAACTACCATATTGACAATGATAAAATGATTAAATTTATTCTTAAAAACATCACTCTGCATTTGTTCAGTACCATATGCTTTATCAAGTGTTTTCCCCCACATACCATCTCATTAGTTCTTAGATCCTACCAACTATAATTACTCCATGACCTCAGCTACCGGATATCAGTCTTCTTGTCATTTGTTGTCAAAATATAATACCTGATTCCCAGCTCCCTTTAGCTCTACCTGTCATCTTGCTGGACTCAAAAATCTCTTAATGAAGATGTTAAGTGTGCTAATTAACTTTGCCATGGTGAAAATATCTTTTATTTTAGTGCCATAAGAAATTAGCAGAGAAAGGGGCTGCTTGAAGGCAGAAGACTGGCAAATTGCTCCCAGCTGTCAATCTGAAAAGTGACAGAAGGCAATGGTCCAGGCCCCAAGTTATTTATGTTCAAGGGCAGTGGCATTGCAATGGCTTTGTTAGAGCTGCCATTGAGCACTGGGTAATTTATTTTTACCCCAAAATGTATAAATATATGTATCCATGTATCAGTGAAGCTGCATTTGGTTGCAAATAAAGGAAAGCCCAACTCAATTGACTTGAAAATAAAGAGAATTTATTGTCTCTTATAACTGCCTTAGATCTTTTTTAGGGCAAGGATGAATAGATAGATAGATAGATAGATAGATAGATATAGATAGATAGATAGATAGATAGACAGACAGGTAGATGATAGATAGATTGAGCGATCATATGTGGGGTAGAGTTCAAGATTTGTTTGATTCGGTGGTCGAACACAGTCATCAAAAAGAGCTTCTTTTATTAATACGTGATAACTATGGCATCATGAAAGTGCTTTTAAATTGATTATTTCTTACAGAATTTTCAGATATAAAGGTAATATGGAATCCACTTTCTTTTTAAATTAATCAAGTAATAAACAACTAAAAAACTTTTAAAATAATTTTAAATATGTGTATATATATATGCGTATATGTATATAAGTACATGTGCACGAACACACAGAATTTTGTGTTATTTTGTTTTGTTTTTTGGTAGATGATGTTAGGCCATAGAATTTTCCCCAAGAAATGTGTTTTTAATCTGGAATTTATATCTGTCTCTAGGAACCGTCAGATCTGTCTTAGTAGTGCCCCAGTGGTGGTGTATTGTAACCTAAGGCACACTCAGACAGAAATAAGTTTATGGAAGTAACTTTATATATGACTTGAGGGGAGGGGTATAGTGCTGTGTAATAAATGTAATATTTTAAAAGTTAAAAAAAAAAAGAGCTTCTTTTCATGGCCTCAAAATGGCTGCAACAGTTCCAGGCTTCACATCTGTACCATGTACCATCCAGAAGGAGAGAGTATGCCTTTCTTTCTCATGAACCCCCAGAACATATCATCTCCAGTTACATTGCCCTGAATTAGGTTATATGCTCCTTTCAGACGTTTGGATTATGCCAGTTAATATTTTACCTCTGAAACCAGACTTGGGAATAGTTTTCCCTAAGTCATATGGGAGCTGAATGAACTAGGTGGTTACAAAGGAATGAGAATTAGATATAGGGGAGGCAACTTCAAACAAAGCTATTACTGTGGGATTGTATTACTGTATTCTCTTTCTGTCATTTCTTTTGAATATTATCTATTTATTCTCATTGTACAAAGGATTTCAGGCAGGTATAAGCCATCTGTAGGAGGGGGTTGGGGATAACAAAAAGAGTTGGATTTGGAATTCAGTGATGCCATATTTCATCTCCACGACCTTGGGCAAGTCCTATATCTCATATCTGAAATTCAGTGTCTTTCATTAGATAATGAGAACAATATTTACCCTATCCAACTCACAAGGTTGTGATCAAAGAAAAATCTTGAATTTAGCAGTATTTTCTAGTTTACAATGCAAATATAAGTTAGTACTATGTTTCATGGCTGGCATCATTTAATGGGAAATAAAGATTTCAGAGCAATCACTCAGAGCAGTGGACTTGCTCTGAAAAATGTTCTATCCCAAATCTCCAGTTGCAGAAAAAAGCACAGAGGCTTTTAGGAATATGGTGCTGAGCACAGGAAATAATGACTTTAGAATAGCTGGAGAAAGACAGATGGATGCCTCTATGATTAAAAAGGTTATTTTTAGAAACATGTTCAGTATCCTAGGACAGTGACATGTGGGGAGAAGTTATGCTCTGCAGTATAAAGTAGTGTACTAGTTATTCCCCCAGGAATGTCCAGAGGTAAAAATCATGGGTTTTAGAGCAGGCAGACACCAAATTGTGTAACCTTGAGCCAATCATTAACCTCTTTGATCCTTTGACAAAGGAGATGATAACGCTAACCTCATAATATTTGGGAGATGGTTATGCTATAAGTTGGTGACTATACAGTGCCAAAGGGTGCCTGGACCATAGTAGCTGCTTACTGAACGGTAAATCCTCTGGTTGCCTGTGGTAAAGTGGCTAATAATGGGAAGATTATATCTCTGAAGCTTCCTTCCCTAAGTTTCATTTTGAATAAAATTCTTTACATTTTTGATCCTAGAAAAACAATTTGGAGATGACACTAAAGCCAGAGAGTGATTTCTGAACCTCTTAAAGTGTCTTAGCATACTTGCTTTATGTTTCTAAATTGATTTTATTACCAGAGTGATTTGTATATAAAAATTAAAAGGTCATTATCCATTTAGTTATCAATATATCAATTTATAGATTCAGTTCTTACCTTTTAAAAAGTTTATAGGGCTTCTTTTTAGAAATATAGCTATCCTTCACTTTCAAAATTCAAGAAAATTTAATAGTTTTTAGAAATTTGGAAAATGAATTTCTGCTGGCCAGTACATTTATGAATTAATAGTTCAGTGTTGGTTAATATTTGTAATGATGGTTCTCAAGACATAGCTAGTGCCTCTGAATCATCAGGCATAGGCTGAGTAACATTTAAAATAGCTTTAGTGTTAAATGCATTTTGTCCTGTTCAAATTCTTTGAAATCTGTATTTGCGATACAAATTCTATCTTATTTCTAGAATTTCATTTTCATAGGTTGAACTTGAGAACTTTGTTTCTAGATCTGGAGATAGTACAGAAATCTCAATCCAATTCGTAATTCCAAGTAGACTTTGTACTTTAATAAAAGCTGTAGTTATTATGCAATGAATGGAAGTTTATGTTTAAGGATGACTGTAAACATTTATAAACAATGATAATTACCCAAAACTGTGGGTTAGTAGAAAGATCATAGGGTAAGAATTAGTAGGTATCAGTTCTAAACCCTAACCCTAGTATCTTCACAACCTTGGGTAAATTACTTAACCTTCTGATGGCTTCAGTTTCTTGATCTGTTAAATAAAGGAGTTGCACTAGATGATTGCTGAGATGTCTTTAGATTTTCACATCTTATGCTTCTATCATCATATACAATATGCAGTGTGTTTTTTCTAAAGAACCAAATTAGGCTACAGTTAGAAAACAGAATAGCTTGTAGCAAATGCATTAACAGTTACTGCCCAAATGTTACTATTTTTAGTCTTAACTAAGTGTACCTTTAAAAAAACAATCACTGTTTAAAACTATTAAGGACAGACCTCAGGGAGCAAACTCCAAAAATATAATTTATTATTATTTCTGAGATAGAAGTACGTTATTTCATATCAGCAATTATGACTATAGCAAACTACATTGATAATTGAAATGTAAACATCTGTTTTGAGCATATTTGCTAATATTCATTCCTTATTAATAAATAGCACATCAAATGCTTTCTTCAACCTTAATATAAATGAATAACTTCATTTATAGAAACTGTTATCTATATATGTATTTGCTGTTATAGCAAATGTCAATCAACTAGCTAAAATTTGTTAATAAACTTCTAGTCAATATTTGTGCATTTGTTGACACATCTGCTTGTATCTTCTAATGGCGTGTTCCTTATTTAACTGTTAATTATAAAAATACTCAACACACCAAGAAAGCTTTAAAATGTCCAAGTATAATAAACACTGGGATCAACAAATATTGTTGGATGTGTAAACAGCCATCAGTAAAGATGGTTTGTGCACAATTCTAAAAGCCAGTCACTGATAGATGTTAACCTGTTAGTGGACTTTGGTATGGCACATTCACTCAAGCTGCAAGAGTGTTTGTGATGGGAACTCCTCCAGGAGCAAATGTAGCAGCATCAATTTCAGCTGATTAGATTGCTGCCTTAAATATGTGCCTGCAACTAACATATTTAAGGAGACAGCTGACATGCTACAGAAGCTGGAGATCAGACACAAGAAGGATCGTATTTCAGACCTGAGCAATGGGAAGTCAAGACATTCCCGATGTGTGTCAAGCAGCAAAGCTGACATGGTTGCTGAGGTAGAGAAGACATGCTGTGACCCTTACTAAGACACGAGGCTTTTGGTGAAGGATCTGTGAAAACAATAAAAGGCAACTTTAATTATAGTTACTGTGATGAATAGCTAAATGTGGAAACAGGCACAACTGGGAGATATTATAGGTTTGTTCCAAACTATTGTAATAGAGTGAATCATAATCTTTTTACTGGTGGAGGACCATGCCTTCAATTTGTATAAAAGGTAACACCTGTGAAGCACAATAAAGTGAAGTACAATAAAACAAGGTATGCCTGTATTCATAGGGTTAGCCTAAATTCAAGAAAGCACTTATTACTCATAAGGCCTTTTGTACATTATTTTCAAAGCGCCATCAGGCCCTAGGATGTTAATATGACTCTCACTATAGAAAAAAGGAGTCTTTCAGGATGGTTCAGACAAATAAACAGGTGCCAGTGTCAAACCAGGTATGGCTGACAAACCAACAAAAATAAAAAGAACTACCACACCCAAATCATCATAAAGAATAATGAAAATTACTTAGAATCCAGACCACGATGTTAATACGTTTATTCCATCTTTGTTTTCCTTCTGCTTTCTTGGTTCTTCTCTCCTCTCATCGTGGTAAGTTCATGCTGGTATGGAAGGGTTGCCCTAGAATTAGGTGTCATATCTACTAAGGAGAGAATGCAAAGGGAGACTTCCTTCCTCCCAGACGATCAAAGGATAACTTTTCCAAAAGCCATGAGAAAACTAATTTTTTGCATCTAATTGACCCAGCCGACATCATGTAACTAGTCTGGAGTCCGTTATAGGAGGGAAATGGGATGGCCCTTACATGAATCTCACCTCTGGGGCTAGATAGTGTGGGTAGTTTATGTCAATACATGGGCACTATGTGCAGGAAGAGTGGATACCTGGAAAAAATTAGGGTCTGTTAGGGGGAGAGCAGAAGAGAGGGAAGCATGGGTGCCCAGATACTAGTCCAGGAACTGTTCTCACCAGCTGTATGAAATTGGACAAGCCAGCTAGCCACTTTGAGCTTTATTTTCCTTATCCAAATAACAGGGCTACTCACATACTGGATATCCATTTTCTCTTTCCTTAGTAACAATACCTTTTTTTTTTTCTTGCTGAAAAATTCTCAGCTAAAGTCTATACTTCTTAGTCTACTCTACCTCTCAAGCTTTTGGGGAATCTCCTTAAAAGGTGAACTGACAGTTGATAGGTGACTTTCTTTTGTTTCTCTGCTTTATCTTGCTTGCTCCCTGCCTTGAATCAGGAGATAATCAGGAGGCAGCCATTTTGGACCAGGAGGTGATCTTGAGAATGGAGACTATGTGTTGGGAATGGCAGAGCAGAGTGATAAGAGACCCCGTGTCCTTTATGACTATAGAATTGCCAGTTTAGGCCTGGACATCTTATCTAGGGCTTTCTTTTGTGTGAGAGAAAAATGAACTTAAAAATATTTCAAGCCACTCTTATTTAAAATACTTGTTACTAGTATTAGAACACATTACTCAAATGATCATCTCCAATCGTTGGTGCATAATAATTTTTTAATAAAGATGACATCACTATGGCATGTCACGGCCACTCGGGTGGATGACCTGCCTATGCGAAAAATTGGTCTCTGCCAATGGAGACTTTTAGTGAAAAAAAATTATAACCAAATTAAATTATCATGCTTTTTATTCATTTCACAGATAAACAGTTGAAAATAAGAGTGTGCATGAAAGATTGAATTTACAGGAAAAAATAGGTAGAATTCTCCATATTGTTTCACTCTACAACAACCTGCATCAAATTCATGATTTATTTAATACCTCGGCACCAATTTTTCATAGAAAAGTACATCACTTTGGAGGGGGAACTTCTGTGCGGTTGTAAAACTAAGTGAACAGTTCTTAAAATATCTTGTCATATTAAATTTGAACTGCCGTTAAAGTACATCTGGAGCCACTCAGTGATGGCAGAAATGACAAAGTTCTTTGATTAGAAATCGTCTGTGTTTATGACAGGGGTTATTTGTGAAGTAGTTTCCTGGAAAAATTACATCAAGAGCTATTTGTATTCAATTTCTCTTAAACTATCTAGACAGATGGAATTCACAAATGGAGAATGATTCGCACTCTCCTTCACGCCTCCATGTTGGAAGATAATGACATTCACTTATGCTTGCTCTTGCTTCCATCTTTCTAACTGCATCTGTACTCTGACATCAGCACCTGCCTGTGGCTCCTTTGGCTTTGGGCAATCTCCTGGTGTTTTTCACTGAGCACTCTGGTATGCTTCTTTTTGTTTCTATGATTTCTCTTTTGATTTTGAGAGTTGATATTACCTTGAGTGAAATCATCCCCCTTTTGCTTCTGGCCCATTGAGTTTTCCTTTATACTATTTTCCCATCCATACTCAATTCCTAGACCATATTTTTAAATGGATAAAAAAATGTCTTGTGATTCTTCTTTCAGTTTAGGATGGTGGCCTGAGTAAATGGCATGGGAAAGACTTGGGGTTGAGGAGGAAGCCAAGGAAAGACTGAGGAAGCGACAGTAGAATTTAGTCCTTAATTTTAGTTTTAAAACTTTGTGCATCTGCTAAGTTTTTATTTAGACTCATCATCAGGTGCTATATTTCGCTTATTTAAGCAATGACTTGTAGAGTCTTTATGTATCCAATACCATGGTAGTTACTAGGAATAAACAGAAGATACAATCTCTGCCTCCCAGGAGTAGTATTACAAAATTGTTAAGTATGAGCATGTTTTGTGGGCTTGATTATTTTACAAAATGACTGCTTTAGTTTGCATTTTCACTAGCAGTGCAAGAGGGTTTCTGTTTTCACACATCATCATCAGCACTTGATATTATCTGCTTTTCTAATTTTTGCCAGTTGTGATGTGTATAAAGTGGTATCTTTCTATTGTTTTATTTAAATTTATCTAATTATTGCTGAGGTTGATCATTTCTTTATTTAGTTATTAATTGTGCTTCCTTTTATGTGAAATGCTATTCTAACTTGACCAGTTTCCTATTTGCTTATCTTTCTTCGTATTGCAGAACTGTTTGTATAGTTTAGATATTAGTCTATTGTTAGTTGTGGATATTATAAACATCTTCTCCCAGACAATCATCTATTAATTTTGTCTGTAATGTCTTTTTAATAAATAAAAATATTTTGTATGGCATAGTTGAATTTAGCAAAATTTTTAGGTTGTGTTATAATAGAAATATAACAGTATAAAATTTTGCAAAAAAATCTTAGGGGTACAGCTTAGTGATTATCACAGAGTGATTATCAAGATGAGAAATTGAACATTATGGATATATGCTTCCCTTTGCTCCCTTTTCTTTATAACTCCTCTTTCTTCCCTAAAGGTAACAACTGTCTTAGTTATTTCTGCAACACAGGTTATCCCAAACTTAGTGACTTAAGACAATAAACATTTATTATCTCACACAGTTTCTGAATGTGGGAATCCAAGAGCAGCTTAGTGGGATGTTTTGGACTCAAGCACTCACAAGTCTGCATTCAAAGATGTCGGCCAGGGCTGTAGTCATCTTCAGGTTTTCCTAAGATCTGCATCCAAAAAGGCTCACTTACGTGGTTGTTGGCGGGAGTCCTCAGTTCCTCTCTAGCTGTTGCAGGAGGCCTCAGTCTCTTACCACCTGGGTCCTCTCCATAGGACTGCTCACGACGTGGTAGCTTATCCAGGGCAAGGAGAGAAAGAGGGATAGGGAGGGAGAGAAGAAGAGAAGGAGGAGCTATAGTGCCTTTTTCTGACCTAGACTCTAAAGTCACATGCTGTAATTTTCACTTTAGTCTATTTGTTAGAAGCTAGTCTCTAAGTCCAAAATTAGACTCCAGCTCTTAAAAAAAGGAATATCAAAGTATTTGTGGACATATTTTTAAAACCATCACTACAACTACCTTTACTTCGAACATCTTTTAGATTTTCTTCTTTGTGAACTTTGTAGAAATAGAATCATACAATATACATTCTTTTGTGTCTGGCTTCTTTCACTCAGAATTATGTTTGTGGGATTCATTTTTTGAACATAGCATTATTCTGTTGATTTAAATTTCTGCGTAGTATTTCAATATATGAATATATCATAGTTGATTTATTCATGGACCGGGGTTGATTCTAGTTTGGGGCTATCACAAATAATATTACATGAACATTCTTAGCCATGACTTTTGGTGCACATGTGTATGCATTTCTGATGAGTATGTACTTTGGAGTGAATTGCTGGGTCTTAGAGTATGCCTAGAGTTGATTTTAGTAATTGATCAATACTAGAGAGTTTTCTAAAGTGGTAGTATCAATTTACATTCCTACCAGTAGTGTATGAGAGTTCCAGTTACTCCGCATTGTTGTTAGTACTAGAAATTGTCAGTCTTTTTAATCTTAGTCATTCTAGTAAATGTATAGCAGCATCTCATTTTAATTTCTATTTTCCTGCTTTATAATGAGATTGAGCTCCTTTTCATTTCATTTACAATTTGAATAACTTCTCTTGTAAATTGTTCAAGTCTCTTGCCAACTTTTCTATTAAATTATCTTTATTGATTTATGGGAATTCTTTATAAATTTTCATTACATGAATTACAAATATCTTTTCCCACTCCATGGCTTGCTTTTTTCATTCTTTTAACGACATCTTTAGAAGTTTTTGACTTTAATCCAATTTATCACTCTTTTGTTATTAATGCTTTTCTATATTTAATTAATATTTGTCTCTATCTCTAAATCTAATATGAAGATATTAGTCTATATAATCTTCATCAAACTTTAATGTTTTACCTTCTACAGATAGGTCATCAATTCATTTGGCATTGATTTTTGTGTAAGGTGAAGTAGGAATTATTTTATATTTTAAAACATCAAATAACCAATTGACTCAGCATCATCGAAAAGACTGTCCTTTCCTACTACTCTGCGGTGTCATCTGTGTTATACCTGAAGAGTCCATATATGTGTGGGTTTGTAGCTGGACTCTCTATTATATATATCTACATCGATCTATTTATCTATCTCTACATCAGCACTACTTTCTATTGAAAACTATATTTTTATATGTCTTGAATTTATTTAAGTACTTCCATTTTTCTTCATTATTTAAGATTTTTGCCTATTCTTTTCCCTTTGCATTTCTTTATTAATTTTGAAATCATCTTGTTCAGTTCCACAAAAAAAAATCTACTTGGGATTTCAACTTGGATTGCATTAAATATTTAGATCAATTTTGAGGAGGATTGATATATTTACAACATGGAGTATTCTAATTTACAACATGCTGGAGACTTCCATTTGTTTAGGGATTCTTTTATTTATTTCAACAATTTTTTAGAGTTTTTTGGTAGAGGTCTTGTGCATCTTTTGTTAAATTTATTCCTAGGCAATTGATATTTTAATATTATAAAAATATTATTTTCTAATTTTTTACTTGTATATAGAAATATTGATTTTTTTATATTGACTTGGTATACAGTAACTTTGCTAAGTTTAATGATTAATTCTAAAAGTTTATTTTTAAAGGCTTTAGATTGTCTACCCAATAATGTCATGTGCAAATAATGGCAGCTTCATTTTCCTTTTCCAAGTTTATACCTTTACTTTTTTTTTTACATTGCACTTACAGTACAATGTTTATTAGAAGGGAAGTTTTTTTTTTAAATATAATAAGAGGTAAATTATTCCACTCAATTTTTTCTACATATTGATATTTCTTTCCTAATATCATTTTGCAAATAACACATTCTTTTGGTTTGGCTTGTCATTCTGATTGTGTACCAGATAAGAAATTATGGTAACTTATATCATGCGGGAATAATAGATTTGATGAGAAATGGCCAGATTCTGGGTTTTTTTTGAAAGGCCCTTTTGTAATTTAAATGCTACTACAACCCATGGATACAGAAAAGAGTACACATACTCTGAGTGTGGCATGAGATGATGAAAGTCTCTAATTGTTTTGCTTGACCTAAGAGTATATCATTCTTATCATAGTCTTTATAAGGAAGAGCAGCAGTTCACTTTAAGCCTTCTTGACAGCAAGGGTCAAGGCAATAGTGGATAACCTCTTGACACTATCGTGTGAAGTTACTCATGTGGGGTCTGGCCTGCAGGCAAAGGAGGGCAGAGGAAATGTAAATCTATGGATGAAGCCTGCTCCAAAAGTAAGTTAAGTTAGTTCTCTTTTTTTTTCTAAAAATCATAAATAGGTGTTGGACTTCATTAAATACCCTTCTTCACCTATTGAGATATTTGTATGGGTTTTCACACCTAGTACTATAATGTGGTATAAATCACATTGATAGATTTTCTACTGTTCATTTCATTCCTGTGCTAAACCATTCTTGGTCAAAATGATACTATATTTAATATACTATTTAGATCAGTTAGCTAAAATGGTGGATGCTATTTGTGCACTGCTCACATCCACTTGGGATGAACTATTTCTGTATATGCTGAGCCGACTACCAGTATCTGAGAATCTTGGCCTGAGAGTTTTCTCTCATCACTGGAGTCTCCATTGCCTGTGGGTAGGTCAGGCTCCAGGTATTAGAGAATTAACACTTGTTCCATCCCAGAAGCAGCCCTCAACTGATGACTGATGGAATTTGGAGGATAAGGGACCCAGTTTCTACTTTCCTTGGGAGGGACAAAAACTGAGGCATGAGCAACTAGTATTGAATACATTAATTTAGTCTGGGAGCCAGACTAAATTAATGTATTCAATACAAGTTGCTCATAATGATAACTTGCTTGAAAATGTACTTGCTTTCTTCTTTTATTCTCTTATGTCACTCACTTGTTGGTGTTTCCTATAATCATCTTCCAAATAAATCATTGCTCATGAATTCTTATTTTAGGGTCTTCTTCTAGAGTCCCTGAATAAGGAAGCTAACATTTTCTTTTGCATTTTGTATCTATGTTCAAAAGTAAACTTGCCCTGAAAACTTTTAATCTTATGTTACCTTTTCTAATTTTATTATCATGATTATACACTCCTAATATAGTTTGATAGCTTTTCTTTTTCTCTTATTGAAGAACTTATATTAAAGAGTGATTATTCTTCGAAGTTTTATAAAACTCATAAACAGAATCTTATGGGTCTGATGCTTTTTTGGGAGAAAAGAGGAGATTTTGGTTGCAGTTGTCATTTCTTTAATGGCAATTGGTTTGTACAAGTTTTCTATTTCTTCTTGTGTCAATTTTGCCATATTTTATATATTGCAAGAAGGTTATTTATTTTAACTAGGATTTCAGATGTGTTGGTTTATAGTTGTTCATATTAGTCATATAAGCAGTGTGGTGGAGCTGGCTCATACTGGTTCATGAGAGCCGAAGATTGTTAAATTTTTAGGAACTTTACAAGTGGTTGATCTCATATGGGCAACTGGTCACAACTGGTAGTTGGCTATAGTGGGAGTATTTACACCATGGAAATTGACAAACACTACATATTAGAAATTGTTTCCCAGTGAACTTGTTATAACTACCAGTACACCACTGGTTATTCTCATACTTCACTGGTCCTTCCTTCTCCATCTCCTTTATTGATTTCTCCTCTTTTCCTTGACTCTTAAAATTCCAATGTCCCATTGCAGAGTCCTTGGTCTCCTCTTCTTTGTCTATACTGACTGCTTGTGGTGATCTTGTCTAGTGTCAGGGTTTTTAAAACAACCTATATTCCCATGAATCCCAAACTTGTATCTCCAGCCTAGACCATTTTGCTAAATACTAGACTCACATATCCAGTTGTCAACTCAACATCTCTTCCTTAATGTCTAGACATCTCAAATTTAACATGATTAAAACTGACCTCCTGATCTCCTCCCTTAAGCCTGCTGATCTCCTGATCTCCTCCCTTAAGCCTGCTCCACTGGCAGTCTTCCTCATCTCAGCTGATGGCAACTGCATATTCTAGTAGCTCAGGTTAAAAGTCTTATAGTCAGTCATTCATGACTTCTGTCTTTCTCTCATACCCTATATCCAATCCATTAGAAAATCATGTTAGCTGTGCATTAAAAATACACAAATCTGGTAATTTTTCACAATTCTAGCCTGAGTCCTCATTATTTCCTACCTGAATTGTTGCCATAGTCTCCTAATGGGTTTCCTCACACCTACCCTGCCCTCCCTAGAGCCTATCGTCAACTTCTTCAAGTAGCCAGAACGATCCTTTTTAAAGGATCAAATCATGTTACTCCTCTGATGGTTCCCAGTTTCATTGAGTATAAGCCAGAGTCTTTATGATGGGCTTCACCCACATCTCCCACTAATTCCCCTACCCTCAAAGTCTGCTCCAGTTACACTGATCTGTTTATTATTTTTCAAAAACAAAACAAACAAAATAACAGGCAAGCATTTGCCTCAGAGCCTCTGTCTGGAATGCTCTTCCCTCAGACAACTGGACAGCTTACTTCCTCACTTGATTCAAAAATATTTTTTAAATTATCTCTCTCCCCCCACTGAAATCCAGGGCCTAAAAGGATGAAGATTTTTCTGTTTGTTTCCTGCTGTATCTCAAGAGTAAAGCAGAAGAAGGCCTGACGTACTGTGGTGCTCAGTACGTACCTGCTGAATGAGTTATCTGCTTAAGTAGTGAAGAAATGGCCTTGCCACTCTTGTTAAGATTCAGGGCTATGAATCTCAAGAATAATCTCAAGTAATGGGACACACCAATCCAGGCTTCCACAGTGCATCTTCCATGAGCTGCTGCCATGTCATCCTTTCTCCTGACTGGAGGAAGCAGACCTAGTTTTCTTAGGAAATTACAGGCTCTTGGAACCATTTCTTCCTCTCTTTACCATCTGTAAGTGTGAATTCCTGCTTGAAATGAGAAGAAATTACTCTTCTTTGGCTGGGAGTCTTACTCCCTTTTGGGATCCCTTTGGGACAAAGAAGATTGGAAGGCAGAATAAAAACTGGGTTAGGTATTACCCATGCTATGTTCCCTGAATTAACACCCACTATTTAAAGGAAAAAGAACTTGCTTTTAACTGTACCCCTTAAATTAGAAAGTTAGTCCTTAACCAGGAAAATACATGTAGATAATGATTTAGAAATAGATTTAACAATTTATTGAGGAGATTCGGTGGAGTATAACAGTTTTATTTTTCCCAATTACCTCTTTAAACTATGCTCTAGTAAGTCCTCCATTTCCTGTTTCTTAATAGCATCCTTAGTCGATTCCATAACTTCTTGTCACTTTTGCTAGAGTGACAAGAGTCCAGTTCAATTTCAAGTTTATTAAACCTCATCCTGTCCCCTTCCCTACAGCACAGGCCTGAGCACTGACTTCTGGATGTTGGAAGCAGAGAATGGAAGATGCATATATCCTGCCCTCTTTTTTTCTAGGTCTCCATCCTCTAGAGTAGTAGGAGTCTAGAAGGAGAGGTGGTTCAGGCAAAAGTGATCTTACATAACTGGTTACATGTGTGTGGCAGGGAGATTCCTGGCCAAGCTCTGTTTTGATTTGTTTCTGCTTGATGCTGGTGGCCTCTGCAGATGGGGTAGTTTTACATAGATACTATCCAGGGTTTCTTTGAGGATGGTGTCAAATTTTGTCTAATTTCTACCCTTGGTACTGAAGATTCCTCAGAGACAATTGAATCTCTTTTGGGCCTAGCCAGTGGTCCATATCTTTACCCTGGCCTGGTGGCTTCCCTGGCAACCCTGTAACTCCTCCTTCCTGCTACAGCTTCTATGCTCCTTTGCCATCAAAACCATTGAGGTTTGCTCCACACCCCTTGAGAGCACTGAAGAACTGGGCTGAGGTTGTCTCAACTATCGTTTTCTTACATGGCATGATACATTATAGTTCCTTCTAATTCTGATAACCCTCCTTTAGAAATATCCAGACAAGAAGCAAGTACCAGTCTCTAGATTCCCACTTGCAGACGTATGTCAAGATGTCCTAGGAATTCTGTCCCCACACTCTTTTCCTGCCTGTAAGGCAATATCAGAGCAGGATTTAGATTCTGCAGCTCAGCAGCATCCATCTAAGGGGTTAGATGATAGACATTCCTTCTTGTGGGTACCTCAGATATCTACAAATGATTCCTTTGGAGCCATCTTTCCATAATGTGGCACTAGGTGTTGTGGCAACTGTGGGTAGATGTCCAGTAAAATTTGTTTTCTCTTCCACAATAGAAAAATGTCTCTGAGAAAGAGCTTCCCAACCAGGGACTACATTTCCAGCTCCCTTTGGTTCTAGCTCTGCTCACACGACTGGTTCTCACCAATGGAAAGCAAGCAGAAGTGATATGGGACACTTCCATAGGAAAGAATTTAAGAAGCAGATGTGCCTCCTCCAGGCACTATTTCCACTTCCAATGATTGGTTGGAGATAATGAGAACCCAGGAATTGATAGCAAAATCACAGAATGGGAGAAGGCAGAATCCTTGCATCATTTACAAATGAAAGCTCTCTGTTGAACAGGAACATCTGCTTTGAACTGTCATGTGAGAAATAAACTACTGTGTTTGAGCTATTTTAGAGTTTGTGTTCGTTGGTAATGGCAACCAGTGTTACATTAACTATTATATGCGACAAGTAAGCACCTATTCTTTTCCCTGGTAAAAGAAGAAAGAAGCCTCTCACAACGAACCTGAACTCTAATGGGACAATCATTCTCACAACTTCCAGTCTTCTTATATAAACTGTGACTGAGAGTAGGAAGGTGTGTTTTGTTGGCTCTTAGTTTGCTATGGGGCCAGTGTGTGGCTCAACTACTGATGGCTTTATTACAAAATAAAGATACCTAGTCACCAATTCTAAAGAAATAGAAAATATTCCACTCAGCATTGTCATCACAAAGCCTTAAGGAAGCCAGAAGCCCCAGATTGGTAACCACAGACATGGACTCCTTGCTTTTGCTTATCGTTGCTTCTGTTCCCTTTTGCTGGCATGATACTGTTGAGACTTCATGGAGGTATAAGGTGTCAATGTCTGTATTAGTTTGCTGGGGCTCCCATAATACAATACCACCAACTGACCTATAATCTTCCCTGGGATGCCCAGTCATGACCAGAAGAAAATCCCCATTGCTGGAACCTCATGTGCCTCACAAAATGCTCAATACACAATTTAGACAGCACCTAATATCAATTTCATTTACTTTATTTTTATCTTTTAGATATTTAAAAAAATGTATTCATGAAACATATTTAACATAATTCACTTCGTATGCAGTTATTTTGATTTGTTGCCAAACAGCTCCCTATCTTCATTAATGAAGACTTAATCATTTGTTTGAATAGATAACATAGGCCCATGATAAATATTTTAAACAGTATGAAAGATTATATGAAGAAAGGTAAATCTCACTTGCACTTCAGTCCCTCAGTTCTCTTCCCTAGAGACAGACATTATTACCAGTATGTTGTCTATCTTTCCAGATATATCTTTGCTTAAAAACATATGTGTGTATGTGCAGAATATACACATTTATCTTAGAGATATATAACATATGCATTTATGTAAATATATGCTTTATGAAAATCTCTATATATGTGTACACACACACACACACACACACACTCCTGTTTGATTTTCTTTTCTGTTTTATTTTGTTTCTAACAAATGGTAGCATAATATTCATGCTTATACTTTTTAAAGAGAATTAACTCAACAATATATCTTGGAAATTGTTCCATACAGGACATACAAATCTCTATCCTTTGTAACTTATTTATTTTTTGTAACATTTATTTTAATGTATTGTCCCCCTGT